>NC_133503.1:107460760-107771304 GCF_049354715.1 Callithrix jacchus | reverse complement strand
GCTATATAGAATCATGTTGTCTGAAAACAGGAATAATTGGACTACCTCTCTTCCTATTTGGTTGCCCTTTATTTCTTTCTCTCACCTGATTGCCCTGGCCAGAACTTCCAATACTATCTTGAATAGGAGCGATGAGAGAGGACTTGTTTTGTGCCAGTTTTCAATGGGAATATTTCCAGCGTTTCCCCATAAAATAATATTCTTACAAATCATGTGACACACTTGTATATTACTATAGTCTTACCTCCAAACAGCCCTTCAGAACAATCTCTGCCATCCAGACCACGTGGATCTTGCCTACCCAGAAAGACTTTTCTGTTTTCCTCTTAAATGAATGTGTGTTTCCAGATAAAAAGAAAAAATACATATCATTGGATTTTCAGTTTCTCACTGTGCCCTCTAGAGTTTTATGGAGAAAAATAAAACAAAGTCTTTGAAGAGAACAACTATTTCCACAGATCCTGGAGAAAAGACATTCAAGGTTTTTCAGAGGAGGTACTGAGATGTGCTTAGTGAATAGCTGGGGCCAGACATTGTGTAGGGGTTACAAGATTTCCTGGTCTACCAAGTCACACGTGAACTGCGAACAATCTCTTAGGATAGAAGTGTGTCAGGTTCTCACTCTGTAAGACAGACCTTTCAGTTAAGTAATCAATTAAGAGATCTTATTTTAAGATCAATTATCAAACGTAAAATAATTTGAGATTTCATGGGGCCATTCTTGAATAAAATTTAAATAGAATTTTGGAATAGGACTAATTCCACAATACCAGAGATCATGTTTTGATAAGGCCAATGTGTCTCTAGACTCTAAAATAACCTTTGTTTCTGAGATTTACACTACTTTGCTCTATTCATTTTTTTTTGTTATAATTCATCATTTATTGAATACTTTTTATATCCTGGGTACTATACATAACTTGTCTTATGTAATCTACATGCATAACACCACAAGTGAATATTTATGTCCCTGTCTACAGATGAGTAAATAGAGGCTAAGATGTGATGATTGGTTTACTGAAGGTCACAGAGTGAACTAGTAACAAAGCTAAAATTTTGATATCAGAATTATTTGGTTCTAATGTTCACCTTTCATTATATACATTACATTAATTGTCTATATGTTTAAATGAGCTTCATAACTATATAAGATGGGACATTTTAAATCCTCTGTGCCATCAGAATTTCACTTCAGTGCTACACAAAACAGTGAGATTGCTGGATAGGTTAAATGAAAATTGAAGTAAGCTACTCATAAAATAGGGCTACATAGAGGAAAAGCAACATCGTTTCTTAGCCATAAAGGTGTTGTTCTGGAGAGATAGAGAGAGCATGCCATTATTCTGGCTTAAGAGTAACAGATCATATATGACACCCTAGCTTTGACTTAAAGAATAATTTCAGGAATGTTAGGCTAAATTTATGAGACTGACATGGAGATTCAACATAATAAGTGCCGTTTTACTGGCTGACATCAGAAATGAAGGAAACGTTCTGTTATTTTCATCTTGTAATGCTTGGGAGGAAGTGGTAGAAATTTAAGATTTTGAAATGGTTGTAAGGTGAGGAAAATAATAAATGGTAAAACTTGGTAGGGTAAACAAATTTGTGACCAAAAAACATCTCTCATTTTGCACAAATCATTAATGAATACTTTTTGTGTGGTTGGCATTGCCAGGTGCTGTGTTAGGTGGACCAGATAAGTGAAGCACAATACTTCCTCTCCAAGATCTTATAATATGATTAGGAAGCAAGGCATAAATATAACAAAGTGCAATTTAGTGCCAAAATAAGAGGTACTGATAACAAAACTATAAAATTCAGAGAAGAAATAAATAAATGAGGACTCGAGTGCTCATTCAGTCAACTAATGTGTTTATTCAATTCTTCCTTTGAGCCAAGCAAGATAATATACTTAACTCTAGGACTAACTAGTGGAGGCTTTTTACAGGTGAGAGGTTTGAGGTAAACTTGAAAAAACTAAACATTTAGTTAGGCAGGTTAAAAAAAAAGCCGGTGGGGGGGTGCAAGTGAATTCCTAAGCTAGTAAAAATTTTAAAAGCAGAACGCTTATTACAGCTTTAAGCACTTTACATATATGAACTTATTTAATCATCAGAAGAATTCAATGAACTAGGCACCATTAGCATTCCCATTTTACAGATGAGGACCCTGAGCTTAGGAAGTTGAGCAATTTACTTCCTAAGACACGTAAGTGGAAAGTGGTATAGCCACCGTTCAAATACAGAGAGTAAAGGCTTTCTTTGCTTTTATTTATAGCCTCTTAGGTCCCCTGTTAGGGAGGGCCTAGCAATGCAAAGAATGCAACGTTAGCACACCTTAGCAGGATTATCACCAGAAATCTCAATAACATTGAGTCTCTTGTCTTAGAACTTGGTAGTTCTTAGGCATTCTGATTAATTTTTAAGGTAGTCGTCCTCAACTTCATGGTATAGCAGATCATCTGGAGGACTTCTTAAGACACTGATAGTTGAACCCCATCCTAGACTTTTCAATTAAGTAGGTTTGGCCTTGGCCCCAAAATTTGCATTTCCACAAAGTGCTCAGTGGTACTGATGCTGCTGACTCGAAGATCATACTTTGAGAACCACTAATTAAGAAAACAAGTTCCTAACCTTCCTAGCGTATCTTATACGTGCAGACCTTTCATTACTGAACATACAGCATCTCTATTGGAGATCTCTATTTCCACATCCCAGAAATGACAAACCTAGAGTTGAAATCACTCACTGAAAATATGCTTTTCTGTTTTTGCCCTCTTTTTTTTTTTTTTTTTTTTGAGACAGTGTTTCGCTCGTTACCCAGGCTGGAGTGCAATGGCGCGATCTTGGCTCACTGCAACCTCCGCCTCCTGGGTTCAGGCAATTCTCCTGCCTCAGCCTCCCGAGTAGCTGGGATTACAGGCACGCGCCACCATGCCCAGCTAATTTTTCGTATTTTTAGTAGAGACGGGGTTTCACCATGTTGACCAGGATGGTCTCGATCTGTTGACCTCGTGATCCACCCGCCTCGGCCTCCCAAAGTGCTGGGATTACAGGCTTGAGCCACCGCGCCCGGCCCTGTTTTTGCCCTCTTAAGTGAAATCACAAATTCATACTTTTGAAGAATCCTTGACCTTCCTATCTACCTACATCCAATCAACAAGATCATGTTGATTTTCTCTCTTAAATACTTCTTTCAGCAAATATTTATTAGGCACTGCCATGAGTTTCATACATATTTCAGGATGGATTTAGACCAAAAGATGTTGAATACTTCAAAATATCACCACCAGAAAGCCTCCCTTACTGTAGTAAGAGAAAACACCCCCTTGACAGTCTTAGCAATGTTGTACAAGACAAGGTATTTATAGGATTTGGAGTTCTGACTCAGGTGATTTAAAAGGGCCCTTCAGAGTAGAAAAGGGATTGAGATGGAGCAGTGGTCAGGACATAATAGCTTAGGATTGGTCATCAGAGCAAGATGAGGGTTTTAATGAATAAACTGCTATTTGACAAGTGAGCTACTTGCCTAGCCAAGCACAGTTTTGTATCAGATCAATTGATTTGCAGGAATTATCTGATGCAAAAAGTGGAAACTATTTATTGGTTATGGTCTTATCTTTCTTGGGCAAATGTTTCCTGGAACAAAATACTAACTTATGTTAACACAGGTGGTCTCTGCTCTTAGTCCTAATAACTATGTCATGTTGATGTAGGTGATTGCAGTTCTCAAAGACACTGTACCCTAGATTTAAGAAACTTACATTCCACTGAGCAGACCAACAGAGCTCTGGGGGAAAAAAACCCTTCTGGAATTAAAATTAACTTATTTGTAAGGTAGAAAGTGTACACAAAAGAAGAAATATCTGAATCTTCTCGTGGAAGTCTTCACGGTGGGGGTAGCACGGGCTTTGAATAAACAGGAAATTGGGGCAATATAGTACACAGAGGAAGAGAACTACGGAAAAGCCCCAGAAACATGGGCTATCATGGCATCATCTTTTCTCTACCGTACTCCTAAGCTTTGGGTCAAACCCTCCTTTTTTCCTAATTATTTTTAAAATCTTAGAACTGATTTCCTGTCTCTAGTCTTGTACATGGACATCCCAATTCACCCTGTACTCTACACCCAGCTATAAATCTGTGTAACCCCGGCACCTTCTCTTAAGCCCATGGAGGGAATGATATGTAGTGCTCCTCTGGGGAGGGGAAAATATAATGAAAGGAACATTCTGCCTCCTTCTCTGGCTGGGTGAGGTCCACAAGGGCCCCCTTTGCTGCCCAATCTCTCATTACAGAAGAGTACAGATTTGTAAGTAGAGAACAAACAAACCCATCCAAAAGTGGAAGGATATGAACAGACACTTTTCAAAAGAAGACATATATGAGGCGAACAAACATATGAAAAAATGCTCATCCTCACTGGTCATTAGAGAAATGCAAATCAAAACCACATTGAGATACCACCTCACGCCAGTTAGAATGGTGATCATTAAAAAATCTGGAGACAACAGATGCTAGAGAGGATGTGTAGAAATAGGAATACTTTTACACTGTTGGGAGTGTAAACTAGTTCAATCATTGTGGAAGACAGTGTGGCAATTCCTCAAGAACCTAGAAATAGAAATTTCGTTTGACCTAGCAATCCCATTATTGTGTATATACACAAAGGATTATAAATCATTATATTATAAGGATGCATGCACACGTATGTTCATTGTGGCACTGTTTACAATAGCAAAGACCTGGAACCAACCCAAATGCCCATCAATGATAGACTGGAAAATGAAAATGTGGCACATATACACCATGGAATACTATGCAGCCATAAAAAATGAGTTTTTGTTCTTTGTAGGGACATGGATGAATCTGGAAACCATCATTCTCAGCAAATTGACACAAGAACAGAAAAGCAAACACCACATGATCTCACTCATAGGCAGATATTGAACAAAGAGAACACATGGACACAGGGAGAGGAGCATCACACACTGGGGTCTGTTGTGGGGGCCAGGGGAAGGACAGCGGGGGGGGTGGGGGTTTGGGGAGGGATAACATGGGGAGAAATGCCAGAAATAGGTCACAGGGGGATGGAGGCAGCAAACCACATTGCCATGTATGAACCAATGCAACGATTCTGCATGATCTGCACATGTACCCCAGAACCTAAAGTACAATTTAATTAAAAAAAAAAAGCATACATGCCTGGCATTCCAGGATGGGGTGGTGGTATTTTACCTTTTTCTGACTAATGAACTCAAATGTATGGGATTCCAAAGAAGACCTAAACAGGTCTTTACTTAATGTTACAGATGATAAAACACAGATTGTATAAAGCAGTGGAGTGAGGTGAGAATAGACTACAGGTGGCTTTGCATCCCTTACTTTACCTATCCCTCATTCTTATAAATGATCACTAAGGCGTCACTTCCTAGACTCCCAGCACGTATCCACATGGATTTCTCTCCAATGGCAGTGTTACTCAGTGGACTCCTTCTTCTTTCTCCCCTGTGCTACTCTCTTCTTGCATCCCCAGTGTTCAGAGATTTGAATTTCCTTTCCTCTTCTCTTCTTGGATAGTGGACTTCTCTCAGCAATTACCAGACCTTCGGCCTCTTTTGGGGTCTTGGAGAACTTTACGGTCACCCACTTGTATGCTGAGGGTTGCTGGGTTAGAGTTGTGAGTTGGTCACAGCTGTTCTCGTCCCATCTGCTTCCAGTGCTGTTTAAGGAGAGACAGGAAATTTCCAGTTCTGAGAAGAGGAGAGAAAGAATATTGGGGGTGATTGTCCTCTTTGTACTGCAGCCTAATTTTATTCTTCTGTTTTTCTCTAGAGATATCTTTTTTAAATATTCAGATATCTTGTCTTGCAAGAGTTAATTTCCAACCAATAATAGTCACAAACTCTATATATGAAATTCCTATCCCCTCTTCTAGAGGAATGTTTCACTTTATTTTGCTTTAAATAAAAAAGTATCTTTCTCTAACCAACATGAATCAAATTACATATCTTTCTTCCATTAACCTAGTTTTGGAAGGTGTCATATACAACTACCCCTCCTCAACCGCTGCCCTCCTCTTCCTCCTCCTCCTCAAAAAAGACAAGGAGACTCCTAAGACATAGCTCACTACATAACCAACCCAGTTAAAACCCTCCAAGTTTTCTCATTGCCCATGAAGAGAGCACATGCTTCTGTGAAGAGGAAGCCACTACTTATCTCCAATCAATAGCTGCCATGAGAAAATGCAGATTAATGGCAGCAAATTTTCAAGAGAAGCCAAAAATCATGGAGTTTAAGGGAAATATCCAGTTTTTAAACCTTGGATAAAATAAATGAAAACAAGTGGTGGGCTCAGTGGCTCATGCCTGTAACCCCAGCACTTTGGAAGGCCAAGGTGGGCAGATCACGAGGTTAGGAGTTCAAGACCAATCTCTACTAAAAATACAAAAAAAATTGCTAGTAAAGTGGCAGGCGCCTGTAATTCCAGCTACCTGGGAGGCTGAGGCAGGAGAATTACTTGAACCTGGGAGGTGGAGGTTTCAGTGAGCCAAGATCACGCCATTGCATTCCAACAGAGGCAACAAGAGTGAAACTCCATCTCAAATAATAATAATAAAATAATGAAATTAAAATAAATAAAATGAAAATAAAACAAGGCTGAAACAAAAAACTCATCACAAAATAAGTAGGCAGAGAGTGGTGGCTCACGCCTATAATCCCAACACTTTGGGTGGCTGAGGTGGGCAGCTCATAAAGTCAAGAGATAGAGACCATCCTGGCTAACACAGTGAAACCCCATCTCTACTAAAAATACAAATAATTATGTGGGTGTGGTGGCACATGCCTGTAGTCCCAGCTACTTGGGAGGCTGAGGCAGGAGAATTGCTTGAACCTGGGAGGTGGAGGTTGCAGTGAGCTGTGATCACATCACTGCAATCCAGCTTAGGTGACAAAGCGAGACTCCGTCTCAATAAAAAACTATATATATATATATATATATATATATATATATATATATATATATACACACACACACACACACACACACACACACACACACACACATATATATATATATATATATATATAAAATAACATTCTAAAAAGTATGTCTTCACTCTCTGCCCTAAAAGATTAAGTTCAACCTTCTTGTCAGGGCATAGGCTTCTAAGAAACTGGCCCCTGCCTCTTCTCCAGCCTCATCTCACATTACTTTTCAGTAAATAATAAATGCAACAGCAATATTAAACTGTTACCAGGTTTTAGAGCTCCTGCTTCCTCTGCCTTTGAAAATGTTTTCTTTGCCTTGAGTCCTTTTATAAATATTAACTACCTAGCAAATTTTTATTTCTGTATCAAAACCCTTTGACACATAATGTCCCCCTACAAGACTTCTTGAATCAACTCCCCAAAATCATTCTCTGTGGCATATGACTTCTGTACCCAATACATATTTTTTATTATTGTGGTTAGCTTCTATTTATTGAATGCTTATTTTGTGCCAAAAATGATAAAACAAAGGTAGGGAAGAATAAAGTAACTTACCTAAAAACACAAAGTTAGAGCAAGAGCAAGTGTTCTAACTCTTAATTAAGTAAGTCCTGTCTGTCTGCAAAGCCTACTATGCATCATCCACTACCACATTCTACTGCCTAGTTTTTACATGTATTATTGTTTATATCAATTTTCTCATCCCTTAACTGAGATTAAGTGATAAGAATAATGTTTTATTCATCATTTTACTGTTAGTACCTAGGATATAATATGCATTCAAGAAATGTTTGTTGAACTGAGCAGAACTGTGTTTTAAATGCAAATCATTTCAGTTTTCAGTATTACTCTACCTTTTTTATTAATTCTTGATATTTATTTAAATTTAACTTCTTTATTTTGAATCTTTAAAAAGAGGCTCAATGTGATGTTTTGAAAATTTATTACCTTACAAAAGGCAGAATTTTAATCATTTTAATGATAATGCACTTAATTTAAATGACTATTTTCTGGATATTAAGAAGCTGAATATTAGCTTGTTAGTACCTAAATTTCAAATCTTGATTTAGCACCAAAAGGCCAAATTTGGAGAAGGAATTTTAATCATTGATTTTAGGCAAACATACTTAAGCTCTAGTTGACATGTCCTTCCTCTCAGTATCCTGAAGAATTTTTACAGAAGGGCTAATTGTGTCCCCCTTGATAAGCTCTTGATGACTCATGTGTTTTTTATATATGGCAAGATGATCTGGCTTACCCACAATTTATAAGGCATATAGACACCTTCTTTCTAGCCAGAAGTAGCCATTCATGCTCAACCTTTTAACTATCTCCCCAAGTTGCTCACAAGAGCAAAATACTTGGCCTAATGGCCTTAGGGAAAGAGAGAGTCTGACTTGACAAAAAAACTTTCAGCAAATGGGATCTATGAACATAATCTTACCACATCAGGCTCAAATCCAGTATTTAGTTAATATTTCCCTTCTGCAGCAACCATAAGGAATCTAACATATTCTCATCTGTAAGGCTAGAACTCTCAATGTGGGAAGAAAGGGGAATTTGGAGACAGAATCTCACCCAACAGGCCATTCAGAGTATCAGGAGGATGTATGGAGTTTCTCACCATGTTCAAGTAACCCTGTGATGGGCTGACTCCCAGTTTATTTTTTGGACTGTTCCTGTCACAGGGATTTTACTCTAGCAGAGGATTTGGGTATCGAGAATCCATTGGGACATTCCTTTCTGAGATTGAACTGATATGCATGTGGATAGATCACTTCTAGGAGATTTAGTTTGACTTTTTATAAGATTAACTTTCCTGAGATGCTAAAAATACTTCGGCTTCAACATTTTGGTAAAAAGAGGTAAAGGCAATTATTCCAATTTTAAAACAATACCCTTTATTTCTTTCTCTTACCTGATATCCCTGGCCAGAACTTCCAATACTTGTCTTCTGCTGGTTTTCAAGGGGAATGCTTCCAGCTTTTGCACATTCACTATGACGTTAGCTGTGGGTTTGTTATATATTGTTTTTATTAGTTTGAGATATGTTCCTCCAATACCTAGTTTATTGAGAGTTTTTAACATGAAGCGATGCTGAATTTTATGAACAGCCTTTTTTGCACCTATAGAGATAACCATATGGTTTTTGTCTTTAGTTCTGTTTATGTGATGAATTACATTTATTGATGAATCACATTTATTATTTGTGGATGTTGAACTAATCTTGTATCCTGGGGATGAAGCCTACTCGGTTGTGATGAATAAGGTTTTTGATGTGCTGCTGGATTTGATTTGCCAGTACGTTGTTGAGGATTTTTGCGTCAATGTTCATCAAGGGTTTTGGCTTGAAATTTCCTCTTTTTGTTGTATCTCTGCCAGGTTTTAATATCAGGATGATACTGGCCTTATAGAATGAGTTGGGGAGGAATCCTTCCTCCTCAAATTTTTGGAATAGTGTCTGTAGAAATAGTACCAGCTCTTCTTTGTACATCTTCTAGAATTCAGCTGTAAATCTGTCTGATCCTTTTTTTATTGGTAGGCTCTTTATTACTGCCTCAATTTCAGAACTTGTTATTGGCCTGTTCAGGGATTAAATTTTTCCCTGGTTTGGTTTTGGAAGGGTGTATGTGTCAGGAATCTATCCATTTCTACAGTTGATTTGCATAGAGGTGTCTGTAATATTCTTGACTCTTATTTGTATTTCTGTGGGGCCAGTGGTGGTATCCCACTGTTGTTTCTGATTGTGTTTATTTGAATCTTCTCTCTTTTCTTCTTTATTCATCTATCTAACAGTCTATCTGTTTTACCAATTTTTTTCAAATAACCAGGTCCTGGAGTCATTGATCTTTTGAATGGTTTTTCTGTCTGAATCTCCCTGAGTTCAGCTCTGATTTGAGGTATTTCTTATCTTCTGCTAGCTTTTAACCTTGATTGTTCTTGGTTCTCTAGTTAGTTTAGTTGCAACATTATGTTGCTAACTTGAGGTCTTTCTCACTTTTGGATGTGGGCTTTAGTGCTGTAAATTTCCCTCTTAACATTGCCTTAGCTATGTTCCAGAGATTCTGGTATGTTGTACCTTTGTTCTCAGTAGTTTCAAAGAGACTTCTGCCTTAATTTTATCATTTACCCAAAAGTCATTCATGTGCAGGATTAGATTTCCATGTAATTGTATGGTTTTGAGTAAATGTCTTAGTCTTGAGTTCTAATTTGATTGTACTGTGGTCTGAGAGAAGGTTTATTATTACTTCAGTTATTTTACATTTGCTGAGGAGTCTTTTACTTCTGATTATGTGACCAATTTTAGAATAAGTGCCATGTGGCAATGAGCTATTGATATGCTTTGGCTGTGTCCCCACACAAATCTCATCTTGAATTTTAGTTCCCATAATCCTCATGTGTCATGGGAGGGAACTGGTGGGAGGTAATTGAATCATGGGGTGATTATCCTCATGCTGTTCTTGTGCCTGTGACTGAGTTCTCACAACATCTGATGGTTTTATAAGGAGCTTCCCCACTTCATTCACTCTTCTTCCCACTACCATGTGAAGAATGATCTGTTTGCTTCCCCTTCTGCCATGATTGTAAGTTTTCTGAGGCCCCCCCAGCCCTGTAGAACTGTGAATAAATTAAACCTCTTTCCTTTGTAAATTACTGAGTCTCAGGTAGTTCTTTAGTGCAGCAAAAGACTGTACTAATTCAGAAGTGTATTCTGTTGCTTTGGGGTGGAGAGTTTTGTAGATGTTTATCAGGTCCATTTTATCCAGAGCTGAGTTCAGGTCCTGAATATCTTTGTAAATTTTCTGTCTTGCTGATCTGTCAGTGGGGTGTTAAAGTCTCTCACTATTATTGTGCAGGAGTCTAAGTCTCTTTGAAATCTCTAAGAACTTGCTTTATGAATCTGAGTGCTCCTTTGTTGGGTGTATATGTATTTAGGATAGATTGGTCTTCCTGTTGAATTGACCACTTTACAATTGTGTGATGCTCTTCTTTGTCTTTTTTAAATCTTGGTTTAAAGTCTGTTTTGTCAGAAACTGGTTTTACAACCCTTGCTTTTTTCTGTTTTCCATTCTCTTGGTAGATTTTCCTCCATCTCTTTATTTTGAGTCTATATGTGTCTTTGCATGTGAGGTGGATCTCTTGACGACAGCATAGCAATGGGTCTTGTTTTTTTTTTAATCCAGCTTGCCATTATGCATCTTTTAATTAAGACATTTAAGCTTAGTATTGACATCCAGTCAACATGATAGCTGGTTATTTTGCAGACTTGTTTATGTAGTTGCTTTATAGTATCACTGGTTTGTGTACTTAAGTGTGCTTTTGTAGTAGCTGTTAATGGTCTTTTCTTTCCATGTTTAGGGCACCCTTCAGGAGTTCTTGTAAGGCTGGTCTGGTGGTAATGAATTCCGTCAGCATTTGCTTATCTGAAAAGGATCCAGAAAAATGGGATACATTTCAGGTGTTTTAACTATTCTTATTAAAACATCACAGCCAAATGCCTTCCTTCCTCTCCTTCATATATAGGGCCTACGTAAGGTAAGTTTGTTCCCCAGTTCAGCAATTTAATCATTCATATTGGTGAGAAGAGCAAATCACTCAGCCTTTTATCTTCTTATGCCTTTTTGGAAGTCCACAAAGTTTGCTAAGTTTGGGAAAGACTACTGTAAAGTAGTTCTCTTCAGTATTACTCCTGTGGCTACCCATCTAGTATCTTTTTAGCACAGGAGCAGATGGGCTAGAGAAGCTGATAATACAATTAGTTCACATTCCCTTCTTCTCCTTCCCAATCATACAAATGTTGCTAAGGTTCTTGATGAGATGGGTCAAACACTACCAGGGTTTGCTGCTTAGTCTAGCCTACCCTCACAGATCATTTCTTTGCATAAGGGAATATTTCTTTCAAGTGCCCAGTAGCACCCCCAAAGATTCTATGACAGCTAAGAAAGCTTTGCAGGCTCAGAGCACAAAAAAAAAACAAAACAAAAATTATCTCTGATATAGAAGCCAAGGAAATGGATGTAGTCATACACACACACACACACACACGCGTGCACACACACACCTATATATGGATAATGTATATAATATACATACATTATATATAAATTTTGTCATGTATATATGTATAATATATATGTGTGTATATATTTATATATGGTATATATACACACATATGTATATACAGATATAGTATATATGGGTATGTATAATATATATATATATATATATATACATATATATATAAATTTAACTCTTTTAAAGATAAAAGTTTTCCAAATTTACCCCACTCAGTCTTTCATCAAATTTCTTTTCTTGGGTGTTTGCTCCATTCTTTTCTATACTGTATAAGCTTCTTTAAAATCTTTCAGGGTTTATTTTCTTTTCCATGAAAAAAAATTATGGTAGATTCAACCTGATTTAGAAAAGCAACAATGTCTCTTGTAGAACATGAAGGTAGAGTCTATGGTCTAAGCACGTGCAGTCTGTTTTTATTAGTCCAATGGTTTGATTATTTGGGGTATAGGAATGCCTAAAATTTGCATAATTCACAGAAATAAGACAAAGATAGCCAATTAGGATGCACAGATTATTTTCCTAGTGTTCAATAGAGACAAGAATTATTAAAAAACAACAACAGCTAAATCAACGGACTAATGATCAGATGACAGGATGACAAAACATAAATACATGCTTCACTAGAGCCTTCAAGACATGTGGTCTTCCTCTTTTTATTTATATTTTTCTATTTTTTTGATAGTATGTGCAGGTAGACCTGCATAAACTTTCCTTTTAAAATATATATATCACTTCCAATATGTCAGTGTCACCTGAACCTCAGGCTCATTTTACAGGAGTAGCAACTTCATATGCTATTGAAAATAAAGAATATGAAAGGGGAACTCAGGAAAAGTGTATAAGTTATAGAAATGTCTTACAGTTTCTCAATGTCTTAGTATGGAAACTCACTTGTTAATGCTATTCATCCCCCCAAAAGTATTACGTTGGACCTATGATTAGCACGTATTACATTTAGTAAGCTCCTACTTACCAGAGATGGTGGGACATTTATTATAAGATGTCAAAGTTCAAAATTCTTCAGAAAGTACTTCCCATTGGCAGATACATTTGTTGTTGAAGAAAAACACCCTATAAAGGAAGTTTAAAAGAGAACCCAGATGAATATTTTTTCAGATGGACCACAAATAAGTTCCCAATTCACCATGTTCTACGACTTCCCAGAGCTGAGAATCTAAAGACAGCTCTACAATATCACATTTCAAAGGCATCACAGGGCTTACCTGCTAATGCAGTAAAGTGGTTTTTGTCTCTGAAGCATACAACATCGTGAATAACATTGTCCTCTGGAAAGAATGAGCCAATAGGCACCATTTTGTGTTGTAAGGAAGCAGCTAACTTGACCGTGAATGCAGATCTGCCCACTCCACTTAAGCTGACATTTTGTACAGATGAGAAGGAATGTGTGGTATGAGATCAATAAAGAAGCAAAGTAAAAGGCTCTTAAATGATTGTAAATGAAGCTGAGAACAAAACCTAGATCTCAATAACCTAGAGTTATGACTCTAGGGCTATGGTCTGTTAACATCTGCTTCTTGGACGGGAATGTTTTTCTTTCAAAATAACAGTGCTACATGAATCAACAGCTTCCAAAGGAACTATTTCATGCCATCCAACCTTAGGTCTCAGACCTGAAAAAGCTCATTGATCTTTGGTGAAATCTCAGTTACATAAGTAGGAAGTTATTTTTAAAGGCATACCAGATGCTACAGTTCCTCCTCATTGCTCCCACATGGATGTGCACTGTTTATTCAGAATTGAGCCAAAAGACCTGAAATAAGAAAGTTAAGTATGATTCCCTGACAAATTGAGAAAACAGAGTTGCATGCAATGGATCTGTAAATATTTCTTTTAGTTTTATTATTTGGCTTAATGCTTTTGAGCTGGCCACACTTGCACACACATACACACACACACACACACAACCACACACACAAACTCAGAGGTTTTCCTTAGGAGGCTCATGATTTTCCTTTTGGAACTCACAGCAGAATTTCTTCCTAATTTAAATCATTTTTATAGCCTCCTTAGTGAGACTAAAACATTAACAGATAAACTACAACCCTAGCTCATCATTTTGCCAAGAGAAATGTAAAATAGTCCATGTTCTCCTGTCAGAAATAATCTTTGGTTATATAAAAATGGTAATTAATTTACCATTTGAACTCACAATAAAGGGAATTGTTATTGTCATGTTGTATCCATAATATGAAGAGTTTTTTTTATTATGTGGTGTTTTTTTGTTTTTTTTTTTTTTTTGTAACATGGGCTTCAAATTTGATCTCTAGCAAAAGAAGCTAAAGAAATATTCAACTACCAGATCTCATTGGGAAGGTAAGTCTCTGACTATATATGGAGCTGTCAAAGATAAAATGCAAAAACCACATAGATTTGTCTTACACTTCTCCAGAGAATGTATTTATTCACTATTGTATCCTTAGTATCTAGAATGGTAGCTAGACAGTATTCAATAAATGAGTGCATAAACGACTCAACCCCAGTTGCCAAAACAATCTCAATTTTTTTTTGAGACATAGTCTCATTCTGTTGCCCAGCCTGAAGTGCAGTGGCACGATCTCGGCCCATTACAACCTCTGCCTCCTGGGTTCAAGCAATTCTCCTGCCTCAGCCTCCTGAGTAGCTGAGAGGCATGCGCTACCATATCTGGATAAATCTTTTGTATTTTTAGTAGATACAGGGTTTCACCATATTGGCCAGGCTGGTCTCCAACTCCTGACCTTCTGATCCACCTGCCTCAGCCTCTTAAAGTGCTGGGATTACAGGCATAACACCATGCCAGGCCTCCAATCCTAATTTTTAAAGCCATAACTATTTCTCTTTTATTTCCTAAAAAGTTGGGTGGTGAGTAACACTGCCTGTGTAAATCATCAGTATCATCTCCCACTATAGTTTTGTGTTATCTCACCTCTTACTCCCTGACATATACTTTATGATTAAAAAGCACTAGTTAGTACTGTTATTTACCACTTCCATGTAGAACTATCAATAATATCATATTTTCATGTAAAATTCCCACTGTATTCATAAATAAGATTGACACACTCCTTTGCTTAAAATTTTGTGGTAATGCCTGTATAATACTTAGAATAAACATCAACCTCTTTGCCAAGGCTTAAGAAGCCATACATGATTAAGCTTTTGTTTGTATTTTGAACCATATCACCTACCATTTTTCCTTGGTCTATATACTGAACCTCATTCCCACTTTAGGAATTCTGACTTTCAGCCCTTCTGCTAATAACAATTAGAAAGGTAAGTAGAAAAAAACCCTACTATTTGAAGTCACTAAACAGTGACAAAATTGTCATAAACTAAAAGGGAATCAGTCTTCGAAAGAAGGAAACCCCAATGGTGGAAATATATATTTACGTGACTTTCCCTTGAGACATACTGCTCAGGATAGATAGAACTTAAAAAAAAATTATCATCTGGAAAAATCAGATGAGAGATTGGGGGTTGCCCAAGTGGCTGGATATTAAGAGGGAGAAAATCTGGAAAGGAGGGTGTTACAGAAAGGAAAACCCCAAAAATCTATGTATAACCCCAATTCAAACTAAACTGCCAACATGTAGGGTGAGACTCCAAGGAGCTTCCAGGAAGGCAGCAGTTAAACAATGGCCTTAGTGGATACACACTATAGGAGAGTAAACTATGGGAATTAGAGTTTTAGCAAGTTTGACTGGATTACTATATACATCAGGATTTCTATTAAAATCCCAGACGAACCACACTTTAGGATTAAAGACTACAATCCAAGACTAAGTGATTTAACAATTTAGCTGCCTGATAGAAAAAACAATTACACTGTTCAGAGGAAGATCATTAAAAACAGAGTCTCTATTGTATCAATACATTATCCAATATGGAATTAAAAATGACTAGACATATGAACACTTAGAGAAAAATATGACCCATAATCAAGAGAGAAAGAATAGTTAAGAGACTAAAACAAACCAGACCTTAGTATTAATAGACTCACACTGTAAACCTAATAAATATGTAAAAGAATCTGAAGGAAAATTGAATATAATGAGATTAGGAAATTTCAGGCTCTATGTGGAAACTTAGAAAATGAACAAATAAGAAGTTTAAAACTGAAAACATTTTAAAAATTTTAAATTTAATTGACTCACAACACTGGAAACCCAACAAATATGTAAAAGAATCTAAAGGCAAAGTTGAATATAATGATATTAGGAAATTTCAGAATATATGCAGAAACTGTTAAAAAATGAACAAATAAGAAATTTAAAAGTGAAAAAAATACATATCCAACATAAAAAGACATTATTGGCTAAGATTCATAGTGGATTGGATACAATAAAACATTAGTAAACTTGAAGATAGTCAAAATAAATTATACATACTAAAGCACAAAGAAAAGCATGACTGAAAAAATAATGAGCAGAGTCTCTCATGAATGTGGGATAGCAGTATGCCAAGATGTATACAGAGAGCAGTGAGTTAACCTCATGGCAGAAGGAAAGAATCAGGGTTCCCTGATTTTTAGGATGACAGCTCTTGTCTTCCTGAAAGTGGATGACTGTTCTAGCACTCATAACCAAAGCTTGTGTGTAGTGGAACTCAGATCTGTCATGGCAGAAGAGAGGCGAGCTAGACCTGACCTCAATTCCCACTCCTACTGACCCTTCTTTCAGCCCATAGGTCCATTGGTTTGACTTCTGCTTCTGCTGCTATAACAGATATCTGGCTCAACTTGTTTTCATGCCACAGTGAAATCCTGAAATTCACAGACTTCTTCCTGAGCACTGAGCAGTCTCATTGGTGTGGCCTGGCCTAGAAAATGGTAAAGTTGCAACCAGAGAGGTGACCACAGAATCACAAATGGGGCAGAAGATAGTACCTTCTCCTTGCCCTTTATCCCTTCCTGTCCCCTTCACTCAACATCACTGGTACTCTCTAACTAGCCCGGAGAAAGGAAATGTTTCTTGCTTTCTCTGTGATCTCTAACAAAATTACCAGGCCAGGAAATAATTTGTTTATGTCCTGTACCTCTTCTCCTCTCCATTCTGTCTTTAGCATTCATTCTGTGGCTTCATTGTCAAAAACAGAAGGTGAAACTCCTTCATTCTACAAAAGAATTCTGCAAGTTTAACACCTGAGCTACTAAGAGAAAAAGGAGATAAAGGACATTGGGAAATCCTATCTTAGGACAGTTGACTGACTATTATCAACTGTCTCATTTGGCAAGGCAGAATCTGACTGTATTGGTCAATTCTCATGCTTCCTTGGCTTACGAATATTGACAGGGAGAAATTCTGGAAAGGAGAGTGTTACTCGTACCCAGACTGGGTAATTTGTTAAGGAAAAAGTTTTAATTGATTCACACTGAAACACGACTGGGAAGGCTTCAGGAAACTTACAATCATGGCAGAAGAAGAAGCAAACATCTCCTTCACATGGCAACAGGAAGGCGAAGTCCAGAGGGAAGGTGGGGGAAAGTTTCTGATAAAGCCATCAGATCTCATGAGAACTCACTATCATGAGAACAGCGTAGTGGGACTGCCTCCATGATCTAATCACCTCCCCAGAGATCCCTCCCCAACACATGGGGATTAGAATTCGGATTACAATTCAAGATGAGATTTGGGTGGGGACACAGAGCCAGACCATATCACTATTATCTGTCTTTGTATTCCCTTTTCAGCAAATTCTGCTGTGTTTCTGGACAGATGGACTGCCAAAGATTACTAGCACAAAGGTGGAGGGAGGCAGGAAGAATGAGGGGGTATAAAAGAATTATTTTCAGAATATTATTATTACTCAATATTTTATTTATGGCTATGCAATATGGACAGAGCTGTAATTTATAAATCCATTTCAGGATAACTTTAATAGCTGTATCAGTCTTGAAACCCCTTGCATTTTAGACAAAGCTCATTATCACAGGATGCTGCTACTGGGGAAGGGCACAGCTATGGTCATGAGCCTTATGATATTGCTATATAAGAGCGACTCCTCTTTATCTCCAACTCTACATCTCTGTCACCATATCAAATGTAAGTTTCTATGATGAAAGCAAGAGTAATTTTCAGCACTGAAATTTCCTAATATATTATTTTCTCCAATTTTAATTCTTATCTCCTGAGGACCATTCTAAACTGTATCAGATTTCATTCACATCAAGCACTGAATTATGGATCAAACGATCACACTACATTATGATTATTTTTAATTCCCAGGCGTGTGTTTATTATTGAAGGAATTCTCACTCTTCTTTTCAAAACATGTTCTCAAATGAATCTAATGATAAATTTCCAAATTTATTTATGGTAATCAAAAAAGGAAGATTTAGCATAATGATTGATGGCATACTCATTAAGAGACAGATGTTCAGGGGATTTAATTCAAACAAGGAAAATTTTTAAACTTCTCCATTTTGACACACTCTCTCTTTTCACATATATATGGGTGAGGGTGTGATATATATATATATATATATATATCACAGAACAATCCCCCCAGGAGCAATGAATTTCAGATGTGTTATCTCTGTTGTTTTATTAATGACACTATCTGGTGGGCATCAACTAGTCACACAAGAGCTGCAACAGATTTCTGTCTTTTCTTAAATGTTTTGTTCTGGTTTCTACCAATATAGCAAGATAAAAAACAACTCATGCACATAAACCTTAGGCTGATGCAGCAGCTGAGTTTTATGTGTATAACTAGAATTCTAAATATTTAATGTATAGGCTTCTTTCTAATTTCAGAAGAAATATTAAGGCAGTGCTCCTGAAATCCTACACACTAGTCTATAATTTTAAATCCAAAAGTGAAGAATTATGGTTCAAATGACTTCGAGTTGGCATTTGATGGTTTAGAAGAAATGAAACCATTTAATGGAAAACCACACAATTTCTAAAAAGAGAAGAAATTTTTAGATGCGTATTTTATTTTCTGCATAGTAGCCATGATATTTCCCATGATCAGAAAAGTATAACATAAAGCTGAACGGCACTGTGAAAAACAAAGTTATTCCTCAGAAACAAGGTATAATATATTTAATTGGAAAAATAAAACTACTAAAAATATAAAAAATATTTTTCTGTAATAAAAATATTAATCTCATAATATTATGAAAGCATCACTACTCTCTTCCTTAAGCTTCATCTATTACAATGTATAGTTTATATATTTGCTTTAAAAGTAATGGAGTTGTGAAAAATAAAATATTCACTGATCAAACACGGTAGAAATAGCTGTAAAAATTGTCTAGGTCAAAAAAAAAAAAACGGGATGAGCTTGAACCTCACCAAAATAGCTATCTCTCTGTATCTCTCTCTCTATCTCTCTCTTCCTCTTTGTTATTTTACCTGTATCTACCTGTAAAACCAAAAGCCCTAGAGGTTACATGAAAAAAAAATTATTTTAAACCTCGTTAGAATTATTTAATGAGAAAATCCATACCTCCTTAAGGTAATAGGGATGGGTATATCAGGCACAAAAAGTGTCAGAAGATAGCCAGCTTCCTCCTCCTAGAAAGATTATTACAGAACTGGGCCTGAGGGATCTTTGATTAACACATGCAAAATGAAGATTTATTTAGGTAGCATGAAGCCTATATATTCAGATAATACCAGGGTATTTTGGCAGGACAAGCAGTAACATTCCTGTGTTTTTTTAAAAAAAGAAAACCTCTTACATGATTAGAAGCATACATCTCACAAGCAATTCAGGAACCAGTTTTTCCACGTTTACCTTAAATCACATTTGAGGTACTAAATCCTACAAATAAGTATAATTAACATAAGAAGAAGACATTTAATGACATTTTAAATATAAAACAGCATTGAAATCTGAGGCTTAGCCAGATACATACTTAAAATTGACTAAACTGTTTCAAACGCTGTGCCTTTAAATTAATTTATGTTGAACACAGTGGGTACCAGAGTCAATTCTGGTTACTATGACAACAGACACTGAAAATTTAAAGATCCAGCAGCAGGCTCAATTCCCTGCAAAGAGGGTTATTTTACATTAAAATTACATACCACTGCAACAATTTCAATGAAACATGTTAAACGGATATACATGCAAGCCATCTTTTTAAAAGACAATTTAATTAGTGTATATTAGATACAATGTTTATCATTTTAACTTAAATTTCCTCCAGATTTAAAGAGTGAATTAGAACCTCAATTTCAGAAAGCAAACAACTAATTATCAAAATGCTGCACTAGGGATGAAGAAAAGATATCTAAACTAATCATGTAATAAAGGTACCATAGACTATCAGTCCATACTATCTGCTGTGCAAATCTTTCCTTGGCCAGTGGGCCAATCTCATAAGATGGAAACTTAACAGAACACACAACAATAAAAGGGAACATGAAATCATATGAATACACTGAATTTTTTAGATTGATAAAATGCATAATGATTTCTCTAAAGAGTCCTTTAATTGGCTGTAAAATTACTGGATTTGAAAATGATTGCGTTTTACATTATTCCAATACAGTTTTTATGGGGTCAAGGCTCATCAATCCTACTAAATAAACATACTGACTCATGTAGCCCAAAAAAGAGTCACCCTGTGTATATAAACCAAGTGAAGAGAAATGAGATGTAAGGGGCTGTCAATCAGTGCATGCCAAAGAGGAGAAGAAGGTAGAGGCCTCCTGAAGTCTCTCCTTTTCAAGCACAAAGGGCAAGGGAAATGCCCCTTTGGTTCTGATTAAATGCACATCATGATAGCCCATCTTCCCAATGGATCTTTAAAAACACTCACGTGCACACACTTCAGGACAGGCCATTTTCCTGTTGTTTAGTCTGCTAAAGTGTAGAATCAGTTTTGAACTGGTTCATTTTAAGATTTGATTAAAATTGGTGCCCATTATGTCTATGATGCCAAAGGTTTACTTCACTCAAAATAGAGATTTCCTTTTTGTATTCATCTTACAACTCTCAAATTAGATTCTTGAATCAAATTTCATTTTACAAACCCCTGTTTGAAAGAGAAATGGCAGGTGGGGAAGACTAGAAAGGAAAGAATTATTTTTCTCTCCATAAGTGGGTCCCCCATACTGAAGGTTTCCCTACAACACAAGAATAGTCTATGAAAGATCTCAAGTGTCTGAGGGATATTAATTCAGGTTATCGACTCTATTTTTTTAACAGTTCGTATGGATGCTTCAATATTCCACTTTCTTAACTCAATTTTGCTACTCCAAAGAGACAGAAATTAAAAAAGAAAACACTAGTGATCTCCTAAATATACAGTATCCTTGGAATACAGACTATGAAGACAAAAATCAATGAGAATGCCAACATTTCAAATATATTTTAGAGATGAAAAATCAAACTATTTTAATATGTGAAATCCAATATTGCTTCTCCACTCTGAAATTATAGGACATCAATTATGTTGAAAACATGTTCGTCATCAGCATAAATATTACTCATGATGATTCAGAAGAAGAAAAATTTTCTATTAAAAAAATGGCTCAAAAATCTTTGTTCATGTTATGTAAGGTTTCATTTGTTTCTTTTCAAGCAGTGTGAAAAAAAAGAATCTGCTAAAATCCAGCGGGTAGAGAACTATAAACAAGATACGAGTTTTGTATTTTTAAAGCCGTGTGTTTATGTAATCTAAATGGAACAGTTTGTTCCATTAAAATGATCCTTCAGTTTGCAAGAGTCCTCTTTAGGTATTTATAGGCCTTGAGATAGGCTCCAACTGTTACAGTTTACAATGACTTTTCACACATTCCTGCTTAACTTATCATCTACAACATTTATGGATGTGTTACATGACACAAGAAATCATTTTTATTTAATTTGTATCTCTTCGAAATCAGTGTCCATGTAGGGTAAACAATACAAATCTGTTTAACATTACTAATTAAGCATTACAGCTTAATGTATATATATCATCTCTCTTTACCCAGTTACATTTTAAAAAATATATTCAACAACTGCAAGGCACTATAAAAAATACAGTCTCATAGAAGGGATAAGACTTTCCCAATATGGACCATGTAAATGATGCTGAGAGGAGATAGTAAAAATGATTTTTGCCTGAACAGGTCAGGAAAAACTTTTTAGAACAAGTATGTTTGTTCTAAAGCTTGAATTTGCATAGTTTAGGAGACTATACAGATGGGAAAGGAAAGACCTTCCAAGAAGTAGGGCCAATACAAACAAAGACACAAAGGGAGAATGAGCATGCTCTTCCAAAGATCCTAAAAAGACCTGTTGGTGGACGGAAGCTCTATCCAAGAAAATTTCAAATCCCAGTCTGAGGAACATGGACTTCGTTATGTAGGCAAGAAGATTTGGGAGCAATGAAATGGAAAGGGGTGAGGTCTTCCGTAAAATCCACATGGCAAAAAACTGTAGATGGACTGGAGTGGCAAGCCATGATTTAAAGACACAATGTAAAAGGTTTAGTACAAGTGAGGCTGAAAGGTCTGGGCTAGGGCAATAGCAGGATAGCTAGGACAAAGAGAGTTTAGAAATATTACAGAGGGCTGGGAACAGTGGCTCATGCCTATAATCCCAGCACTTTCGGAGGCTGAGGTAGGAGGATCACTTGAGCCCAGGTGGTTGAGGCTGCGGTGAGCTATGATTGCATGCCATGTTATTGCCCTCTAGACTGGGTAAGAGAGTGAGACCCAGTTGGAAGGAAGGAAGGAAGGAAAAGAAATGTTGCAGAGGTAGAATGAAGAGAATTTGGCAAAGGCTAGCCTGAGGTCCTCACATTTAATGGTTAAGAGATTTGATGTGCTACAGAATACGAATATATCAGAGTAGATAATATTAAATTACACTGCATTTTGGAACTGCAGAGCAAATGGTAATGTCTTCATTTTGGGTTAGCAACTGTGGTCTTCCTTTTGATTCTCCATGCCCACTCCTCTGCTAACTAAATGGGTAAAAAATGAACTAAATAGCCAATTGATTAAAGCTTAATAAAATGCAATCATTAAAATAGTCCCTTTAGGTGGTGCTTAGACTCTATAAGATAAAAATATTCTTTTACTTAGATAATCTCACCTTCTCTCTTCTTTGCTCCCTAAGTGGTGAATAGGTATATAAGTGAAGAGGAATGGGGACCTTCTTACATGATCTTGTGGTGCTGAGGAACTATAAGATCCTTATGCTGTATTTTCATCCTCTGGCCCTTGAGTGATGCCCTTGGCTATCTGGTCTCTTGGGGTCCTGTGGACCTCCAGGACAGAAGCACAGGAACTTTGAAGTTTTTCCCTTTTTTTTATACTCTTGGCTCAAATGATGCCACTAATGATGGCTCCTGGCTATCCTGTACCTAAGCTTCTCCCATAGGCCTATAGGATGTCTGCCTTAAACACCACTCAGCCCCAACTCAGGCTGTCCACTCAGCAGCTTTTGCTGAGAAGCCACCTTTCCCCAGTGCATGAAACCCCTCCGGAAAGCTTTCAAATTAGACCCTTTTCTACACCACAAGGAAAGCAAGAACAGGCTGGGAAAATTAACCACCACTACCTGAGCAATGAATCATGCTGGAAATCATCAAATTTATTTGACTATGAATGTAATCCAGACCAGTACAGAGCAATCTGTTAGATGACATGAGAAACAAGAGTTCTCTGCTATCCCTATAGTATCCTCACTAATCACTTGCCCCTCTCTAGACCAGTTCCAAATAAGTGATTATCCGAGCAGACATCTAAATGTCTCTGCTCCTGGACCTTTTCTCTCTATTCATCTCATAGCATTTCAAGGTCAGGGAGAGGCAGTTCTTCATTTATGTCATTTTTGTATCACAGTCTCCTTCTTCCAGGTTTCATCTGAGCTCCATGATAGGCAAAGGCTGAGACCTCCAGCTTGATTATTAATATAGCTTATTGACAACACAGTACAAGTAATTCTGTTGTTAATATGGCAACTGAAGGAACCAAAAAAATTAGAAAAGTCTTCCTCAAGACAACAGCCTGGCTTGTAGGAATGTTAACTTGCTGTACAATCTTATGTTGCATGCCAAAAGCTGAATATTACCTAAATATCTTAATTTCCCAGAGGCAGGGATGCCTCAGGTAAACTAGTGGGACGACCCCTATGAGGAAAAGTAACAGAAAAAGCACATTAATGTCTTTCAAAATATTATCCATTTTACAAATGGATCTATGCAATTAGCATTACATAGTATTTCCAAAATGAATAATTATGGAGACTTCAAAAATGTTCACAATGAATATAATATATGCTACTCAAAAATGGATGCTCCTTTAAGACTCAATAACATCTATGTCTATTCAATACAAAAACTGAATAAACACAGTGATGCTGTATCTAAGACTAGGTGTGAGAGCAGGAATAGAGGGCTTGGTATTCCAGCCAACAGATTAAATAATTTAGTAAATTTCAATAGTCAATGAATTGATTGACTCTCTGATATACAAACTAAAGTTACTAAAGCAGAAGGAAAAGGTTAGAAATAGAAACATTTAATTATGTTGATAACACTTGCCTCTGTACCAGTTACTGTTCTTAGATGTAGCCACCAACCAATGACAAATGAGAAACTTGTGGACGACACACCTCAGCTTCCGTAACTCTGAGGTTCACCTTCCACACAGCCGCTCAGTTTTCCAGTGAAAACTACTTCCAGTTTAGCCACAGTAATAACTTGCTTGATCACAGACTCTTCTCTGACTTCCTTTTCTTTGCTGTCTAACTCACCCACTTGCTTGCTGCTATTTCCTGGGATGACCTTGAATAAACCATTTACTCTTGCATCTGTGTCTCACAAAATGCTTCTCAGGGAAACAAAATAAAGTCCAGAGCTCTTGACTATGACTTGCCTTCTTTGTCTGCCTGAGAGGAATCTCTGAAGCCTAGGAGCCTAAATCATACAGAAATTTATGTCTGAAGTATTCTCATGTCTCCTGTTTAATCCTTCAATTAAAACCAGAATGACAAATTTTCCATTAGTAAAAGAGTGGCTGTTTTTCCCTTGATGACTCTCTCTTCCAATAGTCCAGCTAGCACAAAAATGTCTCAAGCCTCTTTCAGAAGGTCAGCAAGCTGTGACTCAGCCCTATCCTCCCAGATGTATACTTGGAGTTAGCAGATTCTTTGGCCCAAACCTGTTTTATATAGAATAATAAATTCAACTAAATAACTAAAGATCTTCACTAAGGGTCAAAGAATTTTAAAAGTACCAAGTTCCCAAGAGTCATTAATCCAAACTTCATGTCGTCTTCATTTTTCCACAAAAAGTAGTATTACCAAGTCTCTTCTTAATCAATAAAACACAAACACTCTCAAAATGTTTGAGTGTTCATTTAAACTGGAAGTCACAGCTCAAACTACAGACCTATGAAGACCTGGCTTCAAATCCTGGCTACAGTTCTTGCTGGCAATGGCACCAAGCATATTGTTTAACCACTTAGGACTTCATCCATTCTTCCCCACGTTAGAAATAATAAAATACTTAAATTTTACAGTGGCCATTAGGACAAATGAAATGATTAATAAAGTCTAACACATAGCAAATGTTCGTGTTAGTTTCTTTTTAAAACATCTGGCAATTATTCATTCAATTAACATTTATTGAGCATCTGTTTGTTGCTAGACCCTGTGATAAATAAAATACAATCTTTCTCCTACCCTCCAAGAGTGTACGATCTACTGGGAAGACAAATATCTGCTTTAAATTTAATAATTAAAATGTATATATTATATTATGCTCAACATATTGCATGAATATGTATTGAAGTGAATAACTATAATGAAAACAAATTTTTAATACAACATTAAAAGTGCTATCTAAAATTTCTAGGCCACAGATTATTCAGATACTTGTGTCTACTTATGCTATATACAGCAGATTAAATTTCATAACTTTATAATCTTAAGAATCATTCTCTTGCCATTACCAGAGTATTAATGTTTGGATGGTTAATACTGAGGAAAATGAAAATGAAAGTCCTGTTCAAACGCTGGGTCATGGTAAATGTGAGGAGAAAATTATGTCCATGTAAGGCTTTGCAGTGGTCCAAGAGATATGAATTGCCCTTCACCTTATCATGTCACTCCACTAAAATTACCATCAGTGTCATAAACTGTTATCTATTAACTAAGTGCTTAGGGGTCTGGAAAGTTTAAGACTCTCCTGAACAAAAATACCTAGTAACATGTTTTGTTGATCACTATAGCAAAAAGCTCACCACGCTTCCTGTCCTACACATTTCTAGCATGTTTTGCTCTTGTCTAAGAGAGCATTTTGTGTATGTCTGTCATGTCCTTGACCCAGCATACCCCAAACGTGTTAATTTCCGTAGCTGATGTTCACATGCCATTCCTTATATGGGGAGCATGCACACACACACCCTCCCAGACCCTCTCTCACACCCAAAGGGCTGAGCAGGGTGCCATTCACCCGGATCATTCACAAGAGGATGAGTCTGTTGATAAAGTGACTCAGGCTCCACCCACAGCTTTGGTGAGGTGTCGAATTAAGACAAGCAGAGATGGAGCTGACAGTCATAAATCAACCATAAAGCACTTATCACATTAATACCACGGTCTCAGACGTGATTTTTAAACTGTTTGTTCCTGATTCCCTACAAGAGCACCACCAACATTCTTACAGGAATGATAAAGATATGTCTCTCCTCACGTGGAAGGTCAATCAAGCCTTCATCCTAACCTTGTCCTCTCATTCATATAAAAGCTAGTTCTTAACTTTATGAGAACTATCTTCCTACAAGATATGCATTTCTCTTAATTATTCTTACCTGGGAAAACTTTCAACTTCCTTAATCTTAATTCTTCAGATATCAGATATCAAGCTGACAATTTCTTTTTTTAGTTCTATAAAATTTTTTTCCATAGGTTATTGGGGTGCAGGTGATATTTGGTTACATGAGGAAGTTCTTTAGTGGTGATTTGTGAGATTTTGGTGCACCCATCACCCAAGCAGTGTATACTGCACTCTATTTTATTCCTTGTTTCCCTTCTACTCTTCCCCCAAGTCCCCAAAGTCCATGGTATCATTCATATGCATTTGCGTCCTCATAGCTTAGTTCCCACATATCAGTGAGAGCATGCGATGTTTGGTTTTCCAGTCCTGGAGTTACTACACTCAGAATAGTCTCCAATTTTATCCAGTTTCTTTATCCACTCATTGATTGATGGGCATTTGAGTTGGTTCTACAATTTTCCCATTGCAAATTGTGCTGATATAAACATGAATGTACAAGTATCTTTTATGTGTAATGACTTCTTTTTCTCTGGGTAGATACCCAGTAGTGGGATTGCTGGGTCAAATGGTAGATCTACTTTTAGTTCTTTAAGGAATCTCCACACTGTTTTCCATAGTGGCTGTACTAGTTTACATTCCCACCAGCTGTATGAATTAGGAGAATTTAATTTAATAGCTTAATAACCCTTAGCTTAACTTAGGAAGAATTAGATACACTGAATAGACCAATAACAAGCAGCAAGATTAAAATGATAATTACAAAATTACCACCAACAAGAAAAAAGCCCAGGGCCAGACAGATTCACAGCAGAATTCTACCAGACATTCAATGCTACCAATCCTCTTGACATTATTCCGCAAAATAGAGAAAGAGGGAACCCTCCCTAATTCATTCTATGAAGGCAGCATCACCCTAATAGCACAGCCAGGGAAGGACATAACCAAAAAAGAAAACTATAAACCAGTATCTCTGATGAACATAGATGCTAAAATCCTTAACAAAATACTACCTAACTGAATCCAATCAGATGTCAAAAAAATAATTTACCATGATGAAGTGGGTTTCATATCAGGGATGCAGAGATGGTTTAATGCACACAGGTCAATAAATGTGATACACCACATAAACAGAAGTAAAAACAAAAATCACATACCACCTCAGTTAAGAAAAGGCACTTAACAAAATCCAGTCTCCCTTTATGATTACAACTCAGTAAAATCAGCATACAAGGGACATATTTCAATGTAATAAAAGCCATCTATGACAAACCCACAGCCAACATATTACTGAATGGGGAAGAGTTGAAAGTGTTTTCTCTGAGAACTGGAACAAGACAAAGATGTCCATTCCTCTTCAAGATAGTACCGGAAGCCTTAGCCAGAGCAATTAGACAAAAGAAAGAAAGAAAGGACCTCCAAATCAGTAAAGAATAAGTCAAACTCTCACTGTTTGCTGATTATGTAATTGTTTACCATGAATACCCTAAAGACTCCTCCAGAAAGCTCCTAGAACTGATGAAAGAATTCAGCAAAGTTTCTGCATACAAAATTAATGTACACAAATTAGTAGCTCTTCTATACACCAACAGTAACCTAGCAAAGAATTAAATCAAGAACTCAACCCATTCACATCTGTTACCAAAAAAAAGTACTCACAAGTATACCTAACCTAGGTGAAAGACTTCTACAAGGAAAACTACAAAACTGCTGAAAGAAATGATAGATGACACAAACAAATGGAAATACATTCCATTCTCATGAATGGATAGAATCAATATTGTGAAAATAACCATACTGCCAAAAGCAATCTGCAAATTCAATGCAATTCCCATCAAAGTACCACCATCATTCTTCAAATAATTAGAAAAAAAATTCTAAAATTCATATGGAAACAAAAAAGAGCCTGAATAGCCAAAAGCAAGACTAAGCAAAAAGAGCAAATCCAGAGGCAACACATTATCTGACTTCAAACTATACTATAAGGCCACAGTCACAAGAACAGCATGGTACTGGTATAAAAAGAGGCACATAGACCAAAGGAACAAAACAGAGAACCCAGAGATAAAACCAAATACTTAACTGCCAACTGAAGTAAACACAAACATAAAGTGGATGGCTAGGTGCAGTGGCTCACGCCTGTAATCCCTGTACTCAGAGAGGTCAAGGAGGGCAGATCACTTGAGGTCAGGAGTTTGAAACCAGCCTGGGCAGCATGTTGAAACCTATCTCCACCACAAAATACAAGAATTACCTGGGCATGGTAGCACAGGCTGTTAGTCCCAGCTACTCTGGAAGCTGGGGCTGGAGAATTGCTTGAACCTGGGAACCAGAGGTTGTAGTGAGCTGAGATTACCCCACTGTGATCCAGCCTGGGCAACAGAGGGAGACTCTGCCTCAAAAATAAATAAATAAATAACAAATAAATGGATAAGTAAGTAAGTAAATAAAGTGAGGAAAGAACGCCCTTTTCAACAAATGGTGCTGGTATAATTTGCTAGCCACATGTAGGAGAATGAAACTGGATTCTCATCTCTCACCTTATACAAAAGCAACTCAAAATAGATTAAGGACTTAAATCTAAGACCTGAAACAAAAAAAAATTCTAGAAGATGACATTGGAAAAACCCTTCTAGACATTGGCTTAGGCAAGGATTTCCATAACCAAGAACCCCAAAGCAAATGCAATAAAACAAAGATAAATAGCTGGGAATTAATTAAACTAAAGAGCTTTTACATGGCAAAAGGAACAGTCAGCAGACTAAACTCACAGATTGGGAGAAAAATCTTCATAATCTATCTATCTGGTAAAGAACTAATATCCAGAATCTACAACAAACTCAAGAAAATCAACTAGAAATAACTTCTCTTGAATTATTTTTGGAGGAAGTCTTTACGGTTAAAAGAAAAACTTTTGGAATTACCTTTTCCAGTATAACTGACTCTTTTCTATCATAAATCCAACCAGTCATTTATTGGCATGAAGAAATGTCAAAAGATGTGGAAGAGTTGGCAAGAGCCAAGGAACCAACACCACTGTTTTGAGTTGTATGTTGTTATTGTTGTTGTTGTCATTTGGTGTAACCCACAAGGTGGTTAAGGAAACAAACAGAGTCCTGAGCAAATAAGAGCCAGGAAATTTACCATCTGGAGAACTTCCAGGATGTTCTCCTTGAAATCATCTGTGATGCTTCTTCTCACATGTGACTTTTGCAGGGCAGGGAAGGAGGTTGAGATACACAACGGATTATCCCAGTTCACTAGTACAGGCAATGTGGAGTACACCTGGAAAGCTGAGTCACATACAGGGAGGAAACATGATTAACTGAATAACTCAAGGTTATCACTGGCAACTCAATTATAGATGGATAACCTGTGACAGGCAGCACTGGAAAAGAAGGCAGGTCATAGATATTGAGGAAGAGGCTTTTTTACTGATTTCTTTGAAAAGTATATCTCCCCATCTAGACACCTAGTATGACTCAATAGTAGTACCTGCTTCGCTTCAGCTGGAGAGCTACCTATGCAGTGCAAGCCCTTCATTTTACAAATTAGAAAATGAAGGCTCAACTTTCCTAAGACGAAACCACTATTTCATGACAAACCTGGATTTTAATGTATATTTTCTGCCTCTTGTCTCAGTCCTCTTTTTACTCTGCTTTGGCTAAAATACATCCAGAATCTTAACAGTTTTATCCTAATCAAAAATAATTATGCTTTCTTATTTATTAAGTACATGCTATGTTTCAGGCACTATAAAAGGAGCTTTTTCTAGAATACCCCATTTAATTTTGCAATACTTTAAATGAGATAGATACTGTTCTATCTATATTCTATGAATAAAACAAAGCTTGGTGATATCAAATTATCAAGAGCATAAAATAAAATGAATAGTAAATGGTAAAATCACCATTTAGATCTATGCCTGTCTAAATTCCACTAGAAATAAGGGGCAAGTTGTGAAGATTAACTGTGGCCCAAAAATCTATACTTGTACCCTCTCTTCATCTGCATTACTGTGGCCTTAATTCAGGATTTTATCCTTGCTTAAACTATTGCAATAGTTTTCTAAGCAATCTATTTCCATCTCTTCCTTGCAAGTCCATCTTCTACATTTATAACAGAATCATACTTTTTAAATGTATAATTTATTATCAAATTATCCTGTAATTTCTCAGGTCAAACAGTTAATAAGCCTCAGATTAAGAACCAAAGACCCTGGACTTTCTTTTAGTTTACTTAGATCTGGGGTTCTTTTCCCTAATCCCCATTAATAAAATATAATTATTAAAAACATAATCATGACATATAATCACCCTTTATAACACCTTAATACTAAAGATAGTTCCTGAAATGTTATGTAGTTATTATAAAATAAAGTTATAAGTCTAATCTTTTTTTTATTCTTTTTTTTATTTTATTCTTATTTTTTTATTGCATTTTAGGTTTTGGGGTACATGTGCAGAGCATGCAAGACAGTTGCGTAGGTACACACATGGCAGTGTGTTTTGTTTTCTTTCACCCCTTCCCCCACATTTGGCGTTTCTCCCCAGGCTATCCCTCCCCACCTCCCCCTCCCACTGGCCCTCCCCTTTTCCCCCAATAGACCCCAGTGTTTAGTACTCCCTTCTCTGTGTCCATGTGTTCTCATTTTTCATCACCCGCCTATGAGTGAGAATATGCAGTGTTTCATTTTCTGTTCATGTGTCAGTTTGCTGAGAATGATGGTTTCCAGATTCATCCATGTCCCTACAAACGACACAAACTCATCATTTCTGATTGCTGCATAATATTCCATGGTGTATATGTGCCACATTTTCCCAATCCAGTCTATCATCGATGGGCATTTGGGTTGATTCCAGGTCTTTGCTATTGTAAACAGTGCTGCAATAAACATTTGTGTGCATGTGTCCTTATAGTAGAATGATTTATAGTCTTTTGGGTATATACCCAGTAATGGGATTGCTGGGTCAAATGGAATTTCTATTTCTAAGGCCTTGAGGAATCACCACACTGTCTTCCACAATGGTTGAACTAATTTACACTCCCACCAACAGTGTAAAAGTGTTCCTTTTTCTCCACATCCTCTCCAGCATCTGTTGTCTCCAGATTTTTTAATGATCGCCATTCTAACTGGTGTGAGATGATATCTCAATGTGGTTTTGATTTGCATCTCTCTGATGACCAGTGACGATGAGCATTTTTTCATATGATTGTTGGCCTCATATATGTCTTCTTTCGTAAAGTGTCTGTTCATATCCTTTGCCCACTTTTGAATGGGCTTGTTTGTTTTTTTTCTGTAAATCTGTTTGAGTTCTTTGTAAATTCTGGATATCAGCCCTTTGTCAGATGGGTAAACTGCAAAAATTTTTTCCTATTCTGTTGGTTGCCGATTCACTCTAGTGACTGTTTCTTTTGCCGTGCAGAAGCTGTGGAGTTTCATTAGGTCCCATTTGTCTATTTTGGCTTTTGTTGCCAATGCTTTTGGTGTTTTGTTCATGAAGTCCTTGCCTATTCCTACGTCCTGGATAGTTTTGCCTAGATTTCCTTCTAGGGATTTTATTGTGCCAGGTCTTATGTTTAAGTCTTTAATCCATCTGGAGTTAATTTTAGCGTAAGGTGTCAGGAAGGGGTCCAGTTTCTGCTTTCTGCACATGGCTAGCCAGTTTTCCCAACACCATTTGTTAAATATGGAATCCTTTCCCCATTGCTTGTTTTTGTCAGGTTTATCAAAGATTGTATAGTTGTAGATATGTTGTGTTGCCTCTGGTGCCTCTGTTTTGTTCCATTGGTCTATATCTCTGTTTTGGTACCAGTACCATGCTGTTTTGATTACTGTAGCCTTGTAGTATAGTTTGAAATCCGGTAGTGTGATGCCCCCCGCTGTGTTCTTTTTGCTTAGAATCGATTTGGCTATGCGGGCTCTCTTTGGGTTCCATATGAAGTTCATGGTGGTTTTTTCCAGTTCTGTGAAGAAAGTCAATGGTAGCTTGATGGGGATAACGTTGATTCTGTAAATTACTTTGGGCAGTATAGCCATTTTCACGATATTAATTCTTCCTAACCATGAACATGGAATGTTTCTCCATCTGTTTGTGTCCTCTCTGATTTCGTTGAACAGTGTTTTGTAGTTCTCCTTGAAGAGGTCTCTTACGTTCCTTGTGAGTTGTATTCCAAGGTATTTTATTCTTTTTGTAGCAATTGTGAATGGCAGTTTGTTCTTGATTTGGCTTTCTTTAAGTCTGTTGTTGGTGCAGAGGAATGCTTGTGATTTTTGCACATTGATTTTATATCCTGAGACTTTGCTGAAGTTGCTTATCAGTTTCAGGAGTTTTTGGGCTGAGGCGATGGGGTCTTCTAGGTATACTATCATGTCGTCTGCAAATGGAGACAGTTTGGCTTCCAGCTCTCCTATTTGAATACACTTTATTTCTTTTTCTTGCCTGATTGCTCTGGCTAGAACTTCCAGTACTATATTGAATAGGAGTGGTGACAGAGGGCATCCTTGTCTAGTGCCGGATTTCAAAGGGAATGCTTCCAGTTTTTGCCCATTCAGTATGATATTGGCTGTTGGTTTGTCATAAATAGCTTTTATTACTTTGAGATATGTTCCATCAATACCGAGTTTATTGACGGTTTTTAGCATAAAGGGCTGTTGAATTTTGTCAAATGCCTTCTCTGCGTCAATTGAGATTATCATGTGGTTTCTGTTTTTGGTTTTGTTTATGTGGTGAATTACGTTTATAGACTTGCATATGTTGAACCAGCCTTGCATCCCCGGGATGAACCCTACTTCATCATGATGAATAAGCTTCTTGATTTGCTGTTGCAATCGGCTTGCCAATATTTATTGAAGATTTTTGCATCTATGTTCATCATGGATATTGGCCTGAAGTTTTCTTTTCTTGTTGGGTCTCTGCCGGGTTTTGGTATCAGGATGATGTTGGTCTCATAAAATGATTTGGGAAGGATTTCTTCTTTTTGGATTGTTTGGAATAGTTTTAGAAGGAATGGTACCAGCTCCTCTTTGTGTGTCTGATAGAATTCGGCTGTGAACCTGTCTGGACCTGGACTTTTTTTGTGTGGTAGGCTCTTAATTGCTGCCTCAACTTCTGCCCTTGTTATTGGTCTATTCATAGTTTCAGCTTCCTCCTGGTTTAGGCTTGGGAGGACACTGGAGTCCAGGAATTTATCCATTTCTTCCAGGTTTACTAGTTTATGTTCATAGAGTTGTTTGTAATATTCTCTGATGATGGTTTGAATTTCTGTGGAGTCTGTGGTGATTTCCCCTTTATCATTTTTTATTGCATCTATTTGGTTGTTCTCTCTTTTCTTTTTAATCAGTCTGGCTAGTGGTCCGTCTATTTTGTTGATCTTTTCAAAAAACCAGCTCTTGGATTTATTGATTTTTTGAAGGGTTTTTTGTGTCTCAATCTCCTTCAGTTCAGCTCTGATCTTAGTTATTTCTTGTCTTCTGCTGGGTTTTGAGTTTTTTTGATCTTGCTCCTCTAGCTCTTTCAATTTTGACGAAAGGGTCTCAATTTTGGATCTCTCCGTTCTCCTCATATGGGCACTTATTGCTATATACTTTCCTCTAGAGACTGATTTAAATGTGTCCCAGAGGTTCGGCATGTTGTGTCTTCATTCTCATTGGTTTCGAAGAACTTCTTTATTTCTGTCTTCATTTCATTGTTTACCCAGTCAACATTCAAGAGCCAGTTGTTCAGGTTCCATGAAGCTGTGCAGTTCTGGGTTGGTTTCTGTATTCTGGGTTCTAACTTGATTGCACTATGGTCTGAGAGGCTGTTTGTTATGATTTCAGTTGTTTTGCATTTGTTGAGCAGTGCTTTACTTCCAATTATGTGGTCAGTTTTAGAGTAGGTGTGATGTGGTGCTGAGAAGAATGTGTATTCTGTGTATTTGGGGTGGAGAGTTCTGTAAATGTCTATCAGGTTTGCTTGCTCCAGGTCAGAGTTCAAGCCCTGGATATCCTTGTTGATTTTCTGTCTGGTTGATCTGTCTAATATTGACAGTGGAGTGTTAAAGTCTCCCATTATTATTGTGTGGGAGGCTAAGTCTCTTTGTAAGTCATTAAGAACTTGCCTTATGTATCTGGGTGCTCCTGCATTGGGTCCATATATGTTCAGGATCGTTAGCTCTTCTTGTTGTATCGATCCTTTTACCATTATGTAATGGCCTTCTTTGTCTCTTTTGATCTTTGCTCCTTTAAAGTCTATTTCACCAGAGATGAGAATTGCAACTCCTGCTTTTTTTTTGCTCTCCATTTGCTTGGTAAATCTTCCTCCATCCCTTTATTTTGAGCCTTTGCGTATCCTTGCATGTGAGATGGGTTTCCTGGATACAGCACACTGATGGGTTTTGGATTTTTATCCAATTTGCCAGTCTGTGTCTTTTGATTGGTGCATTTAGTCCATTTACATTTAGGGTTAATATTGTTATGTGTGAATTTGATACTGCCATTTTGATGCTAAGTGGCTGTTTTTCCTGTTAGTTATTGTAGATTCTTCATTATGTTGATGCTCTTTAGCATTTAGTGTGATTTTGGAATGGCTGGTACTGGTTGTTCCTTTCTATGTGTAGTGCCTCTTTTAGGAGCTCTTGTAAAGCAGGCATGGTGGTGACAAAATCTCTGAGTACTTGCTTGTTCACAAAGGATTTTATTTTTCCTTCGCTTCTGAAGCTCACTTTGGCTGGATATGAAATTCTGGGTTGAAAGTTCTTTTCTTTAAGAATGTTGAATATTGGCCCCCACTCTCTTCTGGCTTGTAGTGTTTCTGCCGAGAGATCTGCTGTGAGTCTGATGGGCTTCCCTTTGTGGGTGACCCGACCTTTCTCTCCGGCTGCCCTTAGTATTTTCTCCTTTATTTCAACCTTGTTGAATCTGACCATTATGTGCCTAGGGGTTGCTCTTCTTGCGGAATATCTTTGTGGTGTTCTCTGTATTTCCTGCATTTGAGTGTTGGCCTGTCTTGCTAGGTGGGGGAAGTTTTGCTGGATGATGTCCTGAAGAGTATTTTCCAGCTTGGATTCATTCTCTTCGTCCCCTTCTGGTACACCTATCAAACGTAGGTTAGGTCTTTTCACATAGTCCCACATTTCTTGGAGACTTTGTTCATTCCTTTTTGCGCTTGTTTCTCTGATCTTGGTTTTTCATTTTATTTCATTGAGTTGGTCTTCGACGTCAGATATTCTTTCTTCTGCTTGGTCAATTCGGCTATTGAAACTTGTGCATGCTTCACAAAGTTCTCATATTGTGTTTTTTCAGCAGTGGGCGTGTATCTCAGTTGGGGCGGGTTGCCTCGGTAATGGTTGACGTCCCTCCCCCACAGAGCGTCTCGGACCATCTGCACAGGGAGCGTTTGAAATCGTGGTTTTGTTCGTCCCACTGGGCTAGCCCAAACGCTCTGTCCCTGCAATCCCCTGGGCTGGCCCACTGTCCAAGTCTCGTTCAGTCTCAAGTCCAGCCCTCTCAAGTCTCAGGTTGCCAGTTCAACAGGGCACCCGGACAAGTGCGCCCTGTGGGGAGCGCTGAGTAGGGCCGGCCGCCGCCACCCCGGCCGCCGGCTTCGCCAGGCAGAGGTACTGCCTGGCGTCCCACGTCTCCTTTATACTTGGGAATTTCCCTGTTCTGTGGGCAACAAAGATCAGTCTGGAAATGCAGCTCCGACTCAACTCTCCACGGATTCAACGAGAGCTTCGATCCTGGGTTGTTCTCACAGCACCATCTTGAGTCCTGCCCCCAAGTCTAATCTTAACTATGTGTGACATTAATCCACTCCAAATGTCTAGAGAAAAATCAGCGATTAATAGAAAACTCAGGTAAGAACAGTACAATGAACAAAAGTTATGGGATAATCTCATTTATAAAAATGGACATATAAATGTTAGCAACTTGGAATAACAAAATACCTGTGACTAAACTAGATTTATTCTACAAAAGCAAGGATGGTTTAAATTAGAAAATCTAGTATTGTAATAGAACACATTAAGAAATTAAGAAGCAAAACCCTCTGGTCATCTGAATAAATGAAGAAAAAATGTTATATAAAATTCAACACCTAATCATAATCAAAATTTTGAGCAAATTTGGAATGGAACAAGATTAATGTCTAGGGGTTCAATCCTAGAACTCAGACTAAGTAAATCAGTAGTGACTAAAGCACAGGCAGAGGGGCCTGGAGAAAGTTCCACAGTGAGCATTTTGTTCGGCTCTAAGTAGTCGGTAAAAAGCATTCCTACTTGGTAACAAGACTAAGAAGGAGGTGAACTTTTTTTGTATTTTCAAATCACCCTCCACATTAAACAAATTGTTAAATATTATCGTGTACCCTAGCCTCAGTTTTGTCACCCTATGAAGCTATGCATTTTTAAAAAGTTCTACCGCCCTTTGTAGCACAGTTTTAAACCTCCAGTGCTTCAGTTTGATATGAATAAACACGGGACCCAGAAAAGAGGAGGAAAAGAGATGAGGAAAGCCTATGCTAGACACACACACACACACACACACACACACACACACACATGCACACACACGAGATCATACAAAATACTTAATGAGGCAGAGTTACACTAACTACTTTTTGTCACTGCTTACTCATTATTTCAACAGCAACAACAACCCAAATCATATAGTCTAATCTTTACTTTTGCCTTCCAACTGATAAATTCCAACATAAAGACCACATCGAAAACCTCAGAAATGTAGTCCCCTTTAGGGAGAAAGAAGGAAAAAACCCCACCTGCTTATAGTTAAAGAATTATAAACCCAATTGCTAAAAAATATACTAAGGAAATTATGTAAGAAGGCATGATAAGTTTGATTTAATCTGGGAGATGAAGCAGTCATAGTAATTTGGTCATTTTGGGCAGTCTTTATGTTGCCATGTTATATGATTATAATGACAAGTAGTGGCAATATCCTAGGTCTTTAAGAACTACACATTAACAGTGTTTGCCTTTAAGGGACAAGTGATTCAAGATTATAATTGGAGCGTCATTAAAATTTTCTCTTTTCCCTTCAAGGAAAAGTGAAATACAAATAGCATCAACTCTGAATAATCCATTACAAATGAAAGGAATCATGACACAGATAGTACAAAGGCAGGAGGAATAAAAATAACTTGCCCTTAGCTTTGGAATGTACTATATATGATTTCCAGTGTGGACAATAGATTTTTGTGGCAACCCTAATTATAGAACACCTGTGGCCCGGCCCTTGGGCAAGGAAGTATCTAAGTCAAATAAAATACAGAATAAATATCTAAATTTAAAACATTTTATTTGGGAAGCAAAAACTGCAATTTCGGACCTACATATAAACCAGGTGGTCTTCAGTATCTCCAAAGAACAAACAGAAGAAGTTTGAGAGTTTTAATAGAAAGAGAAATGTTACATATTGTTTTGAAGGAACTCTCACTGGCACTCAAGAGGCTTTGGGAAATGGCAAGCTCTAGCTGGTGAGTGACTGGAATAGATAAAACCAGTCTTAGCATCACAGCAGGTCATTTCAGCAGCTACCAGGTAAGACTAGTCTTAGGGTTATGGAAGGCCATTTCAGCAGCTTGATTTGGAGAAAATGTAATTCTTAGAACAGGTGCTATGTGCTCTGAGTCTTTTTATTCCCTCTGGCCCCTCAACTCTGATTTAGTTGGGCACCATAAGAATGACCCAATATGTGTAATTAACTTTCACAGATATAATACCAAAGCCATTTGTCTTAAGTAGAAAGTCATCCAGAATGCCCTTTAAATTGTTTGGTATATTTTAAAAGAACAACAAGAATCTTGTTTAAATTCTTTTAAACAAGAATATAGTTTAAAAGAAAAACTAGATTATAGGGATGGCAGAGGCAATAATTTATGTATGTATTAACTGAGCTTACTTAACCACTCCAATAAAGTATATCTGGCATCACTTTTAAAGTTCCATCAAAATTACTCTTAAAAAAAACTTGGGGGAGAATAAAGTAATCAAAATATTCACATTATGAAGCACTTCTCATGTGACAGGCACTATGCTAAGCAGCAACAGTCTTATATGTAGGCCCACCAATTACAGACCGTCAGGTACTTTTGTAAGGATTTGTATGTATCCCTTCATTTAATCCTTATATAAATCCCGTGAAACAGCTTCTGTTATCATGCCCATTTTGCAGGTGAGGAAACAGGGGCACAAAGGGATACATTTACCTAAACACTCAGAGCTGGGAAGTGACCAAGTAAAACCCCAGGCATTTTACCCTCTACTGGGCTTTTTTAACCACTACCTTTGTAATGGCTCCTGATGTGAACAAGAGGCAAAGTGTGTGTGTTTTATGTTCATTAGATGGTCCTTTGTTTGGTGAAGTAATTTTGAGCACAAGGGTCAACCTAAAACTTGATGACCACAGAGTAGATGCACTTCTGGTTCCTTGAGCAAACACTGGCCCACACATCTCTGATACATATTTTCAGATACCTCTAGGACGATTTTTTCTCGCATGTATGTCCCTTAGACAGCAGTATATTCAGAATGAGAATGGTCATCACTCCCTAACAGGTTTCTGACCTGGAACAATGAATTTTATTTGATGTATTTCTTAGGCCTACAAGAGGAAGTGGGTGGAGGGGTTGGAGTAACATAGAGAAGAGAAGCCTATACTGTTTGCCCCCTAGCAGGAACACCAAGTTTGAACACCTATCTACATATGGAAAAGCACCATCATAAGAACCAAAAATCAGGTGAGCTATCATGGTACCTGGTTTTAACTTTACATTGCTGAAACAGGCATTGATGAGGGTAGTAGAGATAGTCTTGAATTGCCAACACCACCCCACCCCCAGCAGGAGACATGTAGCATGGAGACGGAGTCTGTTCTTGGAGGAGGGAGCATGCAGTGATTGGGGGACTTTACATTGAATACAGTGCTGCTCTATCATGGTAGAGAGCAAAGCCAGGCCGGGCTCAACTACCACCTGCACACAGAGGAAACTTTTGGACCAGATGAAGCCAGAGGGGAACTGTCCATCCCACCCATTGGAATTTGAGTTTCTTGGCAAGACTTGCCACCACTAGCCAAAGTGCTCTGGGGTCCTGGGTAAACTTGAAAGGCGGTCTAGGACACAAGGTCTGCAATTCCTAAGCAACTTCTAATGCTGAGATGGGCTTAGAGCCAGTGGACTAGGATGATACATGACTTAGAGAGGCACCGGCAAAGGGGCTAAGGAGGTGCTTGAGGTCCCCTTTCCAGGCCCTAGCTCATGGATGACATTTGTAGACATATCCTGGGCCAAAAGTTAAGCCATTTCATTGAAGGGAAGTATCCAGTCCTAGGAGGATTTATCACCTGCTGACTAAAGACCCTTGTGTCTTGAATAACCAGCAGCAGTCCCTACATGGTACACCATGGGTCTTGGGCTTGGAGATGTGTTGGCTTTAGTTATGACCCAGCACATTACCAGAAGTAGTGACTATGGTGAAAATCTTTTTCTGTTTGAGAAAAGAAAAGGAAAAAGTAAAGAGGACATTGTCTTGTACCTTAGGTACCAGCTCATCCACAATGGGGTAGAGCAACCAGCAGGCTCTTGGCAACCCTGTGTCCAGGTCAAGGCTCTTGGACAGCATTTCTGGACCTACCCTGAGCTAGAGGGGAGCCCATTGCCCTGAAAGGTGAGTCTAAGTCCTGGCTGCACTCATCACAACCTGACTGAAGAGCCCTTTGGCTTTAAGTGAACATCAGCAGTGGTCTTGCAGAAACTGTCATGGGCCAGTGGTGATAGTAGCCACAGGGAGAGGCTTCACTGTCTGTGAAAGAGGGAGGGAAGAGCAGGAAGAACTTTACATTGTGGTTTGAGTGCCAGTTTACCTACAGTAGAATAGAACATCAGATAAATTTCTAAGGCTTTTGATTCCAACCCCTAGCTCCCAGACAGTATCTCTGTACCCCCAGGGGCCTAGGATAATTTACCACCCTAAAGAGATAACACAAATCTGGCTGGTTTTGCCACTTGCCAATCATGGAGCCTTAGCAGCTTGAGTGAAGATAGATTGTAGCCAGGTTGTGGTGGTTACAACAGGCCTTGGGTGAGGTCCCACTATTGTGCTGACTTCAGATCTGACCCAGTGCAGTTCCAGTGGTGATGGCCATGGGGGTGTTTGCATCACCATCCCCCCTCCAGTCCCAGAATGCTCAGCACAGAGAGAGAGAGACTCCATTCATTTGAGAGAAAGTAAGGGGGTGGGGAAAAGAATCTCTGCCTGCCAATCCAGAGAATTCTTCCAGATCTTCTCTAGGACCACCAAGGCAGTCCTTATGAATCTGCAAAAACCACAGTGTTATTGGGCATAGGGCCAACGTCCCTTTGAATACCTAGAAAGCCTTCCCAAGAAGGACAAGCACAAACACCCAACTGTGAAGACTACAATACATACATAATTCTTCAAAACTCAAAACTCTGATGAACATCTACAAGAAACAAGACCATTCAGGAAAACAAGACTTTACCAAACAAAATAAATAAGTCACCAGGGACCAATCGGGAAGAAACAGAGACGTGATTTTTCAGACAGAACTCATAATTGCTGCTTTAAAGAAATGTAAAGAAATTCATGATAACACAGATAAGAAATTCAAAATTCCACCAGATAAATTTAACAATGAGATTGAAATAATTAACAAGAATCAAGCAGATATTCTAGAACTGAAAAATGTAATTGACATACTGAAGAATGCAGCAGAGTCTCTTATTAGCAGAATTAATCAAGAAGAAAAAATTAGTGAGCTTAAAGATAAGCTATTTGCCTAAAAGAAAAAAGAATTAAAAAGAATGATGTACCCACTCAAGATCTAGAAAATAACCTCAAAAGGGATAATCTAAGAGCTATTGACCTTTAAAAGAAGGTAGAGAAAGAAAAAGGAATAGAAAGTTTATTCACAGTGATAACAACAGAGAAATTGCCAAAACTAGAAAAAGATATCATTTCCAAATACAAGAAGTTTATAGAACACTAAGAAGATTTAACCTAATGTAGATTGTCTCAAGGCATTTAGTAATCAAACTCCCAAAGATCAAGGCTTAAGAATCCTAAAAGCAGCAAGAGAAAATAAACAAATAACACACAATGAAGTTCCAATATATTTGGCAGCAGACTTTTCAGTGGAAACGTTACAGGAGAGGAGATAATTACATGACATATTTAAAGTGCTGATGGAAAAAATATTTTACCCTATAATAGTATACTCAGTGAAAATGTTCTTCAGACATAAAGGAGAAATAAAGACTTACCCAGACAAAAGGGATATCATCAACACCAGAACTCTCCTAAAGAAATGCTGGCATTTCCAAGATGGCACGGTAGGAACAACTCAGGACTGCAGCTCTTAGTGAACGCACAGAGGGCTGCCGTTGCCAAGACAACCCACAATAACAGAGAGACTCCGCCAACAGGGAGGAGCCTATGACAGCAGGGCGGAGCCCACAGGCAACAGGCCAGAGCCCACAGAAACAGGGCGAAGCCCACCACAGTAGGGCAGAGCACATGGCAGCAGGGCAGAGCCCATGGCAACAGGCGGACCCTGCGGTAGAAGGGCGGAGCCTCGGCAGGCAAACAGGGACTAGACTGCCTCCTCGCTGGGCAGGAAAGTGCAACGGATACTCATAAAGAAAGCTCTAACTCCCCGAGACAGAGCATCTGAGGAAAAAACGGGGATTTATAAGTTCTGCTGCAGCAGACATAAACGCACCTGCCTAACAGCCCTGAATGAACAATGGAGCTTACAGCTCAGTACTTGAGCTCCTATAAAGTACAGTCCGTCTCCTCAAGCAGCTCCCTGACCCCTGTATATCCAAAGAGTCACCTCAAAAAGGACTGAGCAGACTGATATTTGGCAGGCATCATTCTGGGACAAAGATAGCAGAAGAAGAAACTGGTAGCATTCCTCACTGTTCCACAGCTGCTACAGGTGTACCCCAGACAAGCAGAGCCTGGAGTGGACCTCAGCAGTTGTACAGCAAAGGGGCTAGACTGTTAGAAGGAAAACTAGGCGACAGAAATACTTCATCAACAACAACCTTGGCGTCCACTCAGAGACCCAAATGAAAAGTCAGCAACTACTCAGACGACAGGTTGACAAATCCACAAAGATGGGAAGAAACCAACGCAAAAAGAAAGAAAACACCAGAAACCAAAACACCTGACCTCCTACAAAGGACCAAAACTCCTCACCAACAAGGAAACAAAGCTGGAAGGAGAATGAGTGTGACGAAATGACAGAATCAGGCTTCAGAAGGTGGATAATGAGAAACTTCCGTGAGCAAAAGAACATATTCTAAATCAATGCAAACAAACTAAAAACCTTGAAAAAAGATTCGAGGAAATGATAACAAGAATGTACAACTTAGAGAGGAATACGAATGAATTGAAGGACTGAAAAACACAACATGAGAACTTCACGAAGCATGCACAAGTTTCAACAGCCGAATTCACCAAGCAGAAGAAAGGATATCAGAAGTCGAAGATCAACTCAATGAAACAAAATGAGAAACCCAGATTAGAGAAAAAAGCAGAAAAAGAAATGAACAAAGTCTCCAAGAAATGTGGGACTATGTGAAGAGACCTAATCTACATTTGATAGGTGTAACAGAATGTGACGAAGAGAATGAATCCAAGCTGGAAAATACTCTTCAGGATATTATCCGGAAAAATTTCCCCAACCTAGCAAGGCAGGCTAATATTCAAGTCCAGGAAATACAGAGAACACCACAAAGATATTCCACAAGAAGAGCAACCCCAAGGCACATAATTGCCAGATTCACCAGGGTTGAAATGAAGGAGAAAATACTAACGGCAGCCAGAGAGAAAGGTCGGGTCACCCACAAAGGGAAGCCCATCAGACTCACAGCAGATCTCTCCGCAGAAACTCTACAAGCCAGAAGAGAGTGGGGGCCACTATTCAACATCCTTAAAGAAAAGAACTTTCAACCCAGAATTCTATATCCAGCGAAACTGAGCTTCATAAGTGAAGGAAAAATAAAATTCTTTGCGAACAAGCAAGTACTCAGAGATTTTGTCACCAACAGGCCTGCTTTATAAGAGGTTCTGAAAGAGGCACTATATATAGAAAGGAACAACAAGTACCAGCCATTCTAAAAACATACAAAATGGTAAAGAGCATCAAAAAAATGAATCTTCATCGACTAATGGGCAAAACAGCCAGCTACCATCAAAATGGCAGTTTGAAATTCACATGAAACAATATTAACACTAAATGTAAATGGGCTAAATGCACCAATCATAAGTCACAGACTGGCAAATTGGATAAAAAACCAAAACCCATCGGTAGCCTGTATCCAGGAAACCCAGCTCTCATGCAAGCATACACAAAGACTCAAAATAAAGGGATGGAGGAAGATTTACCAAGCAAATGGAGAGCAAAAAAAAGCAGGAGTTGCAATTCTTGTCTCTGATATAAAAGACTTTAAAGCAACAAAGATCAAAAGAGACAAAGAAGGACATTGCATAATGATAACAGGATCGATACAACAAGAAGAGCTAATGATCCTAAATAAATATGGACCAAATACAGGAGCACCCAGATATATAAGGCAAGTTCTTAATGACTTACAAAGAGACTTAGGCTCCCACACAATAATAGTAGGAGACTTCAACACTCCATTGTCAATATTAGACAGATCAACCAGACAGAAAATTAACAAGGATATCCAGGGCTTGAACTCAGACCTGGAACAAGCAAACCTGATAGACATTTACAGAACTCTCCACCCCAAATCCACAGAATATGCATTCTTCTCAGCACCACATCACACCTACTCTAAAATTGACCACATAATTGGAAGTAAAGCACTCCTCAACAAATGCAAAACAACTGAAATCATAACAAACAGACTCTCAGACCATAGTGCAATCAAGTTAGAACTCAGAATCCCGAAACTAACTCAGAACCGCACAGCTTCATGGAAACTGAACAACTGGCTCTTGAATGTTGATTGCATGAACAAAGAATGAAGGCAGAAATAAAGAAGTTCTTTGAAACCAACGAGAACAAAGACACAACATACCAGAATCTCTGGGACACATTTAAAGCAGTCTCCAGAGGAAAATATATAGCAATAAGTGCCCACATGATAAGAGTGGAGAGATCCAAAATTGACACCCTGTTGTCAAAATTGAAAGAGCTAGAGGAGCAAGATCAAAAAAACTCAAAACCTAGCAGAACATTAGAAATAAATAAGATCAGAGCAGAACTGAAAAAGATTAGAGACACGAAAAACCCTTCAAAAAAATCAATAAATCCAAGAGCTGGTTTTTTGAAAAGATCAACAAAATAGACAAACCACTAGCCAGACCAATAAAAAAGGAAAGAGAGAACAACCAAATAGATGCAATAAAAAACGATAAAGGGAAAATCACCACAGACTCCACAGAAATTCAAACCATCATCAGAGAATACTACAAACAACTCTATGCACATAAACTAGTAAACCTGGAAGAAATGGATAAGTTTCTGGACACCTGTGTCCTCCCAAGCCTTAATCAGGAGGAAGCCAAAACTATGGATAGACCAATAACAAGGTCTGAAGTCGAGGCAGCAATTAAGAGCCTACCACACAAAAAAAGCCCAGGTCCAATTGGGTTCACAGCCAAATTCTACCAGACACACAAATAGGAGCTGGTACCATTCCTTCTAAAACTATTCCAAATAATCCAAAAAGAGGGAATACTTCCCAAATCAATTTATGAGACCAACATCATCCTGATACCAAAACCCGGCAGAGACTCAACAAAAAAAGAAGACTTCAGGCCAATATCCACGATGAACACAGATGCAAAAATCTTCAATAAAATACTGGCAAACCGATTGCAACAGCACATCAAAAAACTTATCCATCATGATCAAGTAGGATTCATCCTGGGGATGCAAGGCTGGTTCAACATACGCAAGTCTATCAACATAATTCACCACATAAACAGAACCAAAAACAAAAACCACAGGATTATCTCAATTGATGCAGAGAAGGCATTTGACAAAATTCAACAGCCCTTTATGCTAAAAACCCTCAATAAACTCGGCATTGATGGAATGTATGTCAAAGTAATAAAAGCTATTTACGACAAACCAACAGCCAATATCATACTGAATGGGCAAAAGCTGGAAGCATTCCCTTTGAAATTCGACACTAGACAAGGATGCACTCTCTCACCACTCCTATTCAATATACTACTGGAAGTTCTAGCCAGAGCAATCAGGCAAGAAAAAGAAATAAAGGGTATTTAAATAGGAAAGGTGGAGGCCAAATAGCCTCTATTTGCAGACAACATGTTAGTATACCTAGAAGACCCCATTGCCTCAGCCCAAAAGCTCCTGAAACTGATAAGCAACTTCAGCAAAGTTTCAGGATACAAAATCAATGTGCAAAAATCACAAGCATTCCTCTACACCAACAATAGACTTAAAGAAAGCCAAATCAAGAACGAACTGCCATTCACAATTGCTACAAAAAGAATAAAATGCCTAGAAATACAACTTACAAGAAATGTAGGGGACCTCTTCAAGGAAAACTACTAACCACTGCTCAACGAAATAGGAGAGGACACAAACAGATGGAGAAACATTCCATGTTCATGATTAGAAAGAATCAATATTGTGAAAATGGCTATACTGCCCAAAATAATTTACAGAATCAATGCTATCCCAATCAAGCTACCATTGACTTTCTTCACAGAACTGGAAAAAAAACACTATGAACTTCATATGAAACCAAAAGAGAACCCGCATAGCCAAGTCAATTCTAAGCAACAAGAACACAGCAGGAGACATCACACTACTGGACTTCAAACTATACTACAAGGCTACAGTAATCAAAACAGCATGGTACTGGTACCAAAACAGAGATATAGACCAATGGAACAGAACAGAGGCATTGGAGGCAACAGAACATATCTATAACCATACAATCTTTGATAAACCTGACAAAAACAAGCAATGGGGAAAGGATTCCCTGTTTAATAAATGGTGTTGGGAAAACTGGCTAGCCATGTGCAGAAAGCAGAAACTGGACCCCTTCCTGACACCTTACACTAAAATTAACTCCAGATGAATTAAAGACTTAAACATAAGACCTGGCACCATAAAAACCCTAGAAGAAAATATATGCAAAACCATTCAGGACATAGGAGTAGGCAAGGACTTCATGACCAAAACAGAAAAAGCATTGGCAACAATAGCCAAAATAGACAAATGGGACCTAATCAAACTCCACAGCTTCTGCATGGCAAAAGAAACAGTCACTAGAGTGAATCGGCAACCAACGGAATGGGAAAAAATTTTTGCAGTTTATTCATCTGACAAAGGGTTGATATCCAGAATTTACAAAGAACTCAAACACATTTACAGGGAAAAAACAAGCCCATTCAAATATGGGCAAAGGATATGAACAGACACTTTACAAAAGAAGACATACATGAGGCCAATAAACATATGAAAAATTGCTCATCATCACAGGTCACTAGAGAGATGCAAATCAAAACCACACTAAGATACCATCTCACGCCAGTTAGAATGGTGATCATTAAAAAATCTGCAGACAACAGATGCTGGAGAGGATGTGGAGAAAAAGGAACACTTTTACACTGTTGGTGGGAGTGTAAATTAGTTCAACCATTGTGGAAGACAGTGTGGCGATTCCTCAAGGCCTTAGAAATAGAAATTCCATTTGACCCAGCAATCCCATTACTGGGTATATATCCAATGGACTATAAATCATTCTACTATAAGGACACATGCACGCGAATGTTCACTGCAGCACTGTTTACAATAGCAAAGACCTGGAACCAACCCAAATGCCCATCGATGGTAGACTGGACTGGGAAAATGTGGGACATATACACCATGGAATATTATGCAGCAATCAAAAATGATGAGTTCATGTCGTTTGTAGGGACATGGATGAATCTGGAGAACATCATTCTCAGCAAACTGACACATGAACAGAAAATGAAATACCACATATTCTCACTCATAGGCAGGTGGGAAAAATGAGAACACATGGACACAGGGAATGTGGTACTACATGCTGGTGTCTGTTGGGGGGAATAGGGGAGGGACAGCGGGGGGGGAGATGGGGAGGGATGGCCTGAAAAGAAATGCCAAATGTGGGTGAAGGGGAGGAAGGCATCAAAACACACTGCCATATGTGTACCTATGCAACTATCTTGCACATTCTGCACATGTACCCCAAAACCTAACATGCAATAAAAAAAAGAAATGCTAAAGGTAGAACTTCAATCTGAAATTAAAGGACATTAATGAGAAACAAGAAATGATCTGAAGCTATAAAACTCACTGGTAATGGTAGGTACAAAGAAAAACAGAATACTGTAACACCATAACTGTGGTGTGTAAACTACTCTTAAGTAGAAAGACTAAAACACTAGTCAAAACAGTAACTACAACTTTCAAGAAATAGATCATAGATATGTAAGATACAAATAGAAACAATAAAATTGTTACAAAGAAGGGAAATGAAGTTAAAGTGTAGAGTTTTATTAGTTTTCTTTTTGTGTGTCTGTTTATGCAAGCAGTGTTAAGCTGTTATCAGGCTAAAATAACAGGTTATCTAATAGTATTTGCAAGATACATGATAGTCTCAAATCAAAAAAACCCACAATGGATACAGAAAAAAATAAAAAGCAAGAAATTAAATCATACCACCAGAGAAAATCACCTTCACTAAAAGGAAGACAGGAAGGAAATAAAGAAGAAAGAGAAAATAACAAAAGAGACAGAAAACAAATTTTAAAATGGCAGGTGTAAACCCCTACTGATATTTGAACCCAATATTAAATATACTGAACAGTGAATGGAAACTCTACAGTAAAATGACAGAGAAGTGTGATAGAGTGAAAAATAAAAATGATCTGTTGCCTACAACAAACACACTTCACTTACAAAGATACATATAGACTATAAATAAAAGGATGGAAAAAGATATCTTTCCCTTTACTTACAGTCTATATGTACCTTTATAAGTGAAGTGTAATTCAAGGTAATGAAAACCACGAAAAAGCAAAAGTCACACTTTGTATTCCATTACATAATTCCATTTAATAAAAATTTTTTAAAAAGAGCAGGAATTGCTATACTTATATCAGAAAAAGATAGATTTCAAGATAAAAGCTATTAGCAGTGGCAAAGAGGGTCACTATTTAAAGAGGCCAATTCAGCAAGAGAATATGACGATTTTAAATATATATGTATCCAACACTAGAGCACCCAGATATATAAAGCAAATACTGTTAGAAAGTAAAAGAGAAATAGAACTCAACAGAATAATCACTGGAGATTTCAACATCCCACTTTCATCATGGAAAAAATCTATCAGACAGAAAATCAACAAAGAAACATCAAATTTAATTTGCACTACAAAACCAATGGATCAAATAGAAATTCATAGAACCTTTCGTTCAATAACTGCAGAATATACATTTCTTTTCTCAGCACATGGATTATTCCCAAGGCTAGACCATATGTTAGGTCACAAAACAAGTCTTAAAATATTTTTTTAATTGGAATAGTATCAAGAAACATCTCTGACCACAATGGAATAAAAGTAAATATCAATAACAAGAGAAATTTTGGAAACTATACAAACACATGGAAATGAAACAATATGCTCCTAAATGACCAGTGGGTCAATGAAGAAATTAAAAAGGAAATTGAAAAAGTCTTGAAACAAATGATAATGGAAACAACATACCAAAAGTAACGCAATACAGCAATAGTGCTACTAAGAAAGAAATTTATAGCTACAAGTGTCTACATCAGAAAAGAAAACCTTCAAATAAGTAACCTAACCATGCACCTTAAAGAACTGGAAAAGGAAGAGTTAAATCAAACTCAAATTAGTAGAAGAAAAGAAATAATAAAAAGGATAGTAGAAATTAATGAATTTGAAATTTAAAAAAAAATACAGACAGAAATTTATTAAAATTTCAATTAAACAGAAAAATGGTTTTTTTTAAAGATAAACAAAATTGACAAATCTTTTGCCAGACTGATGAAAAAAAATGGAGATGATTCCATAAATAAAATCAGACATGAAAAGGGAGACATTACACCTAATACTGTAGAAATTCAAAGGATCATTAGTGGCTACAATGAGCAAATAGATGCCTATAAGTTGGCAAATCTAAAGGAAATGGATAAATTTCTGAAAATATAAAACCTACCAAAGTTGACTTATAAAAAAAATCCAACACATGAACAGACCAATAGCAAGTAATGAAACTGAAGCTGTAGTAAAAAGCCTGCCAGTAAAGAAAAGTTTGGGATCCTATGGCTTCACTGCTGATTTCTACCAATAACTTAAAGAAGAGCTAATACTAATCTCATTCCTCCTTTGAAAGCAGAGGAGAAGTGAGTACTTACAAACTCATTCTATGAGGCCAGTATTACTCTGATACCAAAACCAGACAAAGACACATCAAACAAAGAAAACTACAGGTTAGTATCTCTTAGGAACATCAATACAAAAAATCCTCAAGAAAATACTAGCAAACAGAATTCAACAACAAATTTAAAAGATCATTCATTATGCCCAAGTGGGAGTTATCCCAAGGATACAAGCATGGTTCAACATATGTAAATAAATAAATATGATACATCATATCAACAGAATGAAAAATAAAGTCTATGTAATCATTTTAAAATTGTGAAAAAAACATTTGACAAAATGTGGCATCCCTTCATGATAAAACCCTTAAAAATGGGTATAGAAGAAATGTACCTTAACATAATAAAAGCCACATATGACACCAAATGGGGAAAAACTGAAAAACTTTCTTCTACAATCTAGAACATGACAAGGATGCCCATTTTTACCACTGTTATTCAATTTAGTATTAGAAATTCTAGCTACAGCAATCAGACAACAGAAAGATATAAAGGGAATACAAACTAGAAAGGAAATAGTCAAATTATACCTGTTTGCAGATGGTATGATCTTAGTTGGAAAAACGTAAAGACTCCACAAGAAAACTATTAGAACTGATAAGAAAATTCAGTAGTGTTGCAGAGCACAAAATCATCATACAAAAATCAGTGGCATTTCTATATGCCAACAATGAACAGAATGAAAAGAAATCAAAAAAGTAGTTTCATTCATAGGAGACACAAATAAATACCCAGGAATTAATGTAATCAAAGAAGTGGAAAATTTCTACAATAAAAACTATGACATTGATGAAAGAAATTGAAGAAGACACCAAAAAATGGAAAGATATTCCATGTTCCTGATTGGAAGATTCAATAATGCTAAAACGTCCATACTACCCAAAGCAATCTAAAGATTCAACGTGATCCCTATCAAAATATCAGTGATATTGTTCAGATAATATAGAATCATATAATACCGAGAATAGCCAAAGCTATCCTAAGCAAAAAGAACAAAATTGGAAAAATTATATTAGTTGACTTCAAATTATACTGCAGACCTATAGAAACCAAAACAGCAAGGTATTGGGATAAAAACAGACACATAGACCAATACAACAGAATAGAGAACCCAAAAACAAATCCACTCACCTACAGTGAACTCATTTTAAACATAGGTGCCAAGAACATATACTGGGAAAACAGCAGTCTCTTCAATAAATGGTGCTGGGAAAACTGGATATTCACATGCAGAAGAATGAAATGAAACCCCTATCTCTCATCATATGCAAAAGTCAAATCAACTTGTATTGAAGACTTAAATCTAAGACCTCAAACTGTGAAACCTGTACAAGAAAACACTGGGAAAACTCTCCAGGACATTGTCACAAGCATGGACCACCAAAGCAAGAATGGACAAATAGGACCACATCAAGTTAAAAAGCTTCTGCACAGCAAAGAAAACAATCAATGAAGTAAAGAGACCATCCACAAAGTGGAAGAAAATATTTTCAAACTACCCATCTAATGAAGGATTAATAACCAGAATACGTAAGGAGCTCAAAAAACTCTATAGGAAAAAATATGATAATCTAATTTAAAAATGTGCAAAAGATTTGAATAGACATTTCTCAAAAGAAGACACATAAATGACAAACAGGCATATGAAAAGGTGCTCAACATCATTGATCATCAGAGATTTTGCAAATCAAAACTACAGTGAGATATCCTCTCACCCCATTATTAAAATGGCTTATTATTAAAAGACAAGCAGCAACAAATGCTGGCAAACATTTGGAGAAAAGGAAACCCTCAGACACTGTTGGTGGGATTGTAAATTAGTACAACCACTATGAGAACAGTTTAGAGGTTCCTCAAAAAACTAAAAATAGAGCTACCATATGATCCAGCAATCCTACTGATGGTTCCCACCCAAGAGAAAAAAAAATCAATATATTGAAGATATATCTGTGCTTCCATGTTTGCTGCAGCTCTGTTCACAACAGCCAAGATTTGGAACCAACCTAAGTGTCCATCAATAGATGAATGGATAAAGAGAATGTGATACTTATACACCATGGAGTAGTATTCATCCATATGAAAAGAACAAGATTCAGTCACTTGATACAACATGGATGGAACTGGAGGTCATTATGTGAAAGCCAGGCACAGAAAGACAAACATCATATTTTCTCACTTACTTGTGTGATCTAAAAATAAAAATAATTAAACTCATGGACATAGAGAGTAGAAGGACTGTTACCAGAGGCTAGAAAGGGTAGTGGGAGGGTGAGGGAAGGTAGAGATGGCTGATGGGTACAATAGTATTTGATAGCTCTACAGGATGACTACAGTCAATAATTTAATTGTACATTTCAAAATAACTAAAAGAGTATAATTGGAGTATTTGTAACACACAGAATAAATGCTTTAGGGGATGGATACCTTGTTTTCCATGATGTGATTATTACACATTGCATATCTGTATCAAAATATCTCATATACCGCATAAATTATACACCTACTGTGTATCCACAAAAAATTAAAATACATTAAAAATACATAAAGTGTGATTTCAATCCCTAATGATATTGACATTGGGATTCTGTTCACAAGTTTTGTCCAGGCAAATAATAGAAGGTGCTTTGACATCTGTCAATTAGGAACACTTTCAGCTACCAGTAACAGAAATTGCAATTGACAGAAACATAAACTATTGGGGTTATTTTTTTTATTTTTTTATTTTTTGCCACTAAGACATTCAGAGTTTGTATGGTTCTGGTACTGTTAGTGCTGCTTGGGGATGATCTCAGGAGTCCAGGCTTCTCCTGTCTTTGGGCCCTCCATTTCGAGTATGTTGGTCTCTAGCAGCCTTGTGACCCCATGATCTCAAGGTGGCCACCAGTGTTTCATACCGTGCTGTGTACCAGGTAGAAAGAAGAAGAAAAACAGTTTCTGCAGACTGCATCTAACCCTTCTATCAGCAGACTCTAAATACATCCTTTTAGCCACCTCTAATCAAAAGGAATATTTGAGTTTCTAACTTCTGAGAAGTGGACAATGGAGATGGAGTTTGTTTAGAGGTTCCTCAAAACCTCTGGGTGGCATGGGGGTGGCCAACCAAATGTCTGCCACAGAAGCCAATATTTGACTTGGGGTCTTCTGATTGGTGTGAACTCTACCCTTTCCCTCCACACTGAAGTCTGAGAAAGCAGGGAAGATGAATGGATCTGCATTCTCTGTAGTCTTTGACACACAGCTTTTCTTCCCCCTGCAACCCAATGTGTCATTGTCATCAAGAGAAATGTTCACCAAATATCTTTTACTTTTTTCTTCAGCTCCATAGTGAACATGACACTTCTTTCTCCCTTTCCCTCCTCCCCCACCAAACTAAGAAGCCTCAGACTTGAAAACCCTTATAAAGAGCATTATTAATATATTGAAAAGTGCATGAGGAAAGTGTAAAAGAATATATACACAGACATACATGTATAGATATAGATGTATAATATGGTACCAGTATTAATGATTGTTGCTGGGAGATGAGAGAAATCCTTCATTCTGTGCATAGACATTACTACATCACTTGAAATTTTTATACTAGCCTATATTCCCTTTGTGACCTATAAAAGCAATGAAGATATAAACCCCTAATAAAGTTCTCACTAGTTTTTCATGCTTCAGGTAGAATTAACCCAGTTTAAGTAATCTTCCCGAAGGTCTTATTTTCTAACCAGCTTTGTGGTTTATCCCTGAACCTTCACCAAGTTCTTCAGAAATTCTTTAGTAATGAGTAAGTTGGCGCAACATAATCCACTCACTAGTGAGATTACTAGCATGCTAAAACATTCATACGCATTCCTCCCTTTTGGAAATTGAATTTAATAGCTTGCCCTCTGAAGAAGTGCCCATGTGTCCCAGAATATGCTGACCTTTCACAATTTTTGCTTGCATTTTAACTGTCAGGTTACTACAGCTTCTGATTTGTAAAAAGTGATTTTATTTTAACAGGCCTAGGTCTAAAGCTGGTGTTTTCTTGCAGGGAAATGTCCTAAACCCTGTTCACCAAGCTGGACATATTTATTTTGATTGATAAGCCTGGTAATTTGTCCTAGAGCTTTTCATTTCCGTGAATTACATAATGGTATACTCACTAGCGTTTGTCTTCATGTGATAGAAACAACTGCAAATTTTGCCTAATTCTCTCTTCCTGAGGACATGGTGTGGCAGAATCATGGAGTCAGACTGTCTAACAGATGAGGACAGGGAAGGATTATGCCATTGATCACAAAATTGAGTTGTGGTTTGTGTATTCCCTGAAAACTCACAAGGGTCACAGGGGTCACAACCAAATACAATGCCATGGTTTTGTTCAGAAGGCTGTTCTCAAATTCATCAGGATCTTCTTTTTCTTTACTATTCATGAAAAGATGACACTAAGGTTTCTTGCTTATATGCCTATTAGGATGATGGATAAATATTTACGCATTGATATGGTGAATACAGGAGGAAAGAAATGCCGATGGGGAAGGGAAGTATCCAACTTGCCAAGAAAAGAAGCTAAACAATTTCCATTTTATATATTCTTTTTTATTCTATATAGAAATTATATTTTCTTGTCTTTTTCACTACAATCTGTGGTCAACTTCTTATGTTTTTTGCCATATATTTGACATTGTATTTTTATAATAGCCATGTGAAATATGTACACATAAATATTGTAGTAATACATTTCCAGGTGTTGCATGGGGGCTCAGTCCTGAAAACTTTGGGAGCCTGAGGCAGAAGAATTGCTTGAGCCCAGGAATTCAAGACCAGCCTGGGCAAGATAGCAGGATTCTGTTGTTAGAAAACAATTTTTAAAAACACTGTTGGATGTGGTGTCCTGTAGACCCAGCTATTCGGGAGGTTGAGGTGAGAGGATTGCTTGAGCATGAGAGGTGGAGGCTACAGTGAGCTGTGACAGCACCATTGACTCCAGCCTGGGTGACAGGACAAGACCTTGCCCCCAAAAAATAAATAAATAAAATAAAAACAGTAAAAGTAATACGTTTCCAGTAATTTTAACTATCCTAAAGTAGTTGAGAAATAGAAATTAGCAAAAATGCTTTCTGAGTGCACAAAATAGGTATTTCAATGTTCAAATACACACACGAAAAACCCTATGTTTCCTGAACAACACCTTTTTGTTCACTCAAGCTTTTACTCTGTCCTGGCACTGACTTCTAACAATCTTCATCAGTAGTGATAATAATGATGATAAAGACGCTGATGACAGCTGTATATCCTAGGAACTGTGATAGGAATGTCACATTATCTACAAAAATCTTGACAACCATCTTAACTATCCTAAGAGCAGACATTATTTACCCTCATTTTATAGATAAGAAATTGAGACTAAGAAGTTAAGTAACTCACTCAAGCTAGGAGGGACAAAGTCATGCTTCAACCAGGATGTCTTTATGATACCACACTGCCTTCCTGAACAAGACTATTTCTGTTCCTCCGTGTTGCATCCTTGGCTTTCTGCTTTTCCAATGCAACATTTACTCATAGGATGAATTATCTCATCAAATTTATGGATGCAACCACCATCTGAGAGCTAATGACCCTAATGAACTTCCAGTTCAGCTTGCTTTCCTGAGTTATAGATCTATGTATCTTACTGCTTCTAGAATATCCTTATTTCAATATGCAACCATTTCCTCAAAGTCAGTATCTCCCAAATTAATGTTTTACCTTCTCTATCACCTTCCATATCTCTTCTTCCTCTTCTAGCTCTTACCTTACTAAGGGCAATATCACATACCTAATTGCTCAAGCTAAGAGATATCCTTGACAATTCCCTCTCCTTTTACCCTCCTATCCAAATGAAAATGGAATCTTATTGATTCTACCTCCTTAATGGTTCTTGACTTCCCAAATCCATGATCTCCTCTCTTCCTCCATTACCAGTGCCTTACAAATGCTGATAATATTTTTCCTGGTTTATTGCAATGGAGTCCAAGATTCTACTCCTGATGCCACTCTGAACTCATTCTGTGCTTTATAAAAAATTTGTTTAATTTCTCAGATAAATGTCTCCATCTCTTAAAACCTGAAAGTACTATAGCACAAGTAAATTTTCTAACTTGACTTTTCAAGTCAAATATAGTAAATATAACTGAATGATTACTAAATGGCTGTAGGTTTATATGAATGGAATTTTTCAATTCTTTTCTTTTCTCTGTTATTCTTCACCATGTACATGTGGTCAAAGTACCTTAATGTTTTATTTTGTACATTATCTGGTCTCTTGTTTCACTTGCTTAAAAGCCTATGTTCCCAACAGTTGCCAGAAAGATCTTTTTCTAAAATGTAAATCTGATTTCTCTCATGGTCTTTCTTAAGATTTTTCAATGGCTCCTAAATGCTTCTGAGTCAAAAAATCTGAAATCTTTTGTTGACATAAAAGGAGTTGTCTGAGACTATTTTCTGGAAAGACAACTGCCAACCAGCCCTACCTAATGGCCCCTGCCCATGCACCCACCCACAAGTGACAACACAGGGAAAATGGAGACAGAGATGGGGGACTGTTGTCATGAAGACAGGGGCAGTGGTTCTAATGACAAACATTCTGGTCAAAAATATCTACAGTGCCTGTAGACAGGCAGAACCAGGTGTGGCACCAAGTCACTGTCCCAGGAGGCAAGCCTCCTGCAGTGGGTGCTCTGTGTGAGGGGTGTGAAGAGGACAGGAGCCTCTGTGACACCCATCAGTCTGCCCCCTGCCCAAAGGTCCACCATTAGAAATCGAGTCATTTGAGTGAAACATTGCCCTCTTCTTAGAAACCACATTTAAGATATGAGTGCTCCTGGGACGGACAGTCATTAAATTAAAGCAGCTGACATCAAGGCATTTGTGACCTCTCTTTACCAGACAAGTCAGCAGGAAGGGACCACTGATGAGTCCCTGATGTCCCAGAGCAGGAAGTCCAGGGGGAAATGGCTTTGGCAGAGATATCTTGTTAAGGCAATGGTTGGAGGGAGGATCTGGAAGTGCAGAGCACTGACCTGATTAGAAACTCCATTGACATCTCACTCTGCGTCTCACGTGCCGTTACTTGATCCCCACGGCTATCATATGAGTTTGGCAGGGCAGGTACTTGGTGAACAAGGCCAGGGAGTCGGAGAGGGAAAGCGACTTTCCCACAGTCTCACAGTGGCAGAGCCAGGACCTGCTGCTGCTGGGTGGGTGGGTGCATGGGCAAGTGGACTGAGGACATTACTAGATGATGTTCAAAAGAATGACCTAAAAATCACCCAATACATGTTATTCATCATATTGAACTTAAGAAGTAAAGAAGATTGCATTCAAAGAGATTTATTGCAAAAATGTTTTATATATGTGAGTGCCAAAATAACTAAATACCCGTAAGTTAGAAAATTATGTCACTGCATTTTCAGATTTTTATGATATGGAAAAATTTGCATGAGAAACTAAATGAATTATTAAAAATATCGGATTAGTCTGGAGTGGTATGAGGGGTTGAATGTAAGTCATAAGAGAAATCAAACAGTAAGAGATTCAGACCATGCTTACATAATTCAGGAAAAATTGATAAAATTAAGAAATTGAAAATTCCCCAGTCATTCCCTAATCTAGAGGTCACAGCTGGAGGTTGCAGGTCAGATTTTGCCACAAGATAGATTTTATCTCATCTGCACATATGTTTTTAAAACTTTCATGTTCTAATGTCCTCAGCTCTTTCTAAATTTCATCCATCCGCTTGTGTCAGTTATTGGTCCACAAGATAACTCTAAAAATTGAGCACAAGCTTTTAGAAACGTTTGTAGTAATTTAGCAAAGTAATCACATGTCTGTTGAATCCAAATGTAAAACATTGAGTCATATTTTTCTTGGTAATTCATTTTTATTGTATTTCACAAAAGTATCAGTTCATGCCCATTGGAATTTTTTTAAATTAACCTATGATAACATAGATAGTTTGAAATGTGTTGCTCTGGCTCACCCCAATCCCCACCATTCCCCCTTATTATTTTAGGCCAGTTTCACTCAAATGCTAGGCCCCGATGACTTTTGAATTGAGACTTCCTCACTCACTCAATTAAATTCAGTTGCAGAGGAGGCTGAAGCCCAACCGTAGTTAGGGTAAGTATCTTGCCAAAGTCTCAAAGAACCTCACACCTCTGCACACATTAACCCAGTAACACCTGTGTGGCGACTTAAACTTTCCAAGCCCCTCAAAAGACCTGCAGCAAAATGAATGTCTAATTGGAATGTTTTCAGCATTGCATGGCTGCACTTAGACAAGCTATCATGTGCTACCTTCGTTCAGGCAGACAGTGACACCAGAATTCATGAAGGAGCAAGCAGACCTAGAGAGGACTAGAAGCAAGCTCAGTTGGAGGATGTTGTGGCTAGAATAAATAACTTCAGACATTCTAATTATCCCTTTCTTGATTTATGCATCCTTCAAACCAATGTGATCATCTGTTTCCAGGTGCCAAGTGCTTGGTTCCCTGTTACAGTTTTCTTTACAATTTCTGCTTACTGAAGTGAATCATATCAGAGAATACTCTGATCTTCCAGAGCAATTACTTTTGCAGTACCCAAAGCACGTCCCTTACTTACCCAGAAGCGAAGCTGGGAGTAGAAATCTCCCTTAATGATTTCCAAGTCTTTCCAGCTGTGTTAAATACAAACTTAATCATTTGGCTTTTCTCCCTTATCTATCATCATCATAATTTTTAAAGACCTCTCTCCACTCACTGAATTTATCTCCAGCTTACTGCAAGTAATGAGAATGCGGAGTTGAGATTCACTATTGTCCATATGTCAGTTGGAAGAAGAAAATTGAGACTAAGAGAGAGTGGAAGAATAGCTGGAAAGCTAATCCTTCAAGCTGAATTCCAGACCTCAATCCATGAATGTTTTGAAGATGGGTTATAAATTTTAATCATAGATTAAACAGCACTGTAGAAAAGTTGAGCTCTTAATTCAGAATGAAGCCGCAAAAGGGTTAGTATTCAAACATGATATGTCTCAATATGCTAACACATAGGAGCCACGTGAAAAATATTTAGTGAATTAATTGGTGATTCAATCAGTCAATGAAATTGCTGTAAGACTCACTTGAAAAATCCCTCTTGAGGTGTTTTTTTGTTTTTCCTAAATGGTCTTTTCCCTCTCAAGCCCAGACTCTGTAAGTGCTCACCCCACTTCTACCATGCCAGACATTTGCTGTCAGTCCACCATCAGTTCCCAGAGTACCTGCAGTGGAGCACCATAGGTTGGCTGCATTGAGGGTAAATGGGACTCTGTTGTCGCTGGCAGAGAGCCCTGCCTGGGAACTGACAACTACATGAAACTGACTGACAAGCTCTGTAAGCAGATACAAAGTTAATGAGCAAACATTACCCAATCTTGCAATGTAGAGTAGGGATATTCCTAATTTAAAAAATGAACTAATAGAGATTTTCCATATCTGGGTATAAGTTCTTTATGTTCTTCTCCAAACAAAATGTCCCTCCAAAGACAATGTTATATGAAAAGTTAATTTTACTTTCACTGATCACCATGATACCCACAACTTGAACTAATTCCAGACCAGATAAATTTAACAGTTACACAAACTAAAAAGTTGGTTGAATCAACCCTGGCAATCAAAAGGGTAGCAGATGTTGTGACCAGGCTACCCTCATCCACTGCCAGAAAATTAAGTCATGATTCTAGACAGATTGCAACATTTTCTACAACATTCTTAATGAAATCATTTTTATTTTAATAACCAATACTGCAGAGTTACTCACAAAAAAGTTGTTTTACAGAGAGAACAAAGAGTTCCAATATAGCCTACATATCCTGAAGACCAGGAATTTACTGCCGGACCCAAAGAATAAGACCATAATATATTCACAGCTACAAGTGATTTCTGCAATATCAATACACCTCTGCAGGTTGGTAACAACCACAGGGAAGAAGGCAAAGCAATTGTTTCCAGCTTCTGCAAGGCGTTTTTTGTTGTTTTTTTTTTATTGAAAAGTCACTGGTATGTGGTGATAAAAGAAAAACTTCAGCTGAACTAAATTTAAGGGAGTTTAATTGCGCAATGAACCATTCACAAATCGGGCAGCCCCACAATCAGAGCAGATTCAGAGACTCTAGGGGTGCCTTGTGCTCAGAAAAAAATTTGTAGACAGAAAAGGTAAAGCGATGTGCAGGCATCAGAAGTGAGGTACAGAAACAGTGAGATTGGTTACAACACAGCGTTTGCCTTATTTTGAACGTAGTTTGAATATTCAGCAGTCTATGAGTGTTGAAATATGACTACCAGGATTGTCCAACACTCAGCTATTGTTACAGGTGCATACTATTAAGTTAGGTTTTCAACTTTCTCTGACTATCAAGCTAGGTTACAGTTCATCCGCAAGAACTCAGATATAGAAGTATGGAGTCCTTCTCAGGCCATATTTAGTTTGCTTTAACAGTGGTGAGATTTTTACTGAATAGCATTGTGTGCAGCCAGCAAACAGAAAGACAAAAGTAAATAAAGCATGAAAAATAGGTGTAAGATCTAAAGATGAAGACTGCTCTTGCCTATCAATTGCCTGATCTCTGGACAGTTATATGTAGGCTATTTGTAAAATCTTCCTTAATCTGCCCATGCTCCATAATCCTACTACAGAGGCAGCTTTTGGGGTAAAAAGAGCAAGAAATTTTAACAAAGTTGTGCCATCAGTGTTCTCTGGAAGGCTGTTTGAAAGAACCAGGAAGATTAAAAAAAATTAAAAACCGAACATTACCACCCTCACATTTTAAATTGTGTCTCAAAAATTCTTATGCTATAAAACACATATTATGGGGCTGGGCGCGGTGGCTCACGCCTGTAATCCTAGCACTTTGGGAGGCCGAGGCGGGTGGATCACAAGGTCAAGAGATCGAGACCATCCTGGTCAATATGGTGAAACCCCATCTCTACCAAAAACACAAAAAAAAAATTAGCTGGGCATGGTGGCACATGCCTGTAATCCCAGCTACTCAGGAGGCTGAAGCAGGAGAATTGCCTGAACCTAGGAGGTGGAGGTTGCATTGAGCCGAGATCGCGCCGTTGCACTCCAGCCTGGGTAACAAGAGCGAAACTCTGTCTCAAAAAAAAGAAGAAAAAAACACATATTATGTGGATGGGGACAAAGATGGTCGAGTAATCAGTAGCTACGTAAGTACTGCCCCTCTCCTAAGTATAATCATACAGCACAGTTACAGATTAACTGTGTAAAAACTCCCAAATGTGAACTTAGCTCAAATACTGCCGACTGTTAATACCAAACCCTCTGCAGTGGCATGTTCCCACCTAGATACCCTCATAATCTTAATGTGACATGATCCCATTGTATGGATGGAGAAGCAGATTGATAGATTTTAAAACCTCTTAAAAATTGCACCCTCACCATGGTATATGTTTGATAATTAAAAGAATGCTTATAAGATTTTGTTTTTTTGAAATAGAGGCTCACTCTGTCATCAGGCTGGCTCTGCTCACTGCAACCTTCACCTCCAGGGTTCAAGCAGTTCTCCTACCTCAGCCTCCCGAGTAGCTGGGACTACAGGCATGCACCACTATGCCCAGCTAGTTTTTGCACTTTTAGTAAAGATCGGGATTTCACCATGTTGTCCAGGATGGCCTCCCTCTGTTGACCTTGTGATCCACCTGCGTTGGCCTCCCAGAGTGCTGGGATTACAGGTGTGAGCCACTGCACTGGGCCGAAGATTTTCTAAATTGTAAAATTTTTGTCATATAAGTGTGGTTATAGGAGGAGGTTTTTTTTCATATTTTTTACTCTGCTTTTACATCATTTGTAAATGTTATCACTTTGGCCGTCTTTGCTTCTTCTCCAGGTTTTGCTCAAATGCAGTGTCTGATTAGGAAGCTAAAAGCCTCAGAGTGGTGCTGTCCCCCACATAGGGATCGGCAGGTGTTAAAAGGGGGCAGGTCTCTGTGATGCAACTGAGTGCTAAATTTATTTGTGACGCAAATTTGATCAAGATTTAAGGTGGGAAAATTATTCTAGTCTTTTTCATTGCAGCAGCATAATTTCATATCAGCACATTTACCCTGTAACTACTGGTAGCCTTCCATAACAAGGCATGGGAACTACAACTCTGCAAGGTTTTGGTGATAAAATATTATTATTGAGCATAACACAAATTTTTATGTTTATGAGCCAAAATTACTTTAATTAAAGGAGTCCCTCCATCAAATGTTGAAAAATTCAGTCACAACTTTGGCTGGTTATTAAAAAATTAATGTGATAATGTGAACAGAATATTGTCCTGAACTTGTTCCCTCTGTTTATATTTAATTAGCCCTTATTGAATGCTTAGCGTGTACCAGTGACAATGTTAAACACTTCACATGCAACTTTGTTTTTAAATTCTTGCATCAACCCTATGATGTCAGTAGTGTTAACATCTTATTTTACAGATGAGGAAACTGAGGTCCAAGGTTACACAACAACAAAGAAGTGCTGCCGGGACTCTGCCTCCCCTGTCTAGTTTCTTGCTGTTCTAATCTGCTTCCTCGTATCCTCCACTGTTTCCCAAAGGAGGGTTTTGTGTAGTGTCAGGCACTGAGCTTTGGATGGGCCATTTTATCCCATTTTAGCGATAACTATAAAAGGATTTGCTCAACTCCAACTGTTCACATTTCTCGTCACCTGAGAAAATTGGGATGTTCCCGATACAACAGTAAATTTGGGCTATTCCTTCAAAAGCCTAGCAGTTTAAGTTATTCCTACAATGGAAAAATGGGAAGATTTTGTGAAGCTTAATCTCCAGGGCCCTTCACTTTTGCGACCCTGAGAGGTCTTAGGGAGATGTTCATATGATTATTTGAATCTGAAAATTTGCAAGTTAAATGATTTTAACTGCAAACAATTAAGACTATCGTCCCTTTCCACTCCAACTTCCTCTCCATCGTACTTCTCTATGTGTTTGGTGACACGAAAGCAGCTATCGGCACTTTGAGTTCCAGCTAAGGGAAAGTTGAGATGTAAATTCACCTAACACAGTTTTACTGTGGCTTCCAGTGATTTCTGTATATATATATGCTTGTGCATTGCTAAAGATCCTGGTGCACGAATGGCTGCCAGGAATGACAGAATGATGGTTCATCTGCAGAAGGGTACAGGGCCAAAGGTTTTATTATGGTTTAAATACAAGAATAGTGGAGAAATTAGGTTTGAAAATTCCAAGCCAGAAACTAGTTGATGGAAAAGTTTCTAATTATCAGACATGTCGAATTGTAATAAGAGGAACTAATTCTCATCAATGACTAATCAAAACTGAAGTGTTCTTCTGTCATAAGCATACTCAATAGTATAGCATATACAATTATAAATGCACATTTTTATGGACTAGTGCAAAAAAGAATTCATGAAAATCTCTGTATTTTTAAGGTGGAAACCTGAAGCAGTACTACAAAAAAAATACATATAACTGTATGTGAAGTGACATGTTTTATGCATACCAATGTTTTAGGTCAAATCCTAGTATACATGATACTGTCCTGTTGAAAACCAGAGGTTCCAGATGAAATGACAAGAAAAAATGCTTCTAATACAAAAAAAATACCCTGAAGAGACAAGTGTTTCTGGGACCAATTTCCTACATATAATTTGTTCAGTATGGGAGAGGGGCAGGGAAGTGCTGGGTAGAGAAGGGCGGCCCCTTGGCTAGTTCTTCACCCCAAGGCCTGTGCCCACAGGTGAAGTAGGTGAAGACAAGCATTTTTGTTTTCAAGCCCAAATGTTGCATTTCCCAAGACCACCCTGGCCTGCTGTGCCCTCATCCTGTGCCTATAAAACCCCTGAGACCCTAGCAGGCAGAGACACAAGGACACAAGCAGCTGGACATCAAGAAGAACACATCAGCAAAAGAGCACACTGATAGGCACCTGCAAATGCCTGCAGGTCATTAACCAGCAGAACGATGCAGACACTGACCAGGAATGGTCAGAGGAGAACCGGCTGCTGAGTGGCCTGATTCCAGGGAAAAACCACTTCTCCACTTCTGGAAAATCATGCTTCTGGTCTCCCCATCTACCTTGCTGAGAGCTACTACCACTCAATAAAAAAACCTTGTACTCATTCTCCAAGCTTGTCTGTGATCTGATTTTTCCAGTACACTAAGGCCCTTAGTAAAGTACCCTTAGTAAAGCCCTCTGTCCTTGCAATAAGGCAGAAGGTCCCTTTGAAATGACAAACACAAAGCATCTACGGACAGCTAAACTGAAAAAGCACACTGTAACTCACACCCACTGGGCCTCGGGAGCTGTAAACATTCAACCCCACAAGCTGCAGATCCCTAAGACCTGCTCATTTGCATCGGCCTCCTAGAGGTTTGAGCAGCAAGGCCCGGAACAAGCAAGCCACACCCCCAGCACCCTCTGTGAGGGAGATAAGGGAACTTTATCCGTTTCAGTGTTGTATGAGACTAGTTTGATTATGTACTTATGTGGCCCATTACAGTGTAACACCAATTCTAAAATATGTTTTTCCTCCTCTTTTGTATTTTTTAGCTTGAAATTACTATTTTTTCTCAGAATCATTGAGCATTCCAAAGTTCAAATTCATCAGGAATGAAGTAACCTGATAGAAGCCAAAAACATAAACAGAAAGAAAAATATTTGTGATATCCATTAGCTGTTTTTTATTGTAACATTTTGTAATTTTTTATCATTCTAAATAAATATTTGTTTTCAGATTTAATTTTCTACTTGTAATGTTACATTCTTTTTCTTTTGGAGGGTCTTGCCAAATTCAGGTTTAGGCCACAAAAAACCTGGCACTGCCGCTCAATAAAACCAACTCCAAAAATCCTCATTTATTGGAGACTAGAATGATGCACCCAAGACACCAAAACAAAATTGGGACTAAATGGCCTCCTTTTGGCTTTGTCTTCTATAAAGGATGTATCAAAGTTATGATTCTTCTTCAATATCTCAGAGAGTTTTAGTAAAATATTTCCTGTGTTTATTTATAACTTCTCTCTTTACCCCAAACATCCCCATCTTGTATTCAGACACATTGAACCAATAACAATATTGTACTCAAACTTGCTCCTCCCTTTGGCCAATCATTTAGTTTTGTGAATCTGATTCTCTCTTACATTAGGATGAAATATGGGTGCTATTCAGTTAGTATGAAGCATTATGATCATGCAGTTGATTAACTATGGAAACAATCTTAGTGGGTTGCAAATAGTTGCTGTCCTATAACCGTGAGTGCTTCCTTTCCCCTCTCCAGTCAATCTGGCCCTTCTTTCTGTAAATGTATCCATTCCCATAACCTCTGACTTCAAAACCTTTCTGGTACTGTTTTACTCAGCTAGTCGGCTTTTGCTTTACAAAATTTTTTATTGGCATTGCTGGAAATTCTTATGGAATCCCCAGACTTTTCTGGAAATCTAACTCATTTTCCATTCTTCTGGAAAAATTTATTTCTTCTTCCTACATAACTAGCATATATTGCCCTTGCCCTTGTTCTTCACTCATTTGTAATAAGGCACTTTTCCATTCCATCTGAGACCCAAAGTGTTCTTCCCCAAGATCTATATTATATGGCCATATTCTAACCTTACAATCATCTTTCTTCTGGGAAGACCATGGTTCTGATTTACAGAGTTAACGAATTTGCTCAAGTCTCTCTGCTTTCTTTCCTAACTATCCTGAAACAGATTTGCCAACTGGCTATCCACCAAAATTTAACCTTCCCTTGGAACAGCATTGTATCATTGCTGGGCAATATTTCCCATCCCCTTTTGCAATCTCAATGAGGCTGTATGATTACTTCTTGTCAATAGAATGTGAACAGAAGTGATAGGTATAACTTCTGAGACAAGTGGCATAAAAAGGAGGTGTACCTTCTCCATGATTTTTTACCTCCTTTCACTAGCTGAATGAAAACTTTGAGGTCCTTACTGACCTCTTCACCAGGTGGAGGAAGCCTTGCTCTCTGACCCATTATATAGAGGAAAGACTCATGCCAATCTGAAATACCTTTAATGGAGTGTTGCCGGAAGGAAAAATAAATTTCTATTGTGTTAAGCACTGAAATGTAGGCATTCATTTGCAATAGCTACTAACTTTATCTAAATTCATTGTTGAGGCTTATTCTAACCTTTACCTTTTGTTCTAGCCAATACCTGGGCTTCGTTTTATTAACAGTCATGTGTCATGGATGCTGGACATAATTACCTCAACAGCCTTACATCCAGTCCTGGACAATTTTCATCTTTTACTTTGAAATCTTTATGCTGTTTGATCTTATTTCAAGCCGTATTTCCAATGTGAGATTATTTTAAGGATAGAAGAACTTGACATTCCAAATATCGATGACCAATCAAGTCCTTTCTGCTTTCAGTTTTTCATTTCATCACCTGTTTCACTTATTCCTCAAGGGATCCCTGCCATCAACCTTCCCACACCAGGAGAGTGATCTTTTACCATATTAAAACACCTTCAAACCACAGTAGCAACAACAGACTCAATTTTCATTAAGAGCCAAAGAGAGTCTCTCCCTTGCCTTTAGTAATTTGAATATTTGGCAGTAACTCAGCTGTTTAGATATTCAGCCCAGCCCTTTGTCTTCTGATGGTTATAAAAGGCTATAATTAATGCCCCAAAGGTATTAACACTGCACTTTCTGCAAACCAGTCCAACACAGATACGTGAGACAGAAGAGGACTGCCTGGACAGGTTAATCATCAAAAGATGACCTTCACCTACATAATTCATAGAGCAAAGTGTAATATTGGCTTCAACTCTCAGGCATGGCCGTGTTCCAATACCTTACTCTTGGAAATCTGGTCTCACCATTTGATATCAAAGTTGGTGTACAGGTGGTGCTAATGGAATTTTCCCACCAGCCAACTGTGCCTTTAAGAGAGACAGGATTCAAGTGAGATCTTACAAGCTCTCATTATCATCCAGTGCTTGTGCCACATAGCTGCCCTTCCCTACTTCTCAGCCCTCCAAAAGGTACAATGGCTTCCATCAGGCAAAAGTGACACCACAACATTTGTTATAGGAAGTAAGAGACATTCATCACTGGAATATTTTAGCAAATGAATCACAACAGACTGATGGCATAACTCACATTCCAAGGCCAAGAACAAGAATCGCATAGTTTATTTTAAGGCAGCAGAAGAGTAAAAAACAGATTGAAAAACATATGATACCCACTCCAGCTCAGAGCTCTACAAACAGCAGTGGCATTTGCAAAGTTCTATGTGTCTTCTCAAATGTGGTTTCAGTTTTGATGTATGTTGACATCTTTGCGTGCAGAATTAACTGGAGGAACAACAGTTTGTGCTTTTTGTTCCCTTTCTGCTACACGGGTGAGAACAGGGGAAGAACCCAACCATCTGTGTTTACTTTGTGCAACCATACACCGTGCATGGACATTCAGATACAGTTTTCCTTCAGTTATTCCAAATTAGTATAATGAAAACACGCTTATCCCAGTGAGCCACTGGATGAGCATAACACAGAAGATATGTAGTGATGGAGTTGTCTTATATGATCCCCTGAAGCAGAAGCAAGAGAAATGGACAAATAAGATGCCTGGAAAAACTCTGACTTTCTAAAACAAAGAAACAGTAAATGAATTGACTGAGTGCAAAACTTCACAGAACCACACAAAGAACTGGAGCTTCAAACTGTAATTTTAAAAACAGTGGAGTGAAAAAGTAAGGGGCTCTAACATGAAACAAATTTAGGAAGAAAGTGAAAGCAACAGCATGCCAAGAACGATACTGATTAGGAAGTAGGCAATTTAGTTTCTTCAGGAGAGTAAATCTCCAACATGAATTAATTTACTTCACGCTGAGTCCTGCTGGTTTTTCTTCTTCCCTCAATCACTGTTTATTTCACAAAATCAGCACTCACCTATCTTCTTTGATTATTTAATTTCAGGAGGATTTTCCTTTCGCAAAGCAGTTAGCACAGTTAAACCCAGCTCTCCATGTAATGGGTAAACACATTACAATACCCTCCCCAAGTGTGAGGATTATTTATTTCCTCTTGGAGACAACATTGTTTCAATGCTCTACTTCCCCTCCAGTAAAATCTCTCAGTGACATTCCCTGAATCCACTTCCCACTGTGTGCCTCTTTCTTTGACGTATACCAAATGCACAGTCTCTAATACAAAATCAGGAACGCAGTATTGAAACCATGACATACACTCACATTTTTAAAGGCGAGGTGGATCATGGGCTATAGCTGATGGAACTGGTAAATAATGCACAAAATGTCATTTTAAAATAAAAACTGGTATGGATTTCTTCACTGCTTATATCTCTGTGTATGTCTAAGCTCTTCTGAGTTTTCATTTTATGCATATGGGTCAGTATAAAAATTGAGGTTTATTAGGATTCAGGGCCATGACGTTTTAAAAAATGAGGCTGGGGTCTCAACTGATATCTCTGGGCAGAATATTTAAATGAAGATAATTTGAAATGTGGTACACACATTTTGAAATAAACAACTAAAGATCCTCTAAACAGCCACATTGTTTTTCACTTTGCTTCAAGGACAAGCATGATGTTTATAACCTTTTCCTTTTATCTTCCTTTCAGCTTCTTACTGCTGCTGATTAGTGACCTCAATTGAGACTCATTGCTCATCACAAAGACTGCTAATGGATTGTTTGAGCCGGAATGTGTTAGGATGGGATATTCTTCTCAGATTCAAGGCCAGGTTTTTTCCACCCGAGTCCATGCTACTCAGAGTTCTAGATGATGATGGTCAGGTTATTGAAGATAATGATTGTGTTTTCCAGATGATTTAAAATGAAGTTCAACTTTTATTATCTTCCCTATAATGATATTTGTAGTCTTTATGTTCAATAACAAGCTGTCAGGCTGCCTCAATTTAAGCCAAGACATTTTCTTATCAAAACCTATCACAGCAAAAGATACGATCATGAAATCACAGATTCATGTAGCTCTTCACAGTGAACTTTAACGGTGAATAACCTCTTGGATTATTAGCCTATTGCAATTACATTTATATTTTTTGCTCACATGCTCTGTCACTTTAGAGCCCTGAAAACCCTGCTCATTGTTGCTAGGAGATGGGTGGCTATGGCAACGGTGTGGGTCAGAGCCAGATGGAATGCCTAAAGCATAATCAGGTTTAGGCTCTTTTTTGATCTCGAAATGACTCCATGGCAGTCCTGAACATGGAAGCCCCAAATCACTGCCTCTTCAGCTTATTTCAAAAGATATGCCACATGGTTTCTCCTCACACATCAGCTCTCCCCATTAACAAGTATCTTTCTGGTGCTTAACTAGACACCAAGAGGTTGTCTGAAAAAGAAAAAAGCTGGATAACAAGGGGGATTATCACTATTTAACTGTGTTTTCATACTGTTATTAATTTAGTTCAGATCTAGTGCCATATGCTTCCCTTCATCATTCCACTGAACTCCTAGTGACTTTCATGGAAGTTCCATGCAAAGAATGAGGGCGACATATGGTTCTAATAGTGATTTGTTCATTCCTCTAAGATTGATGGGTATTTTAAAGACATTAATCATTATATTTAAGACACCCTTTAATGTCTTCAGAAAGCTGGATGTTCACTGATTTATAGGAGGCCTTACCACACAGCCATGCCTACTTTCCTTTTCTTTTAAAACTGGGTATCCAGAGAAAAATGTTGACATGTTCGTCTTATAATCAATTTAAAATGTAACAAATTATAGTCATAAATAATAATGGGAATTTATCTATTATTCTAAAAATAATTTGTTTATTGGACCACAAAGGTCCTAAGCAATTTATTCATCGTTTTTACGGTGTCATTTTTCCTCAAAAAATCCCCCCTCTTACCTACATCATATCCAGGCTCCAGGCCTTGTCGCCCTCCACCTAGACCCCATCACTCCAGCCAGCATAATTTATTCCCCTACACAAACTTCTCCTCTGATCAGATCAGAAGAATTATCTCATTACCTCTCCCTTCCTAGTCTCACCCCCTGCAACTATTCCTTCACACAGATTATCTCTATTTCTGTGTCTTTGCTCCTGCCGTATTCTAAAATGCCTTTTCCATCTTAAATGCTCATATTGGTTCAAATGTTTATCAGGTACCCTCTAGGTACCTGGCCCCTATGCTAGGTGCTAGTATCTAAAGAAGAGCTAACAAGAGCTCTACACTGTCTAACAAGGGTAATGGATACATAAAAATTAACAATGGATGTTGTTTTTTAAGTCGCATCTTGACTACATATAAGACTCATTTAGACAGTATTCCTTATTTACTGCTCATAATAACCTTATGTTGTTATTATCATTCACAATCAACAGATGAAGGAACTCAGGCTCAGAGTATAAAGGACTCGCTTAAGGTCAAGGAGCCCAGTAGCTGCAAAATGAGACTGGAATCAAGGTCTGTCTTACTTCAAAAATGATACCAGTTACTGTCTTGCTGATGAGTTATTTCAATCATGTAAAGGTACTATTCCAGGTTCAAAGCCGCTAAGAGAGAGTGATCATCTCCATTTGGGAGGGTCGGGGAAGAGGTCTTAGGGACAAGGAAGAAATCAACTTATAAATAAGGAATTTGACAGTAAACGTAGAAGAAAAAGGAGATACATTATAAACTTAGAACTTCAAACCCTTTTTAGTTTCTTTTGCTATCAGTCTTCTCCATTCTCCCATTTTCCTTTCTCAAAGTGCAAGTCAATATCCACCACTTCCATAATGCTGCTAATCTGCACATTAACCCTTGTTCATCTCTTTCTCCTCTTAACTCTGATGGCACTTGTTTTGCAGCAGCCCCTTAAACCCTTATCCGATACTGTTGTGCTGCTCTCAGTTTTCTGGATCATACAAACATGGAGGGCAAGGGTCACACCTTTGGTCTATTTTGTATCTTCCAAAGCTGTGTCAGATACATAGTAGATGACCCACGCATGCCATTTCTTGGCCATAATTCTTCACATCTGCAGTGTGCTTTATAGTTTGTATATTCTTTCATTTACATAGTCTTCTTAGATCCCCAGTATAACCCAGTGAAGCATACTTGCTTGCCGTTTTTAATCTCAATTTAACAGATTTAAGAAAAAAGTAATTGAATAGGTAATTACAAAACCCAGGGTCAGCCAGGGGATAAATAATCCATCCAGGAAAAGAATGTGTTCTCTCCCCTATGCACATGATTGATAGGTGGATTGACTTCCATTTTTTAGCAGATGTATCAGATTTCACATCTGCATTAACACTTCTAAACCTGTAATGCAATTCTGCCTTTTTATAGATGTCTAACTGGTTTTATCTCAGTGAAGGGAACCACAAAATGCTTTACTTATGCCATTCAACCATTTTGATAGTTGAACCTTGAGCAAAAGAAAAATAAAAGAGATTTTTAAATTTTGTGTATAGTAGCATAGTGACTACTCTCATTCACATGAGATTCCTGGGAGAACCAGATTAACAAGCTTCATACTGACTGTAAACAGCAGGTGGGTATTTCCCAGCCATCTGCTGATTTACCCAGTTGAGAGCCCTTGAGAAAGTCACTAACATGATCATGAATGGCATGAATGGTCCTGTGCATTAATCAAAGATTGCAGGGAAGTAACCAAATTAGGCTCTCCCTACTGAAAGTTGGGCACACTGTCAAAGCCCAGAGGGAGGGTACAACATGGGATAAAATGTCTCCTTTACTCAATGCAAAACTTGCTTTTCCTAAAATGAAAATGGCCCTCAGCTAGTGGCCCTAAGACTAGCCACTAGCTGTAGTGTGTGTTCACAAACACACTTCCTGAGTGAAGGCAGAAGTCCTAAGTAAGACCTGTACAGGGCCTTCTTGGCAAAACACTATTTTATATCATTAGAAGTGCAACCTGAAATTTCCTTGCCATCTTTAGTGAGCCAGCAGGTAAACATGTTATCAAGCATTTCCTGCATCCCAGAGGGCTTCTTGGATCTTCCATCTGGTCTTCTTTTCTGCCGCCACCCAGAGACAATTCTCCAACACTGACCAGAGGGACAGAAATCAAAGGAGGTATATAAGTTCCACTAACCCACTCACTGGTGATTCTGTTTAGCAGTGTGTCTGCATTTAATACTTTCTGCTCCCATTCCCTTTCTTCTCTGCACACGTTATTCTGCACCTGCTGTTCTATCTACCCAACATATCACTTTTAGAGAGAGAATTTATTGTGGACTTTTTTTTTTATGGAGTCTCACTCTGTCTTCCAGGCTGGAGTGCAGTGGTGCAATCTCAGTTCACTGCAGCCTCCACCTCCAGGTTCAAGCAATTCTTCTGCCTCAGCCTCTGAGGAGCTGGGATTACCGGTGCCCACCACCACACCCAGCTAATTTTTTGTATTTTTAATAGAGACCGGGTTTCACCAGGTTGGCCAGGTTGGTCTCGAACTTCTGACCTCATGATTCACCAGCCTCAGCCTCCCAAAGTGCTGGGATTACAGGCATGAGGCACTGCACCTGGCCCAGGACTTTTGTTTTAATCTTCCCACTGCCCCATCGCCAGAATCTTAGTGCACTACTTTATGTGTAATATATGTTTATAAGATTACATAAGTAATATTTATTAAAGGTATGACAGTATTTAATTCAGGGGAAAGAAAAATAAAATTAGTTAAATTTGATTTTTAAAAGTATGAAAAATATCCAAACTCACTAGTAGATGACAAAAAAAGTCATCTTTTATAGTAGACCAAAAAGTCACATACCACTTTTCCCCTATATATTTGGCAAAGATTTTTAAATTTTTTTCCTTCTTTTTACATTTATTTTTTATTTTGTATTCTCAGTGGTACATGCAAGAGTACCATGGCCCAGGACTGCAAAAGCCACTTTATAAGTAAATTGCCAGAAGTTATTCAATTTTGATCAAATTCTTAAGGGCATGTTCTTCTTGGTGTCATGATCAGATACCTTCCCCAGAGATCTGACTTGTTATCCTTGACTTGTCACAACAGCTTTCTAATTTTCTTCTGTTCCAATCTCTTTTGATTCTGGTGGTGATTTATTTCTCTCTACTGCAGTTCTCAGCCATTTAGTACACGGCCCACTCCCGCCCATTCCAGTTTACTGCCCTCTACTGGCTGTGACAGTCAACACCGTGCCCTCCTAATTTCCCAACTGTTAAATGGACTTGAGACTGCCTAATAATCTTGATTTTCCTCTACTGCTCTAAGGAAAAAAAAAACTAACATAAAATGTTTTTGATGCTTGAAAAGTACCAGAACAATTATTTTTTCAGCCAATGTAACCCAGGTTTGGGATTTTTGGGGGGAGCTGGGGTGGTAGGGAGAGGAGGGGTGAAAATTCCCCTGTACCCACAAATAAGTTATTGGCAGAAAGGCATTAACATTCCTTAAAAAGACTTCAATTAGTTCTCTAAATGCCTCCTTTTTACACTGCCTTCTCTGTAATTTTTCCCATGAAGAATATATTGTGTTCTTCCTTGGAAGGCCAAGGCAACAAGAAGTGAAATGAAAGCCGCACACACAGTGTGCATCCATGTTACCTCAGAAATTATTGAATGTGCTTCTCCCTGAGTTTCCTTTTCCTTGAGTTTCAAGCTGTTATAGATGTTACTTTCCATGGACTACTAAAGATCTCTTTAAAGTGATCTGGCCATTTTCAAATAATCTAAACCTATTTTTTGAAGATGGCAGGAATATTTTGTCATAGCACTTAAAATACATCTTAATAGAACCAACTATAATAGTAGTATGGATGGATGAGTTTTATAAATTGCATTCTGCAGGTGTCATTTTTATTTATGCCAAATTGAAAATATAAATTGTAAATATAAATGAAATTTCTGTGGTATGAATGTTTGTAGTCTTTCCAATATTCATAAATTGCAATTGTAACCCCCAATGTGACTGGTATTAGAAGGTGGGGATTTGAAGACTTAATCTAATTAGTGTCTTTATAAAAGAGAAACCAGAGAGAACCCTTGCCCTTTTCACCATGTGAGGACACAGTGAGAAGGCACCATCTGTGGACCAGAAAGCTGTCCCTCACCAGACACTGAATCTGCAGGCAACTTGATTTTGGACATCTCAGCCCCTAGAACAACAATTTCTGTTGTTTATAAACCACCCGAGTCTGTGGTAATTTGTTATAGCAGCTCAAATGGACTAAGATAGAACCCTTAAAACCCCAACTATCATATTACATACTTGTTACAAATTGTCTTCCCACTGCCATCATATACAAAGACAGATTAAGCTCTGAGTAAATTTCTCTAATCTTTTGTTTTCCTATCCAATCACTGTTTTCAATAATTATAAGCAAAGGGAATAACCTCAGGCCAGATAACCAGAGGAAAAATAAGCAAATCAAGAAGAGTGTATGATCTTCATATTAGATTGAATAATTTAGAGTTAACAATATATTTTGTATTGTATTCATATAAAAATATTTTTATCTGATAAAAAGTTAACCAATAATTCACTCTAAAATATATAGATAAAGAAAAAATAGAGTTTTAAATCAGTAAGATTTATTACTATTATTCATATTGATTTAATGTAACTTCTTAATTATTTTGGAGAAACAATCACTTTGTATTTTAAACTTCTTAAAAAAATATTATACAAAATGTTCTTCACAGCACAAAAATGAAGTTTCAAACTGGTCTTGGTTCATAAAGATGGCTAGATTTTTTAAAAAAAACACAAGTTGGTTTTCTGTTCTTGTGTCAATTTGCTGAGAAAGAACAGAAAATCAAACATCGCATGTTCTCACTCATAGGCGGGTGTTGAACAATGAGAACACATGGACACAGGGAGGGGAGCATCACACACTGGGGTCTGTCAGGGGGAAATAAAGCCAGGACAGCAGGGAGTGGGGAGTTGGGGGGAGATTGCATGGAGAGAAATGCCAGATATAGGTGATGGGGAGGAAGGCAGCAAACCACACTGCCATGTGTGTACCTATGCAACAATCTTGCATGTTCTTCACATGCACCCCAAAACCTAAAATGCAATTTTAAAAAAGTTGGTATATTTGTTGACCTGAACAAGATCTGTTTTTGATTCCCTCACTATAGTGCTTAGGCATTTTTACTGTTGAGAATTCCAAGATGGTCTATGTGTTTTCTGAGAAAATGAAAGTAAGTTTTCTTAGAAAACTTATTGGCAAATAAGTCACTAACTCAGTTTGTACACTGCAAATCGGTAGAAAAGTAACAGTTTCTATTTATCACCTAATTTTCTGTATATTTCTCAACAAAATGAAAACATGAGCAGATTCATTTTGCAAAAGATTAAAATACATTTTAATCTAATTTACAGAAAATATGACATTAGCCTGTTTAATTCTTAAAACACTAAGCATAATTTCAAATAGTCAGTCCACTAATGTATACAAATTTTTGGCTCAAGATATATGATTACTCTACTCATATGATTGTGCGACTTAACATTGGTTGGTGTACTTTCAATCGATGCAGAAATATTCATATCTAGAGGTTAGTTGGAGAGTAACACATGCCAAGTAGGTAAGAGGTAGTTCGTCAATAATCTTATAACTTTCCACTCTGTAACCTCACCATCCTTTCATATTGACAGTCTTTGATTCAGAAATGAATTTAAATTTTTTTCTGAAGGCATTCCTCTTGGGTCTGCATACTAAAAATCAACAAGGTAATGGAGTGCAAAGTTACATGCCAACTCATGATTAAAGGAGTTTAATTCAAAATGTCCAAAGTGAACTTTTAATAGCACAAACAACATCATATGTTCAAATGTCGTGGGCTTTGACAACTTTTCTCTCCAAGGTGCCAAGATGATGAATTTTGAAGCCACAGAGATATGGCTCCATCATTTGCTAGCTGTGGGATCTTTGTAAAACTTACTTAACCTCCAGAACTTCATTTCCTCACTGGTAAAGTGGGGTGAAGACTTCAACAAAATTACTGACAACTTTAAAATGAGCTAAGGAAATGTGGGGAGGCCTGAGCCATTGCATGGCATGTATAGGAAAGTTCCAAATTTCTCAAGAAATTTGTTTAAGAGCTTTGGGGACATGGGACACCATTTGTCACTGATTGTCGTGTTTTTCAAGAACAATTAGAATAAATGTAAATGTCAGTTTCACTTTCTTCATCTCCAAAATACTTTAGTAATATGCCTTTTAATTGTAATTTTGACCTTGAATTTTACATAAACCCCCAAGTCTGAGGTAGTTTTACAATTTGGATACAAATCTTTCCAATAAAGTTGACTGCTAGCTCTTCTGTGGAATTTCAACAGCAACAGAAAATCCCCCTGACTTTAAAAGCATTTCTTTGGTTTTAAATGAAGCCTAAAGCTTCTTTTACCAGGAACAAAGGCATTTATTCCATAATTATAGATAAACCAAAAATATAAATTCCCTTGAAAGACAGAACACTGTGACTTAAATTCACACCAGGTTTCAGAGGACTGATAACAGAGAGCTTTCTGTGATTAATGGGGGAGAGCAGAGGTGAGCATGCAGGATAAGTGCAATGTGGTAACCTGGGCTGGAAGAGAGTCCACAGATGGAGGAAAATGATCGCAAAATAAGACAAAGTCAAAGACCATTTTCAACAACCACACAAGTTTTTTCTTCAGACCAGACCTGCAAAAGGAGATATGATTTACATCCCAATGACTTTTTCAGAAAACAACTTTTCGTCTGATGGTGGTGGAGAATGCAGTTTAAATTACAGATATACATTTACAATAGAAAATGTGACCACATTTTCTATTGTTACTGATCAGACCAAGGCTTTTATATGATTGGTGATGGTATCATTAGAGACATGTCCACAGTGGAACAGGCTCTGCCCACAGGCGCTGCTGGTAGATACAGTGGTGTGTGTCTAACATTCACTTGGCGTTTCCAGGCCTGATTTCTCCATGGTTTTAGGACGAAATGAACTATTGAGTGGAACTTAAAGAAAAGCCACAGAAAGTATTAAGTAGCAAGGTTTACAAAGCAATTTGTGTTTCTAACCCCTTACCCTCTAGAATGGCTAGGGGTTCCACTGGATGCTCTAAAATTATTCTGGACACATCCGGCAGTCAACAACAACAAAAGAAACAAAGGGAGGAAGAGTTTTCGTTTCTGTTTTCAGCCCAACATCAATGGCTCTTTGCATCATGCTTCAGACCAAAACACATAACCCACTGCTTGTTCCAGGTGTATGGCCTGGTGGGAAAATATTAGATGATTTAAGCAAATTCTGAAAGTTCCCAGTTGTCAGACTTGAGTATTTATGGTCTTTGATTGCAAACTTACAAAGAACAAAGACCATGTGTATATTGTGAACCAGCATTCTATGGATACACAGGGAATATTAAACAATAACATTTTACTGTAGAAGGCATTTAAATGTCTTCTCTGACAGTCAGGCTAAGCTCCTTAAACTGTAATGTACATTTTGTCTTCATTCTTAAGTCAGTGCCTTCCCAGTGGTAAAATATTCTTCCTCATACCTCCCTCCCTGAAGTTAATAAAAGCTTAGTCATCCTTTAGGACTAAGTTAAACACAATTTCTTCCTAACGCCTTTCTCTGGTTATTCCAGGCAACACTTAAACTTCTTTTGTAATTAAACACACTATGATGAGTTAGTACTTTACATTCTCTTTTTTTTTCTTGTGTTAGTCTTGATTTTAGAACCATTTTCTCAGCTGTGTTGTCAGTTCGCATGATGAGGACCATGCCTTATTATTCTAATACCAAGCCCATTCCCATTTATTCTTATCCCATGGTATATGATTTTTAAAAATTAGTTTCATTAATTGAAATTTAGTTATATTAATAAATTCCACATCATCATTTATTACAGACACAATATTGTGTCCCCACAAAATTCATATTTTGAATCTCTAACCCCCCAGTGTGATTGCATTCCAAGACAGGACCTGTGAGGAGGTTAAAAAAAGTTAAATGAAGTTGTAAGGGTGAGACGCTTATCTGATAGGACTGATGTCCTTATACATGGTAAAAACAAGGGAGCACTTCCTCTTCACCATATCCGAGAAGGTGGCCATCAGCAAGTTAGAAAGAGAATGCTCACCAGAAACAGACCCTGTTGATCCTTTATGTGGGAACTTTTAGCCCTCAAACTGTCAGAAGATACATTTCTGTTATTTAAGCTACTCAGTCTTTAGTCTACGATATCTTGTTATGGTAGCACAAGCCAACTAATACACCATTAAAATCTTAAAAAAACAAAAAACAATAAAAACCTGATTCAAGGAAGCAATATGCAAAGCCAATAGACATGTTTTCAATTTAAAGAAAGAACTGTGTTCAAAGCCATAGGAAGTCAATTTTTTAAGGGTGCACAGAAATAAAATATTTTCACAATTCTAGTGGAAACTTTTGCCTTGCACTTTCAGCAATGTAGTGGCAATCTTAGAAAAAGATGACAAAAGAGCTAAATAAATTTCTTATAAATTAGGAATGAAAGACCAACTCAAAATAAATATTTTTAAAACAAAACCAGTAATTGCAAAGTTATAAAAATCACTGCATAATAGTCACTTTGCTTAAAAACAACTTTACAATAAAGCTCCTGGAAGCGGTGCCTCTAAGATGCTGGCACTAATTAACAACAAAAAAGTCTTAAGATTGCATTGGAGCCGCTAGCCCAACAGTTTTTGGCCACCAGTAGGGGGCAGCAAGGCACACCAGATCCCTCAGTGACACTTAAGGGAGGCTTCCCAGGTTAGCTGCGAAGTGTCTAGAACAAGGAGGCAGGTCAGCGTCAGATATGCAGAAAAAGAAATCCATAAATCAGGATGAGGCACTAGTAGGAGGAGGTAGTGAGAATACACAGGTCAAAATTTCGCGCACATCAATGGAAAGTGTGGAGTGGAACTGAGATGTTTACGCTTCAGGAAATCTTACATGTCAGTATCTCTTAATTCTCCTACTAAATTTGCAAATCATCCATAATCTTTAGAATTCTTCTGTCCTGATCTCTCACATTAAAACTGAATGCTTTTCCTTCTACCCAATGCCTTTAAGCCTGCTTGGAAAGTAGCTTTATAACATTTTAAAGAGTACAATGGTCTATAATAAAGGGTAGGTTGACTGTTTTTCCCCCAGGAAAAGAGAAGAAGAATTTTCAGTATTGCATAACTGCAGAAAAAATACTTTGGTCCAAAATTAGACTAGTCTTGCTTGCCTATCAGAATGTGCCCAGAGAGCTAGGCCCGGAAAGAAATTAAAGCTAGTTCTAAAAGATTTTGAGCAATAAGAAAATTGAAATTCCTTACTAGATATTATATTGATATGTCTTTAGAGTTGCTATGCACTTGATAACTATAGTAAAAGTCAGTAAATAATTTGCTGATTAGTCAAAAATGTACAGGCTGGTAGACTGAATTCCTCACTTCAGCCACAAAGTAAAGAACTTCCAGCTCTCTCAATTTATAGAACAAACTTTATAATGTTGCTGTGCAGAATGTTTCACAGAGTGCAGTAAGGAAAAAGGGCTCAGAGCTTATTTTCTGCAGGATGTATGTAAGCTCTGACTCAGAACTAAGTATGGAATAGAACACTCCTTGCTCTTTCTCTACGGATCAAAGTCCAAGTGTTGATCATGTTACAAAAATCAACTTCTAATGTTGAGAGCAAGTTATAGCAAAAAGGCAAAGGACAAATGTGCTCTCGCTGCTTAAACTGGGACATCCATTTTCTCCTGCTCTCAAACATCAGTGCTCCTGGTTTTGGATCTTCAGACTCAAACTGGGACTTACACCATTGGTTCCCCTGGATTTGAGGCCTCTGGTTTTAGATGAGACCTATACTACTGGCTTTCTTGGCCTCCAGCTTACAGACAAGACAGCATATCCTGGAACTTAGCCTCCACAGTTGTGTGAGCCCATTCCATAATAAATTTTTTTCTATCTGTTTGTCTATCTACCTGGCTATCCTGCTACTTGCTTCTCTGGAGAACTCTGAACAATACAAATATGCTACCTTTTCTGATTTCTGACCATCTTAAGTCTCAGAAACATGAGCAAACTCTTCTGTTGGGATTGAGGAAAAAAGATTTCCCTTCAAGACTTGATTTTAGCCTGCAGTGAATTTTTATGACCAAGTTATTAACCCCTGAAAAATGGGATATATAATAGAAACACTGATAGATTCTTAATGGTAGCTGTGCTGGCAGGCACCTATATATTAGCGTTAATAGTGTCAAATTGTGAAACTGAAGTGATTGAAAACCTACTAACTTACACTTAAGGAATCCCTGCTTCAGTAGGTTTTGATATCTCTCTCATTTGAATACTTTTTCAGGCTGCTTTAAAAACTAGTGTCCTATATTTGTGAGAATGAGAGTTATAATACTATAGGATTTTGTGAACATCATAAACTTAGAACAGCATGTTTATTCCTGAATGGCTCAAGACTTGGTATTTTTTTTTCCTATATAGGAAATTTACTCGCATAAAAATCTTGAGTTCTCCAGCCATAAATTCTATAGCCTGAAGCTTTTCTTCTTTACCTCCCATTTTTATACATTTTAATCATTTTTCTAGTGGCTCATTGGACAGCTGAAGGGGATAACAATGTAATTTCATGAACAGTGACCAAAAGGAAAAGAAAATATCCTTGACTAGGGCAGATAAGTGGACTCTTCACACCGGAATATTACAGCTGGAACCCAGACTTTCACTGGCTTGATCTCATTACATAACCCATTCCCTGCAACTGTCTTCTGTTACAACTTCTTTTATGCGACCTGACAGCCCATATACAGATGCAGCAAGAAGTACGCGCTGCCAATGCTTAAACAAAAAAATTCCCTATCATCATGTTTATCAGGATAAATGTGTTGCCAGATACATTCTTCCTAAGTTGATATTAACAGAGCATGGCAAATGTCATCTCTCCTTCCTCAAGGGGTTCTTCTGAAGCCCTTATTTGGCATTTGAAAAGATTGAACATGGTTGAATAGACCCAGATGCATTCTCTAACAGAACTTATAGAAACATGGAGAATAGCTTCATCCTAGTAAGTATTATTATTATTATTTTAAGGCTATTTGGACATGAAGTAGAAAAATTAAAATACTTTTGCCCTGAACCAATTGTTACACATAGCACAACAAGAAATACCAAATTAGTCATTAGTGAAAATTTGGAAATCTGCTTACGAGCTCTGGGGACATGGGCAGCCATTTGTCACTGATGGTTGTGTTTTTCAAGAACAATTAGAACAAAATCATATAAACATCATAGATTGAGAAATGTAATGCTGGTCCTTATTTCAGGTGTATGTGTTTAAAAATCACACACAGCATATACAGAAAATAGCAGCAATACCAGGATGCATGAAGTACTTTTATGCAACTATCCTAAATACTACCCTAAACAGGACTTGCACAGCTGGAGTTCTCCCTTATCCTTTATAAGCTATTAGGAACAATGCAGTAATTTCAAGTAACCACCCAGTTTTCCATTTTCCATCACTGAAAAGCTTTACACTTTGCATGTAAACCTCTAGCTGTGGCTGACGGCTGTAAGCCCATTGTATTACAACTGTCATCTGGAAGCAGAGATTCAATCCATTGCTTCAATCACAGTGGCCTGTCTTCTGTAGCTCTGGGAATTGCACTGAAGTGCATGATTTAAATGTCTTCACTGTCAAATTATTGTTGTTTAGTTTATCAAGACAGATTTTTAAAACCCATGGGAAAAATATGCCCTAAAGAGTACTATTTGTTGCAAGAAAGAAAAGTATTTCAAAATCATCAGTTGCTCAGAGGTCTCAAATTAGTTTTCTTCATAATGCTAGGTTTTCTTAAGTGTGAGGTAACAGACCAATAATTACCAAATAAGCCAAATGCTTAATGTGTAAAACCCACTTCAAGCATTTTAATAGGAAAAAGTAGTGTCTTGAGTAACTGGAAGTTTATCGGCTCTTTGCCTGTTAGTCCACTGCCCTCCCAAGATCATTCCTCATTCACTGTGTAGTACACTTGTTGGGCAAGTGCTCTGCACCAGACATTGCACAAGGCAGTGGGAACAAGATAAACAAGACATAGTCTTTGCCTTCTAGGAGCCAGTAAAAGTAAGAGAACAGCCTTTGATTTATAACACTGTAAGTCACTACTTCTTTGTCACAAAAAGAAAACACAGCTAGCTGACCGTGGGGAACCAGGAAAACATGGCAGCCAACTTTGTACAATCATGCCAGGTTTCTTTTAGGTTTCCTCCCGCATCACAGCACACACCACCAGAGGATGCCTACTGTTGTCTCAACCTTTTATTTCCCCAGATATGCCTGAAGGGTGAGACATACTTCCATCAGTAATTGCAACTCATTTTGGCAGTAACTTTCAAGGCAGGCAGGTATACAGGAGTGGGTAATGGGAAAGTATCTGAGGACTTAGAAAACCCTGTGTTTGGGAAAGGCCCAGAGCTGGTTTTTATTGTGCCCTTCATCTCCCTTGAGAACCACTAGGAGATCTACCATGCAGAATTAAGCTGTGCAAGTGGGATGAGTTTCCATGTGTGCCCTGTACAATTAAGAAAGATGATTAAGAGGCAAACTATGAACCATAAGTATACATCGGTCCACTTACCCTCTCCACTCCAGGGAATCCATGCTTTCAATTTGAGAAGAGCAGATTCTCTCTTATCTCTTTATATGACTCTCCTACCTAAGTTTTTTGGCAATAACATTTTCCTGGGCTTTACTGAGAACAATGCAGACAATTTTCAGATTTGGGATTTGGGAATTCTTATTCCACTTCTGGAAGCGCTCCAGCGGAATATCTGACAAAGCCCAGAAGTTTACATAAGCCAGACCTTAGGGCTAGTGAGAGAATGAGACTCACTAAGACATAACTACAAAATGGAAGTTCGAATACATCTGAGTAAACCTATAGATGAAGGACCAGAAAAAGCACAGAAGAAAGGGAAGACGCTACCATAAGTTACTGCATTTGGTTATTAGATTCTCATCTCCCCATTGGGTTGTTTATACAAAAGCAAGGAGAAAAAAGAAAGGAAAAATGTACGTGAATTAAAAGCTTCTACAGAGGACGTTAGTTACTAAAAGGGCATGAGGGTACATTCAGTCATCTCACTGAGGTGCCCTACTGCCCCCTTTTGCAGCGTTCTTCCTTTCTAATAAACTTTCCTTTTTCAAACCTATACTGTTGTCAGTAAATTCTTTTTACCAGCCCATTAGTTGACAACTTTCCAGTGCCAGGGTTCTGACCTCTCGCCTGGCAACTTGGTGGCCCAAACAAGGACTTTACTGGAATTTCTCCTTGCTTTTTCCTTCCTGCTTCCTTCAGTGGCCTGTGGTCTGGTTCTTTTTTGTTTGTTTGTTTGTTTGTTTGTTTGTTTGTTTGTTTAGAAGGAGTCTCCCTCTGTTTCCCAGGCTGGAGTGCAGTAGTGCAATCTCAGCTCACTGCAACCTTTTCCTACTGGGTTCAAGCGATTCTCCTGCCTCAGCCTCCAAAGTAGCAGGACTACGACTGTGCACCACCATGCCCGGCCAACTTTTGTATTTTTAGTAGAGACAGGATTTTACCATATTGGCCAGGCTGGTCTCAAACACTTGACTTTCTGAGCCCCCTGCCTCAGCCTCCCAAAGTGCTGGGGTTACAGGTGTGGTGGTCTGGTTCTTTACTCGCAGGAAGGTCCCTGGCTGAGGCCACTCTTCGATAGGATGCCAAAGCCCTAAATAAGGGACACTGGTCTGTCACTGTTCTTAGAGGCGAGAGACTGGCCAGGGTTCTTTTCTATTTTCGGACTACCAGTGAGCCAGCTTGAGCACCCTTTAGCAATTGAGGGTTTCTGGCCAAGGGCACTCCCAGTGTTACCTGAAGGCCAACACAAAAGAGTAAATTTGCTATTGCTCCTCAGGATGAGAGTCCACTTTCACTTTTATGCTCTGTAAACCATGCCTTGAAAACTCTGTGCAGACAAACTTCACAGAGTTGTGGACCCACCTTTGGATTCAATTTCCTCACATGCAACACATCCTAAGTTACTGTGAGTTGTCCTTTACATTAGGTTTGAGCTGACCAGTCAAACCAGGTCACACCTGTTCTGGTCATCCAGGCAAGGGCAGCAGGCCCTCTATCCATGGTGGGGCACCCTTGAATAGAGTGTAGCAAAGGGAAAAGCAAGGTCTACATTCCTTGAGGACTCCTCAGGAATCTTGCAGTCCCTTACCTAAACTCAACATGGGGTTCGACTCATTCTTCAATTCATTCCTACTCGCCCTCAGGTTGCATTCTTAAAAATTGGTGTGATTTTTACCCAAAAACTCTCAAAAAGAAGTATATAATTTTCACTTGCATTCAGAGGTCTCATGTTCTGGTATTTTGGGCCTTATCCCAAAACTCCAATCTACATAAAAATTGTCATGTATGCTTCCAAGGAACTTCCTCTCTCCCTGATTCTGATGTCTTAGATGATCCCTCCTTCTACCTGTCATACTCTCCTCAGCCTGCTCCTGCTTCTCCTACACCCTCTCCATCTGTTCCATCTGCCAATCAAAGCCCTCTGTGTCCAGACACTTTACCTCCCTCACATATTCACACAAAAGTCACATATTCCACTAGTAGTAGAGTCCTTTGAAAATCCCAGAAAATGTTTCGCTTCTTCTCAAGGTGGCAAATAGAGATTTGGGAACAATTCAAGTTTGTGTCCCTTTTCCAATGTCTGACCTTTTGCAAATTCAATCCAAACTGGGTTATTCTGGCCAGTATCCCTCTAAGATCATTCAAGGATTTCGGGCTTTAACTATTGCCTTTGATTTAACCTGGCAAGACATATTCATGGTATTACTTGTTGTTCCCATGAAGAAAAATCATGCACGTGGTCTTTAGCTTGAGCTTGGGCAGACTAAGCTCATGCTCATAATCCTAATGAAAACAGAGCCTGACAACAGAGCCAGGGCAGAAGCTGTGCCCGACACAAAACTCAATTGGCAATACCAGTCTGTCAATGCCAGCCCAGAGGCAGGGGCAGATGAGATTATATGATAACTTGCTTGCTGGAATAAATTAAAAAGGCTGTAACAAAACCTGTTAACTTTTCTAAATTACAGGAAGTCACCCAGGAGCCATCTGAGAATCCCATCCTTTTCCAAGCTAGACTGGTGGAAGTCATGCATAAATATACAAATTTAGACCCTGAAAGCCCTGAGGGCCAATCCACTCTGGCCATACATTTTATGTCAGGCTTCCCCAGATATCAGACAAAAACCACCAAAATTAGAGCAAAGCCCACATACTCCCTTTTCCACTTCATTAGATACAGCCTTTAAGATTTTCAATAACCTGGAGGAAACATCAAAAATAAAAAAGGCTCAGTAGGAGGAGGAAAAATGCCATCACCAGCTAATCACATGGCAACAGCATTGGCACATTCCTTTTTGTTAGCTAGTAACCCCCAGGCTACACCATATAATACTAACAGAAAGAGGTCTGTCATCACTGCAGAAAACCGGGTCACTGGAATAGAGAATGTCCCAAACCTCCAGGTTGCAAGCTGCCTCTGGGACTCTCTCCTCATTGCAAACAAGAGGATTGTTTGAAGAGCGAATGTCCCTCTCTCCCCCATGCAGGGGCCACCTCTTCCTTCTGGGCTGTCACAGCCACAACCTTGCCAACCTACCCAACAAGGGGGTCCTGCAGAATGAGGACTAGAGCAAGGGCAAAGGCAAGGACAAGCACCTCTAACTCCTTTCCTGGATTATGATCAAGCCTCTGAAAGTCATCCTCTGGATTTGGGATGGGGCTTTGAGGCTATCCAGGTCCCTATCTTTTCCATTCCTATATATGAGCCTCAGGTAAATCTGATTGAGTCCTAACAAGAGATAATGTTTCTTATAGATGCAGGGTTTAGCTTTAAATGTTTATTGTGGCCCAATGTGCCAGTCCTCCATTTTCCTCACGGATATTGATGCAAAGCCCCAGTGAGGCTGTTTCATATCGCTGCTCCCTTGTGAAATGGACAGTTATCCCTTTACCCATTCCTTTTAGTCCTGCCAAGCTGTCCTGTTCCATTATTATGTCATGGCTTACTCATAGAATTACAAGCTAAATTTCAGCTAAGGTCTCATCTTCTAGCCGTGTAAATTTTCAAACAAGCAAAATAACTACACACACTTTACTAAAGTAACCAAGGCAGGACCAAAACTTTCACTGATCGATTTCCAAAAATCACTTGGCTCCTCCCATTCCTTGGGTCTTTGTTCCTTGTCATTCTTCTGTTATATTCAGTCCCTGCCGTTTTAACACCCTCATTAAATTTGTATCCTCCAGAGTACAAAGACACCACCTACAGATGGCTAGGCAATCCCAATACCAGCCTGCACGGGCAACTTGCACTTACATGGGGCCTCTTGATGGAATCCAATCTTCCCCCAGTGAACGAGTTTTTCATGACCCTTCATTCCCTTTATGACAAGGAGCGGGAAAGGGAAAAACACAGCCTGTCCCTTCAATACCCACTCTCAGAAGGAAGTAGCCAGATGGACTCAATGCTCCTCTTCTTTGTGGGCATTTTCTCTTTCTTGAGAACCCAATAGGCAGCAGGTAGGCACGAGCATGGGAGAATATAAAGGGTCAAAGACTTAACCAGAATATTTGTCAAAGGGAAAATGAGGAGAGCAAAAAATCACGTGGTAACAGTCGAACAGTCCCTGGAGGCAAAAACTCCTTCTCTGAGGAATTTAGAAGGGAGCAAAGTCCACCTCGTTGGCATCTGGGTCCAGGCCTCTTTCAACTTGTATAAGTAAAATTTCTACACATCTCTGGAATGTTATGCCAAAACACATTTTACAACCATAAGCTCCCGCCTTTAGGTCCATAAATAAATACGTTCAGGCCCCTCCCCGAGGTGCCTCACTGCACTCTTCTGCAGCCTTCTTCTTTCCTAATACACTTTCCTTTTTCAAACCTGTTAATCATAAGTAAAGGGCGTTAAAGAGATGAATGTTTTCCCTTTGCCTCTCCATTTTTCATAGTGGAGCTACATGGAGGTCTGACCATTTCAGTCCTTCTTCATCTTTCTAGAGTTCCCATTATCTACACAATGACAGCCAACCTACCAGACTATTTAATGGGGGCCGGGGCATGGCAGTCCAAGCCCTGAACCCTCTCTGTCTGCTCTGGTCACATCTCTTTCCCATGTCTATCTGCATCTGTCAAAGCCCAACCTCTTGTGATACCACGCAGGTCCCTCACCTCCCGTGTCCATGCTGTTTTCTGCCCCCGTGCTTCTGCTTTTGCTGGTCCATCCGATGGTAGCACCTTCTTCACCTCCTCGGCCTGACATGTTCTCATCTACCCATCAAGATTAACTACGTGTCATCTTTTCTAGGAAGCACCTGTTTTTCCAGGCTGGTTTAAGTCCTTCTTTTTATTCACCACAGCACCCCAGATGCACGTTTTACCTCTTACCATGTTTATCTTTAAATTATGTTTTTGTGCATTTGTTTCTTCCTCCAGACTTCAAGCTCTTCAAGGCTAATGAGGTGATTACAATGCTTAGGACGTGATAGACTTCAACTAAGTTTTGTTTATTTGTTTACTAACCTAAAAAGAAAATAATAAGGGGAAATTTTGTTTTAATATCTGGGAAAACTTGTGGGTAAGATACTGTTGAACATAATAACGATATTCTAACCAACCCAAATGCCCATTGATAATAGACTGGACAGGGAAAATGTGGTATATATACACCATGGAATACTGTGCAGCCATAAAAAATGATGAGCTTATGTCCTTTGTAGGGACATGGATGAACCTGGAAACCATCATTCTCAGCAACCTGACACAAGAACAGAAAATCAAACACCACATGTTCTTACTCATAGGCAGGTGTTGAACAATGAGAACACATGGACACAAGGAGGGGAGCATCACACACTGGGGTCTGTAGTGGGGAACTAGGAGAGGGACAGTGGGGGGTAGGGTGTTGGGGAGGGATAACATGGGGAGAAATGCCAGATATAGGTGATGGGGAGGAAGGCAGCAAACCACATTGCCATGTATATACCTATGCAACAATCTTGCATGTTCTTCACATGTACCCTAAAACCTAAAATGCAATAAAATATATTTTTAAAATAATAATAATAATAATATTCTATAGATTTACATTCCTAGATATAACAAAAGTACAAAATCAAATGTCTTCAAAACTGGGTTCCCAAACTTGTAACCAACACACCCATATCTGTTGTCATAAGGAAGAGTGGCCTGGACTAGGGGTTGAGAGAAGTTCTGGAGACTGCTCACTGATTCCCCCACTCCACCAAGGATAGCTGAACAGCCTTGGGCAAGTCCCTGAACCACCTTTGCTTCAGTTCTTTATCAAAATGGCGGCAATAAGGCCAGGTGTGGTGACTCACACCTGTAGTCCCAGCACTTTGGGAGGCCGAGGCAGGAGGATCACTTGAGGCCAAGAGTTTGAAACCAGTCTAGCCAACATGGTGAAACTCTGTCTCCACTAAAACTACAAAAATTAGCTGGATGTGATGGTGAATGTCTGTAATTCCAGCTACTCAGAAGGCTGAGGCGGGAGAATCACTTGAACCAGGGAGGCGGAGAGTGCAGTGAGCTGAGATCATGCCACTGCACTCCAGTCTAGATGACAGAGCAAAACCTTGTTTCAAAAAAAAAAATTAAAACTAAAATGGGGGTACTAATTGAGGTATTCTGGGGTTTAAATAAGACAGTACATTTAAAACACTCATTAAAACTTACTACTATCACTATTGTTGCCTTTATTCTTTCTTACCACATTGCTTTCTCCGCGTTATTTTCATCCATTGTAGCAACCGTCTACTGAGTGTTAAAGCACACTGTATAAATGGCTACTAACCCTCACAACACTATAACAGAGGTATTCTTAGGTGACACATTATAGATGATGCCTTTGGAGCTCAAAGAGATGAAGTATATTCCCCACAGTCACACCACTAATAAGTGATGGAGCCAGGAAATAAACTCAAAGGTGGCCAGTTCCAAGTCCAGTTCTTTTTCACAACACCAAGCTGCTTTCCAACTCCCTAGAAAAAATAAAATTGTATGTGTTTCATAACCTCTATATTCTCCTAGAATATGGCTGTATTACTTAAACCAATCTAGAAAGTTCTCCTACCCAAATCAACACTTCTCTAATTTCCTAAAGCTTACAGTCATTAAGGAGGCGATAACATACTTAGCTCCACAATTGGAAATGAAAAGAAAAAAGAGCAACTATTCCTAAGAAGTAACACATGAGTGTTCATACTAAAGCTTTAATGACAAATATGAAGTTCTTTCCTAAGAGAAACTTTAGTGGAAAACATCAAAGAAAAAGGAAAATTTACAAAGTTACTTTACTGTTAGAGACATAAAAGTGAAAGGCATTTTTTAAATATCAAAATAGTTGTTTTCATCTCCTCTTTTTTTCTTTTTGGGTTATTTCTAATGATTTGCTGAAAGCTATAAAAAGAAGTATGCTCAACAGAACACATAGCCATTCATTCCCACTTCTGAATGTCTTATCAGGGGATTCACAACTCATAAATCCCAACCTAGCCTAAGGGTCCCTGCTTTGGAGTCAATTACAGATTTTGCAGCAGATATCCATTTGGGGAAAGGAAGGATTAAAAAATGTGAAGGAGGTCCATTCAAGCTGTTTCCATAGTTCATAGTCTTACCACTTTTGTTTCAGACTCTTTTTTTCCTAATTTTAAAGGCCCCAGATTTTTTACATGATCCTTGGGTTAAGGACTAATGATATGAAATAAATAATATGTATTTTCCGTAACCCTTAACAATAATTTCTTTATGATCTGAGATGAGGGATAAAATTTTTTCTAACCAAGGCTTTCTTGAACACATGTCATTTCTGATGAGGCTAAAGAAAAGAGGTATAGCATTGGACTTGGGGATTAGATGATTATTGGTTATCTTAAAAATGTGAGAGAGTGAGAGACTCCTGGGGGTTTCCTCTGCTACGTATTATGGAATCCGTTTCCTCTCACCATGATACTCTCCCTTTCTCTCCCACTTCAGTCCCAGACTCAGACTGCACCTGCTACAGTACCACCATCCATAAGGGATCTGTGACTCACTTTTCTACATTTGCCCATTAAAATTAAAATTAATTCTATGAATTCTAAGATAAAGCTCTATTTATTCATTTATTTCACTGGACAAACTGGGTTCATACGCCACTAGAAATTGCTGAGGGTTGGATGCGGTGGTTCATGCCTGTAATCTCACTTTGGGAAGCAAAGACTTGAGGACAGGAGTTCAAGACCAGCCTGGCCACCATGGTGAAACCACTGTCTCTACTAAAAATACAAAAATTAGCCAGACATGATGGCAGGTGCCTGTAACCCCAGCTATTCAGGAGGCTGACGTGGGAGAATCATTTAAATCTGGGAGGCGGGGGTTGCAGTGAGCCAAGATCCTGCCACTGCACTCCAGCCTGAGTGACAGAGTGAGATTTTGTCTAAAAAAAGAAAGAAAAGAAAAAGAAAAAAGAAATTGCCGGAAACCTCTTTCCATATGCTCTTCCTTAGAGATTTCAAAACTAAATAGATTGAGAGAGAAATTTCTTATCCTTTAAGCTCAGGTCATGGTACTTGAAGGTAATAGCAAAGCCACTGGTTCCAAATATAAGACTTTTCATAGGGCATTGCTACCTATCCTTAATTTGGCTGCCAAGAACTGTGTATCAAACCATAGTAACTGCATGTCAGGCTGTTGAAAAATGAATGTTAATCATATGGTGGCTCTGGTTGCAGCACAATTTTGCAATCTTGAAATCATAATAAATAGGGTCGTTCCATTTGTGTTAAGTATTTGTGACTTTGCTCTGAACCAAAAGACAGATGGGCAGGAATGGCAGAAACAATGCAGCCATTTACTATGTGAAAAGGGATAAAAGCATGTGCTAGAATTTTGCATTTTGCTTTTGAAGAACATTTGGATAAAGCATGTACAATGTCACAAAAATAATGCCCTCAATATTTTTTAAATCACAGTTTAAAAAGCTACAGTTGCCTGTCAATGAAAGAAGTAATGAGCAGATGTTTTCCTTATTTCCAAATATATTTAGAATTCTGAGGGAAAACCACAAAGAGCATTTTTATTATGCACCTGTCATGGTTAACATCTGGCACCAGCTCTCACCAATATATCAGTCTCGCGACTTGGTGTCTCCTTCTAGCTTACGGAGAGATTGTAAATAAACACACAGTGCAAAGCACTCCTCTTTCTTCTTCGTCTTTTTTGTTTTGATTTTTCAAGAGCAAGGAGGAAGAAGCACAACAAAACCCAAAAAAAATATGTTTGTACCATGTATAGATTATATATAGCATCTGTGCCTCCTATAGAAGAATTGCAAATTCAATTTGAGGCTGTAGAATGAGAGAATTTAATCTATTTTTAAGAGAAAATGGTTGTCTAGGATCTGCCAATCTTCTAGTTATTCATTCATTTAACAAGTATTTTTTATTAGCTACTAAAAAGACATACTGTGATAGGACCTAAATCCCCACAAATAAAATATGCACAATCCTTGCTCTCATACAAAACAGTGCAAACAGCGCATGCACTTAAAGAGCTATTGTAAAGGTCTGTAATTTGAGAGGTCAAGACCTGCTGTTGATCTTATTTATGAGACTTCCACTCGCATAAACTGGGAGGAACATTTTCAGGTCCCAACACAGGAAATAAGGGAAACCTTTCTACTCATCATTCCATGGAAAGAGTGATAGATCAAATTCCCTTATAAAGAGCATAGTTATCACCTAATGTTTCTGTTATTTTTGGAATTTGGATAAGTGGGTCATTGACTTAAGATCAGAAGTTTGTTTTTGTGAGACAAAAAATATTTTGTTAACACACTTTTTATACTGGATTCCCTTGCACAGCAGAAATTTTAAGCCACTTTTTTCTTGATTGTCCAAAATCTTATTTGAAATTTCAGGTAAATAAAGAGACCAGAATTGCTTTATTCAATCACGTTCCCATTTGGGGGGAACTTACTCGTACGCACCCATGAATACACAAACACACACACACACAATTTCTAAATAGTAATTCAGGATGTATATTAGGACTCTTAATTTCAAGTGAAGAAACTCAGTTTGAACTAACAGGTAGAAATGGAGAAATCATTAACTCACAAAAAAGAGGACAATGGTAGCTGAAACAAGGGGCTCATATACCATCTTTTGCTCTCTCATCTCTGCTTCTTTCTGTATGTTATTTATCACTTAACTTCTCCTAAGGCAAGTGGGTCTTTCCTGGCTGTTGAAGACTTGAATATTGGCAGCCAGCTCTGGGTTCAGATCAACCTAGATTTACCACCAGAAGGAAGAAATTCTGTTCCACCATTCTTTTTTTTTTTTTTTTTCCTTTATTTTATTGCACTTTAGGTTCTGAGGTAGATGTGCAGAACATGCAGGATTGTTTCATAGGTACATACATGGAAATGTGGTTTGCTGCCTCCATCCCCTGTCACCTATATCTGGCATTTCTTCCCATGTTATTCTTCCCCAACCTCCCTACCCCCTACTGTCTTTCCCCTATTCCCCACCAACAGACCCCAGTGTGTGATACTCCCCTCGCTGTGTCCATGAGTTCTCATTGCTCAACACCTGCCTATGAGTGAGAACATGTGGTGTTTGATTTTCCGTTCTTGTGTCAGTTTGCTGAGAGTGATGGTTTCCAGATTCATCCATGTCCCTACATATAAATAACCCATCGTTTTTTATGGTCATAGTGTTCCACCATTCTTCATTCTCTCTCGTCCCAACCTTAATTTAAAACCCCCCTCCAGTGGACAGTTTATATATTTGCCTCTGCCTCATTATTAAAGTCAGGGAAGAAATGCCACCTAGGAAGAACAAAAGTTCCAATTTAGACCACTTGGTGATAGCCGTAGTGGGACTCAGAAGGGTGGGAGTGAGAGAGTTCTTCAAAGGTAGGAAGAGCTGGTCCTCCAAAGATAGAGATGCTACACAGACAAGATAATAAATGTCCTCAAATGTAGCTTTGATACCTTAAAACTTTAATGCTATTGTGTTGTGTTTATCAGAGCTTTATAGTTTTTGTGTACAGCATATCTTCATTTGTCATTAACAAAGGAGTTCTGATTTTCTTTTACTCTGCTGTTTTAGCACCAAGTAGATTATTGAATCATAATTGGAAATAGTGGAATGTCATCAGGGTTATTATTTGATCCTTTGTATTTTATAACATTTTATGTATGCTTATTTTATCAAGAATGACAATGTTAAAATACATTTCAAATTCCTAGCTATCTTAGTGATAGTGGTGGATCACGACGTCAAGAGATCGAGACCATCCTGGTCAACATGGTGAAACCCCATCTCTACTAAAAATACAAAAAAATTAGCTGGGCATGGTGGCGTGTGCCTGTAATCCCAACTACTCCAGAGGCTGAGGCAGGAGAATTGCCTGAACCCGGAGGGCAGAGGTTGCAGTGAGCCGAGATGGTGCCATTGCACTCCAGCCTGGGTAACAAGAGCAAAACTCTGTCTCAAAAAAAAAAAAAAAAAAAAAAAAGTGTGCTAATTAAAAACAATATTTTAGAGATTTGGGGCCATTTCTAATACAACTTATTTCTTTAAACATTTACAGTGAACCTGAATAAGAAAACGTGTTTCTAATAAATTTAGACAGACCTCTTCTTATCATGCAATTTCTTTCTGTATTGTTACAATCAAAATGTCTTGATCAAACTGCACTTACCACCATGGTTAAGGAGAGAAAAACTTACTTATAGATCATTTTAGCTTTCTAAGTGGCAATTCTTATTCAAATTGGAATTGGAATTGGCTCAAATGAGTGAAAATCAGTCCCATTATTTTCCTTTCCGCAATTCAGTTCACTCTGTTTTTTAAGGCCATGAGGTATTCACTCCCTATTTCAAGTGGATTCATAAACATAACTTCTAATTTCCCAGATCTACTATTTTTAATTTCATAAGGTCTAGATTAGGTTTTTAAAATTTGAACCTTGTAGCATAAAAATCTACAAGGAGGTCAGATAGTTGAATTAATTAAGATCGATTGGCTGATTGAGCAATAAAACAGCAAGCCAGATAAAGAATTGGTGGTTGGGCCATGCAAATAAAAAATGATCAAATTACCTAGTAGCTTGAATAAAACCCTTGAATTTTGAAACACTGAGGATTCATGACATAAAAAACTCCCAAGTGGGGCAAAAGCATCTATTAAAATGTAGTACAATGTGTTCTTTTGGGGCCCAATAAGATATAATATACCTGCTATGAGGATCTGAGAGACATGCAATTGCAAATAATAAACTGAAACCTACTATACATTGTGGGGATTGTCGGACATTCCAGCATAACTGCAGTGCTTGTGGGTCTCAGAAGAGTGTATAGCAGAGTTTTTGTGAAACCTTCATTAACTGTTTCATAAAATCCAATGTGCATACTACTGGTGGTCATGAGATCATTTTAAATGGTACACAAAATATTTTTCTTTTAACATATCTACTTTATTGTAGGCATTCGACTTGTATATTAGGAAAAAAAAACCATGTCACACCAACATTTTAGCTGATATTTTGTTAAGATTAAGATTGAAGTAGATATTTAAGACTAAAAAGGGATCAATTTGAAGAAAAATATTCGATAGTCATTCTACAAGTATTAAGCAGGTGGTCAGCATTGGTTTCTTTGAGAAGATGAGATTTCAGCAGATTTAGAGAAGTTGAGGAAGTTGAGAGAGAGTCAAGTAGATATCTCGGAAATGTATTCCATGTAGAGGGAAGAATTAGAGCAGAAGCCCCAGTCAGGAAAGCCTGTTGTGTGGGAGGAACAATATGGAGGCCAGAGTAGCAGACAAAGAAAAGAAAGAGGTGAGAGAGATTATGGTGATCCAGATCATGTAGGGCCTTCTAAGCAGATGGCCATATAATTCATCATACAATCTAGGACACTTATTAGAATGAGAAGACACATTTAATAATTAGACCAAAAGAGTATGCATGAACCAGGGCGATCCCTGAAAACTGCAGTACAGGGTCACTCTATTTACAGGACAATGTAGGGACTTTAGCTTTTACTCTGAGTAAAATGGAGAAGCATGTCAGATATTTTAAAGGATCATCCTTGCTGCTGTGATGAGACTAGACTGTAGTAGAGCAAGTATAAAAACAGACAGAAGGTGATAATACAGGAGACATGAGCAAGTGACCAAGTCTGGAAAGCACTGATCTAATCCACATGACACTATTCATCTTCTCGATTCAGGATAACTCTGTCAGGCTCCTAGAATAATTGATGTCAGGATAAGCCTAAAGAATTTGTTCCACACCCAAGAGATTACTACTCACCTTTTACAGCACTGGACCAGGTTATAGGAATATAAAATTTGAGACCATAAACTTGAACTCAAGAAATTCAGTTGGGGAGGTTCATTTAAGTGACAGATAACAAGCACCCGAAGATGATGGTCTGGCAATACCCCCATGCTGATGGAGTGATTCTCCTCCTGAAGTTAGGGGAGAAGGAAAAGACATTCTGGGAAGACACTGCCAGTTGATCTATTTCAAAGTCCTATCCCATTTCACTTCTCCCTTCTAAAGTTTCAGGTAAACTGCCCAAAAGAATAAGTCTAGTTTGAAAGCTTATAAAAGCTTCCCAGGTGATTCTAATATTAACCTGTAGATTGAGAACCACTCTATATAGTGAAAGCAAATTGAGTTATCAGATATTCTTTGGGTTTTGCTTGTGATTTTTTATTTTGGAATTTAAAATCCATATGAGTTATACTTCACTGTGAGGCACTAAATATTGAAAAACTGGGTAGAGAACAGGCAAAGAAAACGGGCTGAGTGAAATTTTTAATTGTATAAGAAAATGTAGCCATATATATATATATAGAGAGAGAGAAAGTTGTTATAGACTAAATGTGTACACAAAATTCATGTGTTGGTAACCTAAACCCTAGTGTAACAGGGTTAGGAGCCAAGGCCTAATGGGAAATGTTTAGGTCATGAGGGCAGAGTCTTCATGAATGGGTTAGTTCTGCACCACCATCCCCCAGCACTGTGCCTTACAAAATAGGTGGTCATAATGGAGTTTAAACTGAGTCCTACTACATCAGGGGACACTTCTCCTCCTCAGCTTGTTCAGGTTCCTAAACTGGTAAGCCTCCATTACCTCTTCCTGCTCCATCCCTATAGAGAGTGAAATCAGCCCTGTGGGAGGATTCATTCACTCCCTCTCTCCTTTTTATTTATTTTCCTATTGTATATATCACCTTTGTTGACAATAGATTATTTTTTATTTTTTAGAAAAAGGGATTGCGGAAGCACGTTTGCTCTTTTGCAATGTGAGGAAACGGCATTGTCCCCTTTTGCCTTCCTCCTTCTGTTATAAAAGGATGCAGCAAGAAGGCCCTCACCAGATGCCAGTGCCTTGGTTTTATACTTCCCAGCCTCCAAAACTGTGAGAAATATATTTTCATTCTTTATAAATGTCTTCCTCTGTGGTATTCTGTTATAGCAGAAAAAAATGGGCTAAGACAAAAAACAGATAGAGATGAATTTGTCTGTTGAGATTACCATAACAAGATACCATAGATGGAGTGGCTTAAACAACAGACATTTATTTTCTCACAGTTCTGGAACCTAGAAGTACAAGATCAAGCAACCATCAGGTTGGCTTCTGGTGGAAGTTTCTCTCTCCTGCTTACAGATAACTGACTTCTTTCTGTGTCCTCACACAGCCTCTTCTTTGTACACAAGTGAAAAGAGAGAGAGCTCTCTGGTGTCTCTCTTCTTATAAGGACACCAGTCCTGTCAGATTAGGGCCCCACCCTCATGACCTCATTTAAATTTAATTACTTCGATTAACTTCCTATCTCTAACTACATTCACATTGAGAGTTAGGACCCCAATATATATTTTGGAGAACAGAACTGTGTTTCTAACAATATATGTCTATATATATATAGACATAGGTAGATAGATGCATGTATGTGTATGTGTGTGTGTGTATATATACATACATATGTGTGTATATATATGTACATATATGTATGTGTATATGTACATATATATATATACACACACACACACACACATACACATATCTATCTACCTTTCTATATAGATACTGAATTTACCGAATTGCTGGTACAGGTGATCCAGTAGTCAAATAAATGCTTTCAATTGCTAGATCTAAGCTAATTGTTGCAGCTCTTCTGATAGGCAGCAGGCCTGTCACTCTTAAGACAGAATTGATTTCACTTTGGTTGTATTTAATTAACCCAGGCCCAGAAGAAATAAATCTTTTGTGTGTGTTTGTCCAAGAGCTAATTTGGGGAAAAGAGCTCTGATTCAGAATGGCTGCCAAATTATATATAGCCTGGGTATATCTCAGAAGGGAGACTCAAGCAAAATCCTCATCTGTCTCAGAGGCCTTACCAGTTCTAGACAAATGTGTGATGTCTAACAGATCCATCAGTAGTAATTCTTGAAAAAGTAAATGCACCTCCCCTTACCTTTCTCTACCACAAGGTGATAGTTTTTCAGTGGTCTCTGTCTTAGTCACCAAACTCTCTTCCTGATTACTGTGCTGGATTATGACACAGTTCAACACCTTTTTCCCAATTTGGGTCTTAACTCCCAGATTAATTTGTTTACCTTTTACTAAAATGAACTGAAGTTGCCACATTTAACTCTTACTTTAAATGGATCTAAACTCTTTTTCATTATACACACTATGCCTCCTTATTTCTTCCAAGAGAATCTTACAACTTGAGTATCATTTGCATACTTGAAGTAAGAATTTCAGTGTCTCTCTTTGTAGCTCTTCTGCCTTGTAGAAAACAATGATTCTAAAATGTGTTCATGATAAATCATCCTTTGAAATGACTTCAGAGAATTTTCAGGTTGAAAGGCACATGAAATGTAGTGTATAAACTCTTCATTTTGCAGACGAGGAAACCGTGGCTGACAGATCCATGGTCTGCTCAGAATTATTCAGCTAATCAATGTCATAGCAAAAACTGGAACTCAGGAAAATTAACTCCAAGTCAAAACAATCTTGTACTAGGAAAAAAAAATTATACTGAAATGATTTAGGAGACAATTACTAACTTCTTGCATTAGAAATCTAGAGACATATTCCATCCCCATTAATATCTTACCCTGAGAAATCATATTTTTACATGTTTCTTTACTTGCAAAGTTAAATGGTCTTCTCAGCCACTTAAAAGATTTACAAAGATTCACAATACAAATATTGTGAACCAGTGATAGTTACAAATGGTATTCCGTGATTTTTTTTTTTTTTTTGGTAGCATCTCCCAAGAGAGACTCAACAGACACAAACTTTATCTTATATTTTTAAAAATGGAATGCACTGTCAAACAAATAGAAAATCATTCATACAAACAACAATGCAAGACATACTAAGAGATAATATTCCGGCCAAAAAAGTCAATTTATAAGTAAATGCTTATAGAAATTGAGGTATCAGTGGATTTAAGTCTCCAATTTTGTGATCTGGTCATTGTAAATGAATAACATGAAAATAGTGATGATAATATGGAGATGGAAATAACAAATACTAATATGGTACAATACGACAGGTACCATTTCAAGCATTTTACACTTAGTAGGCCCTCAGAAAAGTCATATGATACAGGTACCAGATATCGTTATTGTCCTTTTTTTTTTAACATTTTCTATAAAAGGCTTGGGAGTGATAGAGGGCAAGTTGAATTTTATGAGATCAATGAAAAAGAGAAAGGCTAAGAAGAGTAGCTTTAAAGAGGAAGACCGTCTTGGTTTTATGTAAGAGTAGGGACTCTTGGCCACATGGAAACAGAACCCAGCTCAAACTGGCTTAATCTAAATGGAAATTTGTTGGCTTATATAATCCAAAACCTGGATCTAAGGGCTCAAATGCTCAAAGCAAGTGTTCAGAACTTGGTCTCTCTCCATCTTATGGGTCTACTTTTCTCTATGATAGTTTCATTCAGGTCAGCTCTTCTTAGAGGGTTAAAGAGAGTCAATCACAGCTCCGAGCTTCAAGTTTTAACAATCCCACCAAAGCCAGAACTTTTTTATTCTTATCATCAAAATACTATTATCACGTTGGAGTCTCACTGGAGTAAACTGGAACTCTTGCCGATCACTGTGGCCATGGAACTTAAACGTAATTCAACAGAATTGGATCACATACCTAAATCCTAATGCTAACTATCTTTCAAAGAAAAATCAGTGTCTGCTAATGAAGAGAGAAAAACACTGAAAAAGCAAAAGCCACAGCTGCCCACCACAGCATAGAAAGAGGTGTGTAAACAAGTAGAATGAGATAGAAATTGTAAAATATTAGTGAGGGGAGATCAGGTCAAAATGTTGGGTTAGGAAGTGCAGAAAGCATGTAAGAAGAAAAAGGAAAAATTGCAGCACTGTATAAAGGGGGTTCTTGCCATGACACATGTTAAAACGTCATAGTGACGTTTAAGAGAAACGTTATGACTTTTATCCTGAATTGGGCTTTGCACTGATTTCTCACTCTATGGAAAGTAAAACACTATTGGATCCTGCATTAAATAAGCTAATAGAATGTAGTCTGAGCTCCCAAATTCAACCCAAAGCAACTACCAAACTATCTGTGGAACATCCTGTTAGGTAGTAAGTGATTCATGAAAAAGGTAGATTCATAAACTATAATTCAAAATAGAACATGAGCCAGGCACAGTGGCTCACACCTGTAATCCTAGCACTTTGAGAGGCTGAGGGAGGAAGATCACTTGAGCCCAGGAACTCGAGACCAGCCTAAGCAACATAATGGGACCCTGACTCTACAAAAAAAATTTTAAAAATAGCTAGGCATAATGGTGTGCACCTATAGTCCCAGCTACTCTGCAAGCTGACGCAGGAGAATGGCTTGAGTCCAGGCTGCAGTGAGCTATGTTCCCCTGAATGCCTTATAGTTTGAGTGACAGAGCATGAACTTGTCTCAAAAAAAAAAAATAGGTCATGTTAGGTACAGTAAAAGAAACACTGGTACAGTTCCAAGGTCAGGGAGGGAGAGATTTGGACAGACAATTATTGAGGAACAGAAGGTCACAGAGGAAGTCTTCATGGAAGAAGTGGCATCTGAACTAGGCCTTAATGGATGGGGATTATCTTGATGGGAGAGATCCTGGGAACCATGATTATGGTAAAAGAACGAAGACAAATAGGATAAAACTGGTAAATAGCAGCTGGAGAGTAGGATGCTTGAAGGAATTATAAAAGATGAGGCTGTAAATGTAGTTGGTGAATAGAGTGTGGATAACATACTGGGGGTTTCCAATTCTTCAGGCAAAAAGGAACAGTTGAAGAAGAACCTCAAGCCCCTGCAGAGGTCATGATCAGAGTTGTCCTATAGAAAGAATATTTTGGCAGCAGTGTGAAAGATAGATTGGAAGAAACAAGCGAGAACCAAAGAATCTCACTGGAGGTTTACAACAAAATTCTGAGTGTGATGGAAGTAGAAACAAAGAAAATAATAAAGAGAAGAAATGAGAAACTGGAAGAAGAAAAGGTTTTGGAGATATAATTCCTAGCTCTTGTCAATAATTGGTTGTGAGAATTGAGAAACAGATAAAAAATTTCTCAGGACTGGGTAGTTAGGAGAATGAAGATGTCGTTGATGAAGCAGAAGGGGGTCAGGTTTGTAGGTAGGTGTCTGTTTTGTGTATGTTAGTGGAAAGAGACATGGCTAATGGGTGAGTTAAGACCCCACCTACAGAGCAGATGAAGTAAGTGCATGATGGAAAATTACCATGGGAGGAAGCTGAAAAAGATAACTTTCTGCAAGATGTAAATGTTAGGATACAATTTACAGAATATGTAGACTTTTAAAAATGTTATTTATATTTTCTTGTTACTAACTGTTATGGTTTAGCTGTGTCCCCACCCAAATCTCATCTTGAATTGTAGCTCCCACAATTCTCAGGTGTAGTGGGAGGGACCCAGTGGGACATAACTGAATCATGCAGGCAGGCTCTCCCCATGGTGTTCTTGTAATAGTGAATAATTCATGAGATCTGACAGTTTTATAAAAGGGAGATTCCCTGCACAAGTTTTCTTTTGTTGTCTGCTGCCACCTGAGATATGCCTTTCATGGAGAAAAATGAAAGGCACATCTCAAATCGGGAATATTCTTTGAAGAACTCATCCCAGACTTAACACGATAAACAGCAGGCACTGAGATGAGGCCTTCCCAGCCATGTGAGGCCTCCCCAGCCATGTGGACATGTAAGCCCATTAAACCTCCTACTTTTATAAATTGCCCAGTCATGGGTATGTCTTTATCAGCAGCATGAAACTGGGACTAATACATAACACTGCATTAGACTCAAACCAAATGAAAGTTTAAAAAATACCAACCAAATCTGTCTTTATTTCCCTAACTGTATCTTTCATTTATTTTTTTTATTTAACTCTTATTTTAAATTCGGGGTACAGGTACAGGTTTGTTGTATAGGTAAATGTGTGTCATGGGAGTTTCTTGTACAGATTATTTCATCACCCAGATATTAAGCCTAGTACCCATTAGTTATTTTTACGGCATCTTTTTAATAGTCTTGGACCTTTGCAATTTAGAACTGCTGCTTTTTTCACATTACATAAGCCTTAAGCTTTTAGAGCCAATTTTTCACTGTGTACAAAGTTTAGTTCATTTTCTGTCATTTCTAGAAAATCAATTCTTAACTTATGCCATGTCTTTCTTTTCTCTAAAGGCATTGGAGAAGTAAATATTTGGTGAATATGCCCTTATCATTCAACACAAGCTCTCAAGTGTGGTTTTAAAACACTCTGCCATTTCTTTAATCTTGAAACTAGCCAGGGGAGAGGAAGTTGGAAGTAATCACTAAAAACGGAATATCATTTTTCTGAAAAATGTCAAGCACTTGTTTTGAGTGAGACTCTGACTGGATAGGCAAGGGAAGCAAACAACCTAGCAATGCATTCTTAAGGGATGATTCTCAAATCAGGAATATTCCTTGAAAAACTCATCCCAGACTTAACTTAATAAACAGCAGGCACTGAGATGAGAATACATCAGGGAGCCTGAAATGACTCCAGGTTAACTATCAAAGCTAGGAATCCTCATTAAAGCTGTAACTTCTTTCCTCTAATTCAAGATGTTGGAGTATTAACTGAAGACTCAGTGAATGCATGCATGACAGCAGCAAAGACAAACCAACCAAGAAAGGAACAAAGAGATCTGGGGCAAAGGGAAAAGATGTATAAGAGGTTAGAGAAAGATGAACATTGGCCTAAAAGATAAAGTAGTCACACTGAAGAAGTAATTATTCTACACATAGCAGACTATGCTGATGGTTGTCCCAATTGCCTCTTCCTTCTTTATTACTGTTCATGAAGCTCCAATTTTTCCCAATATACACTCCATCTCAAATGACTGACAGTTATATCTTACGTTTACCAAAGTCAAAAGAATACTATTTTTTTCCTCCACAATAATTAGATTAAGATGCATATATGCTATGATTCTGGCCAATTAGATGAGGAGAAATCTGGTGAGTAGCTTCTGGGTGAAGTTTCCTCGGTGTTAAGAAGGGGAGACACAAAGGGGCATCCATTATTCCCCATATTCTTTTGAATGGTGTCTAGTCTGTATGTGATTCAGCAGCATCATTTCACTATCATTAAGAGTGCCAGTCAAGAACAGAGTCAGATGGCAGAACAGAAACGAGGGACGGTTGTGTTCTTAAGATTTCCTTTAATTAATGAATCAACCAATCTTGAGGCCACCTGCTATAATGATTATAATTTACTTTAAAATACTTCAACATATACACTGTGGTATTATGTGCACTTAGCTTGGCATGAGCTGTCGCCCAGAGGCCGTAAGCATTCTAATCAAAGATTCCCTGTCCAGGAGTGGTTAACGAACACAGGGGTGGCCTGCTGGCATTCGCATCAAGAAGTCAGTACCCCAGAAGAGCTATTACAAGCACTTCTGTTACCTGTATCTTGCTCAATAACCTACACTTTGCTAATTAGCATACTAAATGTCAGAAAAGGGCTTTTAGTGATAAAAATAGCAGGCTGTTGACTAGCATGATGAATGCTAAAATCGGGCTCTCACTTGTGAAACTAAAGGTCTCCAAGTTATGTAAATTAGCTAAAATTATTTTATAGTCACCCCTACTCTTGCATGGATAGAGAATAAGAATCTATCAGGTCAGAAACCTGTGCTCTTTGGAATTTTGCCCCAGGTCAAATTTGTAAACAGGCTGGACTCTAGCCATGGGATCTAGAATTCTGATTGCATGAGATCAGCTGTAAAGATGGCAGGATCCTGCTTCAGGAATCTTGGCAATTGCTTTCATCAGTTCACCAGTTATCTTTGCAATTTATGTTGTAGTTTGAGGAGTGTATGTTATATGAAAGGCTTTTTACTCAATCAAATGTGTGGTAGAAGAAAAGCCATACGATGTGAAATCATGAGATAAAGTTTGAGACCCCAACCCTGTGACAGCTTTGGATACATAATTCAACCTCGCTAAGGCTTGAGTGAAAGCCAAAGTAGCATAATAAAAAAAAGTTACGCTGGCTGTCAAGCCAGACAGCCCAGGTTTAATCCTAGCTTTATCACGTACTAGCTGTGTGATCTCTCTATGCCTCAATTTCCTTATCTATAAAATGGGTTAACATCTACTTAGAGCATTATTATGAGGATTAAATGAGATATGCCATGTCCGACTCTTAGCACAACACTTGGCATGATAAATACTAAATAAATATCATCATCATAACCTCCAAGATAAGATGATCAGTCTAAATGATTACTGCACTCCTCCACTTTCTAAAATTTCCCATTTTATTCTTATTATACTGTCCAGAGAGAAAGATAGTGAAGAAAAGTCTTCTAAATTCAATGCCAATCCTTGTGTTAGGCCATTCGGTCCTTTATTTATGCACTCAATACCATTTGATGCCATTCACTTCTTTATTTACATAGTCAAGCATTTATTGAGTGCTGACTGTAAATGAAACACTGTGGATACACAGTAGGATATATCTGAGAAATTCTGCCTTGTGGAGCAACTAGGAATACCCAATTTTCTTAAAAATAGAAATTTCTGTCCACCCCAGGAATCCTCAAATTAGTTCTTTCTCAAAATATGTCTTTGATAGAAATTTGTGTTCCATGTTATACAAATCCATTTCCAATATTAAGCCCTTCACTTAACATGGAGATTAACTTGTGTCCCTTTGCCAGTGGTGAGGGGACAATATCTATGACCAATGAACAGCTTTGCAGAGAATGTAAGGGACAGGGATGCTTGGCAATGACAAAGGCTTTACTGTCATTGTCCACAATCATGGTAGCTTGTGATTTAAAATAGCACATCAGGGACACCTGCGGTACTGAAGAAATAAAGTGCCAAAAAAAGAGGATCTCAAACAAACATCTCCTTGAAAATCAGTAACTCTTTTTTTCCTCACTTCTCAATAGGGGGTCAGTTTAATTTTTTCTCCTTAGCCAACAAAGCCAATATTTTTCCCTCTAATCGTAAAACACTGCTAATAAATTGATCTCTTTTATCAAATGCATTATACTACATGTGAGAGCATAGCGAGTTTGGCAACTCCAACACAGTCCCCATGTGTTTGGAACACACTGTATTGTACACACACGAAACACCATCTGCAGGCAGTCTTTTCCTCTCCAACTTGTCAGGGTGACTGGCAGGAGAGATTCATGTGCTGAGATGCATCGTTAACTGTCAGTGACTTTGCCAGTGCAAAGGAAACATCTGTATCAGCCAAACCTGTGAAAATTCAACAGTTAACTGAGTCTCAACACATATGCAAGTGAGAATATGAATGGCCCTAAAACAAAACGTGTGCATTGAAAACCTGTAATTGATGTTTCTCTATCTTCACATTCACTGCAAGCGTTGGGGTTATTTGAGAGTAGTTTAAATCTGTGGCTGCATTTCAGAGATGATTTTTAGTTCTTTAGATTGTTGATATCAAAGATCAGTATGGGAAGCAACTAGAATCAGTGAGCCTCGTCCTCGTCCTGAACTTTCTTCACCTTTCTCCACGGAGAGCAAACAATGAATTTTCTCAGCATGGACTACATTGTGAAATCTTCCCTGGAAATAATCTCTAAGGCAAAAGTGGTTATGGTGGGATGTTTCATGAATCACAAGTAAGTTTTTAAAAAAATCAGAATCTTTTACCTCTACAAAAATTAGAACAGGTTGTTTCTCTCAGTGTAGTTTCTGAAATTAGGTTTGTTGGAAAGGACAGTCGAAAAATTCTGAAGAGAAGTTATATGCCTCCCCAGGACAAATTGAATAGGTAGAATGGTAACCAGCCCAGTGAATCTGGGGACATGGTCTCTGTGGGTTTGGCCATGATGCATAGCAGGGAAATGAGTCAGGGAAGGGAATTACAGGGAGGCCTAGGGCTCATGGCTCACATAATGATCAATGCTCTGAACTTGACTGCCAAAGTGTTAGGGTCTAGCAAGACCAGAATTCACTCTAGAGCAAATGGCAAGAAGAACTGGAATTTCTAGGCTGTGGGTGACATTGTGGTTAAAGAGGAAGATCTGGGCCAATAACCATAGGTGCAAGAAGCCAGAGCTTTAAGATAACAAACACATTTAGGCTTCAGATAAATGAGCTGGTCTTAGGGCTCTGTTCCAGGTGGGTACCTATAGAGAAAAGAGAACATCCGATGGTCTGAGCATATCACTGTTGAGAAGGAAGCTGCATGGTGATCAGGTAGATACTAAAGGGTTCATTGCAGGCACCTATGCTACTTATAATAGCAACTGTGTGTAAACACACACATGTACACATTCAGGCTTAGCCAGTATTCCCCCAAGAACTAAGGGGTTTAAAGCTGTCTGAAGCCTTCAGTGAATGCTGAAAAAGATATAAAAAGCAAAAACTACCATGTGGCAAAGCTTTGTCCTATCTTCTCCACACCCACAGGCATATTGCCCTCGGCTTTGGTTTTTATCTCCTCATTCTCAGTATTTGACCACCACCCTGCAAGTCAAAATGTGTTCTGTATTTTAATTGAGAGTCCTGACTGCATCTGTACACACATCTAATAAGACTGTCTTTATAAGGTTATCCATCATCCCAATCCCAGATCTTATCCCATAATTATTTTGACCCCACTCTAAGCACAAATATAAGCACTAATTACAGTAACATGCAGCCACTGAACTAATATAATTATCAGTAAATTGCAATAATTTAGAATGAGGTCTTGCTTTAAGATGCTGTAATCAACTTCTTAAGCAATTAGAAAAAATGGAAAAATCTGGAGATAAAAAACAATAGATTGAATAACATTGCAATGAGTCATGGCATACCTCTAAGACTGACTCATAATAATAAACTTTGAGCTCTAGAAAGCTTTATCTATCTAGTAACTGCTGGAAAAACATCAGTAACTTCTCAGGTCAATTCTCTGTAAGTATGTCACTCCTGTGCCATATGATATGTTGATGATTTAATGCAAGCTTGTTTCACCTGTGGCCCAACACAAATTCATAAAGTTTTTTAAAACATTAAAAGATTTTTTTGCTGTTTTTTTTTTTTTAGCTTATCAGCTCTCATTAGGTTAGTGTATAGATAGGTGGCCCAAGATAATTCTTCTTCTAATGTAGCAGAGGAAAGCCAGGAAAAATTGGAGACCCCTGATAATGTGTTTAACAGGGTACGTAGTAAGAAAATACTTATTGATCTTAGCCTGTAGTTCTTTTACAACTGTTCATAAAAAGCAGAATATGGTAATTCTAAAACCTCATTCAAGAGAGACTATCTTGATTAACTCTTGAGGAGAGAAGGGAAGGAAGTTGCAAAAGAGGAAGGTATAGGAAAAAGATTTTGCTGGGTTTAGAGAAATAGCAGATACTGCACCCAGGGTCGCTGCCAGGATCTGAAAAATGGTTTAGATTCCTCCCCGTCCCCTCTCCCCACTGCTACTCCTGCAAAAGTTGAAAACTAGACTAAGACTGACAACCATACTCACAGATCGCATGCACAAGCAGAGCCAGCAGAAAGCTGAGCACCCACGGAGGCTTGGTTAGTGAGGGTCTCCTCACTGGCCAGTCATGGGGAGCAAAGTTGAGAATATCTTCTGTCCTCTTCTGGTCTGCTTCAAATCCTGTCATTTTAGCATGCTCTGAAGGAAAAGGAATCACATTCATTTTAGCGAATTAATTTCTAGCCAGCCCTGAAGAATGGGGGTTTCACGTAAGATATGGTTTTGAAAAATAAAGGATTGTACCATTTTTTACATCCCAGTTGAGAAAATTTATACCCAGTGCCCATATCACAGCCAAGAATATTGTTCAAATCTGTGCTTGTTAGAGGAAAGAAGAACAAGAATACAGCTCCCTAATAGATAGTAGAAAAAGATTTGTAGCAAAGGAAGAATTAGAAAATGGAATGGAATGGCTCCTTCATGGCTCCCTGGTAACTTCACATATCCACACAAACCACACAGGAAAAGGCTTGAACCACAATCTATGCAAGTCTTGGCAGGAGGCATTGAGATCCTCCCAGAACTTGGGAGGATGGGAGCCTGGTGAGGTGCTACCTTGAGGAAATCTCCCACTCTCCTTTCTATCTCTTCCAGGAGACTGACAGTTTCTCTCATTTCCTCTGGGGTTTTAATGATACAGAAGGACTTTCATCCCTCCCCTCTTAGGGTACAGAGGCAAACTATAAAATTGCTCAGCTGCAGTCTAGAATCAATTGCCCAGCAATGGACATTGTTGCATTATCACCGCAGTCTCTGGACTCCTTTGATTTCAGTGCTGTCCTTTTTGGCCTATGGAACAAGGACCCAGTAGATAGCACCTTCAGTTATTCTTCCTTTTGCTGTCTACATAAGTAATAAACACTCTAAATCTAAAATTGACTCATTTTTTTTACCAGGCAAATCAATTGGGTTGTGGCCTTGGTCTTGTCTTGTCTTGTGAGCTTAGCAGGAGTAAAAAAGGTAGAAAGGACTTCCCATGTGGGTATTCAGTGCTATAAATTTCCCTGTAGACACTGCTTTAAATGTGTCCGAGAGATCTTGGTATGCTGTGTCTTCATTCTTACTGGTTTTAAAGAACATCTTTATTTCTGCCTTCATTTCATTATTTATCCAGTAGTCATTCAGGAGCAGGTTGTTCAGTTTCCATGTAGTTGTGCAATTTTGAGTGAGTTTCTTAATCCTGAGTTCTAATTTGATTGCACGGTAGTCTGAGAGACTGTTTGCTATGATTTCTGTTTTTTTCACATTTGCTGAGGAGTGATTTTGTTCCAATTGTATGGTCAGTTTTAAAGTAAGTGCAATGTGGTGCTAAGAAGAATGTATATTCTGTGGATTTGGGGTAGAGAGTTCTGTATATGACTATTAGGTCCGCTTGGTCCAGATCTGAGTTCAAGTCCTGGATATTCGTAATTTTCTGTCTCGTTGGTTCGTCTAATATTGACATTGGAGTGTTTAAGTCTCCCGGTATTATTGTGTGAAAGTCTAAATATCTTTGTAGGTCATTAAGAACTTGCTTTATGTATCTGGGTGCTCCTGTACTGGGTGCAGCTCTTCTTGTTGTATTGATCCCTTTACCATTATGTAATGCTCTTCTTTGTCTCTTTTGGTCTTTGCTGTTTTAAAGTCTGTTTTATCAGAGACTAGAAGTGCAATCCCTGCTTTTATTGGTTTCCATTTGCTTGGTAAATCTTCCTCCATCCCTTTATTTTGAGCCTATGTGTGTCTTTGCACATGAGATGGGTCTACTGAATACAGCACACCAATGGGTCTTGACTCTTTATCCAATTTGCCAATGTCTAGAAAAAAAGACAAATGGAAAACTATGCATGAAAATTCATTGTTCTTCTTATCAAAAGTTCAGGTAAATGTAGTAACGGAAATGGTATTTTTTTTTAACTCCCACAGTGTCTACAAACCTAAACTATATGAGCCACCTCTCTCTAGGTAAACATTATAGTGTGCTACCTAAAGTCAGCTGATGCAGGCAGTCATACCCGAGCAATGGATTGACTGCAAATAAATGGGACTAGAGGATACAATGCCCTAATATAAGCACACTTCGTGTTCTGCCTATTTTAATTTTTTTTATTGTTGGTATTTATATTTTAATATTGAATGTCATGAGATAAAAGTAGATTTTATTATAAGGAAAATTGCTTTTGCTTTCTTATGTCTGTGTTCCACTTGAAGTAATGAAGGTTGAGATAAAGACAGGAGAAGATGTTAAACGAATGCAAAATAGAAGTTTCTAAAACTGCTTTTTGCCTGCTGGCATAAACAGAGCCTACCCTCAAGAAAATGTCTTGGATTCTTTTTTCGTATTCTCTCTAGAGAAAACACTAAACCATGGAGTAGGCACAGTTACAGTGAAAGGGTGGAAGTAAAATGACAAGCTATTAGCATCTACTGAACTCTTACCATGTGGCAGACCTTGTGTTACATGCTTTTCCAAAAATGAAAACAAACAAAATTCATTTAATCCTTATAGGATATCCTACCTTATACGACAGTTACTAGCTAAGGCTCTCACAACATTCATTCATGTCTATTTAGTTCTGCAGATAGCAAGGGCTTAAAGAAGAAAACTAGAAATTTGGAAAGAGAGAAAGAGAGATCCTAAAGCACACACACATACACATTCACATATGTCAATATAAATTTTGGTATTTAACTTATCTCAAAGAAGATGTGAGAGTGTTAATACACTTAAGAAAATATCTCAGATAATATTGTCAATTAAAGAACATGCTGGCCAGGTGTGGTGGCTCATGCCTGTAATCCCAGCACTTTGGGAGGCCAAGGCAGGTGGATCATGAGATCAGGAGATAGAGACCTTCCTGGCCAACATGGTGAAACCCCATCTCTATTAAAAGCACACAAAAAAGAAAAATTAGCCAGGTATTGTGGCATGTGCCTGTATTACCAGCTACTCAGGAGGCTGAGGCAGAAGAATAGCTTGAACCCAAGAGGCGGAGCTTGCAGTAAGCCAAGATCATGCCACTGCACTCACTCCAGCGTGGGTGTCAGAGCAAAAGTCTGTCTCAAAAAAAAGATGTTAGTTGGCTTTCATAAAATACCACTTTAAAAAGAAAAAAAATATGTGCACTTCCTTGCCTTAGGAAATGTTATTTTCTCTTGAGTAGCACAGTCCCACTGCTTTCTTATATTGACTATGACCAAGAGTAGACTTGTTTTACACTTTTATTATTCCTTTAGAAAAATTAAGTTGTTACCATCACTCAGTAAGTGTGTATAGCAAGTTCATAATAGCTTGTATGGAGAAGCTAGCCAAGCGTCAACCCCAACAGTGACAGATATATGTTATTATGAAGTAAATGGGAGCAAAAGGAAATAGGGCAGAAGAAAGCCCACACACATAATTTTTGTTTTATTCTCCCTCTGGCACCTACCCCCAATTAAATGCTCTGACATGGAGATAAGGGATAAAAATAGCACATCTACCATTGAATTGTTAAGAAATTTATTTAGTTTTAAATCAAATGTCTTAGACAGAGAAGAATATTTAATCCCTTATTCATTCACTAGCAAATATTTATTGAGCCCCAGTTACACACCAAGCTCAGCCAATTCAAAAATCTAGGAACCACTCCTGAGCTAGGGTTACTGATAACAGGTCTAATGTCATAAAAAGTAGCCCGAGAAATTAGAAAAGTTCCCTACAAAGCTGAACTCTTCACTCTTAAATCCAGTGAACGTTTAAGGAAACTACATTCCTTAAATGGAATGTGGCTCTAGAAGAAAAACTCCATTTGTTAGTTTCTTATTGGAATTTCCACCATTTTCTATCTGTCATTAGGTGAAGGAAAGGCAACTTAACTTCATTACCAAGTCAGCTGTTTGGAACACTTATTCTTAAGACAGGACAAAGAACACATGACAGAGAACAATCATTTTTGTTCCAAAAGATTGCTAAGCCTACTTTTGATGATACTCCAGATTTCCGAAGTAAAGGGAATGTACAGTTGTACAATATGTTAGCTATAAAAGTTAAACAACAAATGTCACTCTAATTTATTCATCATTGTCTAGTTTGCAGTCACTGTGAAAAGTGTTTTGCGTAATAGTTCTGACTCTTGTAGAAGCAGGTAAAGGTCTCTCCTTGGCTCTGCACAATATGAGCATAACACATTTTTATGAGGAGTCTAGATTTATCTGTACCTTAATTGAGACTTTATAATAGCATGGTGAAGAAGTATAAAACTAGAATTATCTTACACACATGGGTAAAGAAACACAGGCCCAAGATGTCACCTTCGTATTTGGCAAAACAGTCAATCAAATATAAATTATAAAATCAAATATAAATTAGAGCAGTGATTCATGACCAAGGGTAATTTTGCTCCTGGGGCACATTTTGCAATCTCTGAAGACACTTTTAATTATCACAACTGGTTTATTGTTTGTGATACCTTGTTGGTAAAGGTTAATGATACTGCTGAACATTTTACTATATACGGTACACTCTCCAACAACTGGCCCTGCTACGATTTGGAATTGTTCTCCAGAAGTTCATGTGCTGGAAACTTCATGGCAATTGTAACAGTATTAAGAGGAGGGGCCTTTAAGAGGTGATCAGGCCATGAAACTTCTGCCTTCATCAAGGAATTGATGCCATTATCATGGGAGAGGGTTAGTTATCATGGGAATTAATCCCTAGTTAAAAGGATGAGTTCGGCCTGATTTTGTTCTCTCTGTTTCATGTGCTCTCCTGCATTCTGCCATGGGATGACCTTTTCCAAATGCCAGTGTAACATTCTTGGACTTCCAAGCCTACAAAACTGTAAGACAAATAACTTTCTATTGCTTATATATACCAGTCTGTAGCATCCTGTTATAACAGTAGAAAATGGACTACCACATGTCCCAAATGTCCATAAGTCCAAGGTTAAGAAACCTTGAGTTAGACTAATGGCATCATTAGTGTGGTAATTGCCAAGTCACCACTGATTACATGCGTCTAAGTTTCTATGAGTCTAACCAGTATAAGAAAAAGCTAAACCCAGAACAGTTTTTTAGTGTTTACACTACTTAACAAGTAACTATAACTTCAGTAGTCACAAATGGAAACCTTGCAAAAATTCCTTTGAAAACCCAAAGGAAAAAACAGATTTTTATAAGCATCTCCCATAGCATCATGTCTTTGTTGACATAATATAGGAATTACATAAACAGATTTTAGAATTTTTATCTTCTATGCTCATATCAGCAACATCTAAATTATTTGTTGAATTATCATGATGTACAGAGTCTTACAGAAATTTTGTTAAAACTACAGAACTTTTTAACTCTCAAAAGAAAGGAAAGACATGTTCCTGCCACCAAGGAGTTTATTGTCCTCATCTGTGCTATATATAGTGTACTTTTGTGAGAAAAAAAGCTAAAACTGCCAATAACATTCAGTTAAAGGTAGTTTCTGGGCTGCCACTTAGTAAGATGATATTAAGTATTAAAGCCTCCATTGTAGCATAATTACTTCACACACTTTGAGATTATTAAAGATTTGACTCAAGCTTGACACTTCTCTTAGTCTAATCTGGCTGCTGTAACAAAATACCTTACACTGGGTAATTTATAAATAGTAGAAATTTGTTTTTCACAGTTCTGGAGGCTGGAAAGTCCCAGATCAAAGCAACAGCAAGTTCTGTGTCTAGTGAAGGCTCATGCTCTGCTTCATAGATGGTGCCTTGTTGCTCTGTTTCCACATGGCAGAAGACGCCAACATTGTGTCCTCACATGGCAGAAGGAGCAGGAGGGGCAAGTAAGCTCCCTGAAGCCCTTTTATGAGAGCATTAATTCCATTGATAAGAGTGGAGCCCTCATGACCTAATCATCCCCAAACGCCTCTCCTGTCAATAATTCTAAGAGAGGATTAAATTCTGACGTGACTGTTGGAAGAATACCAACATTCAGACAATAGCCACACATCATAAAAACCTTTTCTTTGTTTAAAATCTGGGGTTATTTTTTTCCCCTTGACAATAGTGAGGAGAGGTGACATTTTGAATTGAACCTGGTAGATTTGAAAACACACGCACAAAAACCTGGAACTATTGTCATTTTTCAGCATATTGCTTAAATACCATATTACTGTCTTCCTTCTAACAGCCCATTTTTGAATGTTATATACATTTTAGTTATCTAACTTCAGCATTTTAGAGCTGAGAGGTAATGAGATAATTTGTATTCTTTCTTTTTTATTATTTGGAAGTAGAGGGAAAAGTCATAATTCCATTTTATTTTTTATTTTAAAGATTCTCAAACAATATGAAAACAATTTCTAAAGTAACCTTAAGAAAACCATGAAAAAGAGAGCTCTACTGTCCTTGGAATATTGATATCCTCAACTTGTAGAGACTGTATGATTCTTCATGTTATTCCTTAGAAAGGAATCCTCTACATTTGAATGTTAAGCCAAGGATCAGATTTGTTTCTGAACTGCAATCCAGGATTAAATATGATGTAGTGCCAGACATCATATTTTATTTTTGTTCTGGGTAAGCTATTTAACAGAATCTTAGAGATTAAGAAAGATAAGAATCATTTTATGTATACCAGAAACTGAAGATATAGTAATAGGAGATAAAAAATTAATAACTTCTTACAGAAATATAATTGCTTTAATCATCTTTTCAGATACCAGTATATGCAAATTGTATGCATATTTAACAAATATTTAGTCAATGTGAACAAATATTTACTAAAAGGATTATCATTTTTTCCTGTCTGTTAAATAATCCAGCTAATTAAATGAGTAATTTTTCAAGATGTTTATATATATGAAATCTGATATATAACACATGCAGTACAGTACATTAATGCTCTAAAGTATCTCCATAGGTCAATGGAATAAAAAACCCCAATCATGCATTAGAAAGATGGAATGATGTGACTTTTCTGTGAATCTAAACTGTATGACTTTCACCCTGAAAATATTGAACGATTTACACTTGAAAGATAAATTATCAACACAGGGATTATGCTTCTCAGTGTTGGAAAATGTGAGATAACAATAAGCAATGGTCAGAAAACCATATATTCCTCTGTCTATATTATGTTATGGACATGAAAATAAACCCTAGGATTTGAAGAGAAATTCAAATGGCTTTAGAGAAATTATATCTATGTCTCTTTTGTTCTAGCTTATTTGGTTTTCACAAGACGTTGTTTATGAGACATTCTGAAAGCCTCTGTGGTAGAGTGCCTTTTGTCTCCTTGATCTAGTAACATGAAAAGGAAATGACAGGAAAGGGGAGAAGAAACGCCATTTATTCAAGATATTAAAGGTCTTGCTCCAACAAATTACATAATTTATTATTTTTGAAAACTAATTCCAGGACTAAAGAAATCCTTTAGGGACTCATAGAAAAATAAAATGTATGGTTGCTTAACTTGCCAGCATTTATCACAAACCCAAGGTTCTGGTAATAATTTGTGAAATTTTTTAATTCTATAAAGAGAAAAATGACTTAAATTTCCTCTAACATAGTCCCCAAAACATTAGTATAAAACAAAGCAAAAAAAAATACTAAAACATCTTAATATCATGAAAATTAAGTAGATTAAAAAATAATTGTATGTATACAATATTTACAGCACAAAATTGATGTATACTACATTATTTTGGCATGCATTTTATGGTAATAATCACCAGTTAATCAACATTCCTTCTGCAAACATTTATTAAACACCTACTATGTGCCAGACAAATTGCTAGCCTAGGAAATCTTCCTGTGTCTTCCATGGCCTATCTCTAACCTAGAACTTTTCACATCTTGCAGGAATGATCAGCTGCCTTATCTATTTTCTCCACTAGACATATTCCTTGATAGTAAAATGACTGTCAGCAGAGTCCTTGCCAGAAACAACTTTCCAGTGAAGGAGACAATGTAAAGTTGGACATTTTGAAAACCACTAACAGTAACAATAGTGTTAATAGCAATTAAAACATTAAGATGAAGAAGACAAAAAAGGAGAAATACGAAGGGATTGCTAATTGCTGGTGGTCTGCATTTATTTTCTTATTTAATCTTTATCATAACCCTATGAGGTTGGTAACAATTTGGACTCTGTTTTACAAATTAGTAGATCATGATGTAAACGTGTTGGGTAATTTGATTAAAGTCATCCTGGAAACAGAATTGAGTAATTAAAGAGGGGCAGAGGAGGGAGAACTGTGCTCCAGGCAGAAGAATAAAAGCATCAGCCAATTACATATGCCTTCAACAATTTGGGAAGTCTGGACCAGGATTATTAGTTCAAGCAGAGCATAATAGGCTATGGCTGAGGATTGCCATTAATACCATCCACATATGTGGTTATTGAGGATTTACCATGTAATTGAGACAGAATTGTGATCACTGCTTTATAAGAATTACTTAATTTTTCCTCACCACGACCCTGAGAGAGAAGTATTATTTTTATTTTGATTTTATAGATGAAAGAACTGTTTTCGACAGATTGAGTAGCTTGCCCAAGGTGAGAAAGGTAATATTCAAGTGAGGTCTGGCCAATTCCAAAGTCCATGATCTAAACCCATCTCTGTTACCTGACCACTTCAGAATAAGGCTGAAGACATAGGTAAGGCCAAGTATGAAGAACCTCATGGACTAACCCCAAAGGATGAATTTTTTTCTAAAATCTATTTGGAAGCACAAAGAAAATGTACGCAGGGTAATAACACAGTTATATTTAGAATAATGATCATTTTAAAAATGCTTTGAAAAAGTTGAAGGCAATTCATATTAGAGGCAGTAGACTAGTTAGAAGACTATTATAATAAATCTTGTAAAAATATTTGTAGTGCTAGTGACAGTGGGAATGTTTACAAGGTAAAATGATGCAAACGGGATAATGGGAAATGACTAAACAATGACTACAATCGAAGAGAATTCCTAGGGCTACTCTTGTGCCTCTGGCTTGACTAACTAGCTGGGTTATCATACTATTAACTCATGGGAAATATAGGAAACATAAAATTCAGAGATTGAATTTTGAGCATGCAAGAGGTGTCAGTGGCATGTTCATTACAAGGGATTTGGATATGTATATTTGGATCTTAGAAGCCAGGGGGCTGGGTTTTGGGCATAGATTTAAGAGTCCTTGACTTATAGATAGTGGTCAGATGTTTGAACATACATTATAAGGACAATAAAGAAGAAGAAGATGGAGTAGAATAGTTAAAATATACTGAGGGAAGAGTAGCATGAAAACAGCCAAAGGAGTAAATAGTTTCAGGAAAGAGTGGTTGAAGAGTCAAATTCTACACCGATTAAATACGATAAAGAGGGGAAGTACACAAACATGTGAAAGCTAGGGGGCTATTGGTAACCTCATAGAATTGGGGGCATGATGGAACTTGCCTCAAGCTCAGAGCTGTGAAAGCAAAACTGGAAACATGAAGTAAGAACTCTTCTTTTAAGAAACTTGGCTATAAAGGAAATGATATAGAAGTAAGGGCAATGTAAGATAAACGGAAGATATTTTATAAGTTGGGAGATCTGTAAATATGTGTATGTACTAAGGGTAACTTAAAAACCCTCAATAAAAAGAGATTTAACATGAAAAGGGAAGGGTGCTAATGCAGAAGGTTGACAATCATGGGGTCCAGAGAAAAGGTGGAGAAATCAGAAAGAGCTGAAGACCCTGCAAAGAACCTTTAAGTTAAATGTGGAAGAGCCACACCATAGGGGGCAACTTGATTGAACAAATGCACTAGAAAAGAACACTAGTTCTTCATATTATAAACAGCTAATCTCCCAATATGTACCAGATTCCATGAACTAAATAAAAATGTGAATAGCAATCAATAAAAATAAGCATAGGTTATAAATAGACAGTTCACAAGAAAGCAAATATAGCTGGTTCTTAAACCAATATACAAAAAGATATATAACCTCACTCATAACAAGATAAATGCAAATGAAATATATACCAAAATATTGTTTTTCCCACAACAGGTTGGACAAACATGCAAAAGTTTGAAAACTTTGAACTTCTATGTTACTGTTAAAACCTTAAGGAAGAAAATTTTGCAATATAAAAAAATTTAGAAATTAATTTAATCTTTGAATCATTAATCTCACTTCTGGGAGTTTATCCTATCTTGAACCCCAAAAGGGCTTGAAATCTCTTAATTTTTTTCATATTTTGAGCTCCTTGCACTCAAAAACCCATGACATTAGAATCACTTACTGTTTGTTTAGTAAGAAAATATTTTTATCACTCACATACAAAATAAAATATATACAAGGTTATTTATTGTGTCATTGCATATAATTGCAAAATATTAGAGTTATCCCTTGCCCATCAATATTGGACTGATTAAATAGCTTATAGTATAAACTACATTACTGTTAAATACTGCTGCATTGATACCTCAATGTATGATATAAAAAGCGTTCTAGAATACAGTGTTAAAATTCAGAAGCCCAACAATGAATACACTAGCCTTCATTTGTGAAAAAGGGCAAAGTAAGAATATACATTTTTGACCGACTCCAGATGGTGCAGTGAGAACAACCCAGGATTGAAGCTTTCAGTGAACGCACAGAGGGTGAGTCAGGGCCACATTTCCAGACGGATCTTTGTTGCCCACAGAACAAGGAAATTCTCAGGTATAAAGAGATGCTGGACGCCAGCACAGCGGTTTTGGCTGGTGCAGCCAGCAGCCGGTGCAGCCACGCAGCAGCACTCCACAGCGCTCCGCACAAAGCGCACTGGTCCAGGTGCCCTGTTTAACCGGCAATGTGAGACTTGAGAGAGCAGACTGGCATATCCATCTGATTGAACAGGACTTGGACAGTGAGCCAGGCCAGGAGATTTCAGGGAAGTGGCATTTGGGCCAGCGCAGTGGGACAAACAAAATGACAATTCCAAATGCTCCGGGTGGAGAGTTTCATTGCTGGCACAGCTGAACCCAGGCCGGTGCAGTTCGGTGGGGGAGGGGCGTCCGCCATTACCGAGGCAATCCGCCCCTACTGAGGTAACACTCCCATTGCTGATGCAGCCTGCCATTGCTGAGGCAACCTGCCACAACAGAGAGACTCCGCCACAGGGCATAGCCCGTGGCAGCAGGGCGGAGACTGCAGCAGCAGGGCAGAGCCTGCAGCAACAAGGCGGACCTCACACCAGCAGGGCAGAGCCTTGGCAGGCAAATAGTGACTAGACGGCCTTCTAGCTGGGCAGGATAGCGCAACGGACACTCATAAAGCCCCAACCCCCTGAGACAAAGCATCTGAGAAAAAAAGGGGTTTTTTTTTTAATGAGTTCTGCTGCAGCAGAATTAAACGTAGCAGACTAACAGCCCTAAATGAACAACAGAGCTCACAGTTCAGCACTTGAGCTCCTATAAAGTACAGACTGTCTCCTCAAGCAGCTCCCTGACCCCTTTATATCCAGAAGACTGACATTTGGCAGGCATCATTCTGGGACAAAGATAGCATAAAAAGAAACTGGTAGCATCCCTCACAGTTCCGCAGCTGCTATAGGTGTACCCCAGACAAGCAGGGCCTGGAGTGGACCTCAGCAGTCATACAGTGGAGGGGCTAGACTGGTAGAAGGAAAACCAAGTGACTGAAATACTTCATCATCAACAATCTGTGCTTCCACTCAGAGACCCAATTAAAAAGTCAGCAACTACTCAGACGACAGGTGGATAAATCGACAAAGATGGGAAGAAACCAGCACAAAAAGGAGGAAAACACCCGAAACCAGAACACCTTGCCTCCTACAAAGGACCAAAACTCCTAACCAGCAAGGGAACAACACTGGACAGAGAATGACTGTGATGAAATGATGGAATTAGACTTCAGAAGGTGGATAATGAGAAACTTTTGTGAGCTAAAAGATCATGTTTTAAATCAATGCAAAGAAACTAAGAACCTTGAAAAAAGATTTGAGGAAATGATAACAAGAATGGATAACTTAGAGAGGAATATGAATGAATTGAAGGAGCTGAAAAACACAATATGAGAACTTCACGAAGCATGCACAAGTTTCAACAGCCAAATTGACCAAGCAGAAGAAAGAATATCAGAAGTCAAAGATCAACTCAATTAAATAAAACAAGAAACCAAGATTAGAGAAAAAAGCACAAAAAAGAATGAACAAAGTCTCCAAGAAATGTGGGACTATTTGAAGAGACCTAACCTATGTTTGATAGGTGTACCAGAACGTGATGACAAGAATGAATCCAAGCTGGAAAATACTCTTCAGGATATTATCCAGGAATATTTCCCCCACCTAGCAAGGCAGGCCAACACTCAAATGCAGGAAATACAGAGAATACCACAAAGATATTCCGCAAGAAGAGCAACCACAAGGCACATAATCATCAGATTCGCCAGGGTTGAAATAAAGGAGAAAATACTAAGGGCAGCCAAAGAGAAAGGTTGGGTCACCCACAAAGGGAAGCCAATCAGACTCACAGCAGATCTCTCCACAGAAACTCTACAAGCCAGAAGAGAGTGGGGGCCAGTATTCAACATCCTTAAAGAAAAGGACTTTCAACCCAGAATTTCATATCCAGCCAAACTGAGCTTTGTAAGTGAAGGAAAAATAAAATCCTTTGCGAACAAGCAAGTACTCAGAGATTTTGTCACCACCAGGCCTGCTTTACAAGAGCTCCTGAAAGAGGCACTACACATAGAAAGGAAACCAGTACCAGACATTCCAAAATCACACTAAATGCTAAAGACTATCAACATAATGAAGAATCTACAACAACTAACGGGCAAAAAGCCAGCTAGCATCAAAATGGCAGTATCAAATTCACACATAACAATATTAACCCTAAATGTAAATGGACTAAATGCACCAATCAAAATACACAGACTGGCAAATTGGATAAAATTCCAAAACCCATCAGTGTGCTGTATCCAGGAAACCCACCTTACATGTAAGGATACACAAAGGCTCAAAATAAAGGGATGGAGGAAGATTTACCAAGCAAATGGAGAGCAAAAAAAAAAGCAGGAGTTGCAATTCTCATCTCTGATAAAATACACTTTAAAGCAACAAAGATCAAAAGAGACAAAGAAGGCCATTACATAATGGTAAAAGGATAGATACAACAAGAAAAGCTAACGATCCTAAATATATACGGACCCAATACAGGAGCACCCAGATACATAAGGCAAGTTCTTAATGACTTACAAAGAGACTTAGACTCCCACACAAGAATAGTGGGAGACCTTAACACTCCACTGTCAATATTAGACAGATCAACCAGACAGAAAATCAACAAGGATATCCAGGGCTTGAACTCAGACCTGCAAGCAAACCTGATAGACATTTACAGAACTCTCCACCCCAAATCCTCAGAATATACATTCTTCTCAGCACTACATCACACCTACTCTAAAACTGACCACATAATTGGAAGTAAAGCACTCCTCAGCAAATGCAAAACAACTGAAATCATAACCAACAGTCTCTCAGACCATAGTACAATCAAGTTAGAACTCAGAATTCAGAAACCAACTCAGAACCACACAGCTTCATGGAAACTGAACAACTGGCTCTTGAATGTTGACTGGATAAACAATGAAATCAAGGCAGAAATAAAGAAGTTCTTCGAAACCAATGAGAACAAAGACACAACATGCCAGAATCTCTGGGACACATTTAAAGCAGTCTCTAGAGGATAATACATAGCAATAAGTGCCCTATGAGGAGAATGGAGAGATCCAAAATTGACACCCTGTCATCCAAATTGAAAGAGCTAGAGGAGCAAGTTCAAAAAAAACTCAAAACCTGGCAGAAGACAAGAAATAACTAAGATCTGAGCTGTACTGAAGGAGATAGACACACGAAAAACCCTTCAAAAAATCAATAAATCCAAGAGCTGGTTTTTTGAAAAGATCAATAAAATAGACAAACCACTAGCCAGATTGATAAAAAAGAAAAGAGAGAAAAACCAAATTGATGCAATAAAAAATGATAAAGGGGAAATCACCACAGATTCCACAGAAATTCAAACCATCATCAGAGAATATTACAAACAACTCTATGCACATAAACTAGTAAACCTGGAAGAAATGGATAAATTCCTGGACTCCTGTGTCCTCCCAATCCTAAACCAGGAGGAAGCTGAAACTATGAATAGACCAATAACAAGGTCAGAAGTCGAGGCAGCAATTAAGAGCCTACCACACAAAAAAAGCCCAGGTCCAGATGGGTTCACAGCCGAATTCTACCAGACACACAAAGAGGAGCTAATACCATTCATTCTGAAACTATTCCAAATAATCCAAAAAGAGGGAATACTTCCCAAATCATTTTATGAGACCAACATCCTGATACCAAAACCCCGCAGAGACCCAACAAGAAAAGAAAACTTCAGGCCAATATCCATGATGAACATAGATGCAAAAATCTTCAATAAAATATTGGTAAGCCAATTGCAACAGCAAATCAAAAAACTTATCCGTCATGATAAAGTAGGATTCATCCCGGGGATGCAAGGCTGGTTCAACATACGCAAGTCTATCAACGTAATTCACCACATAAACAGAACCAAAAACAAAAACCACATGATTATCTCAATTGATGCAGAGAAGGCATTCGACAAAATTCAACAGCCCTTTATGCTAAAAGACCCTCAATAATCTTGGTATCAATGGAACGTATCTCAAAGTAATAAAAGCTATTTATGACAAACCAACAGCCAATATCATACTGAATGGGCAAAAACTGGAAGCATTCCCTTTGAAATCTGGCACTAGACAAGGATGCCCTCTTTCACCACTCCTATTCAATATAGTACTGGAAGTTCTAGCCAGAGCAATCAGGCAAGAAAAAGAAATAAAGGGTATTCAAATAGGAAAGGTGGAAGCCAAATTGTCTCTATTTGCAGATGACATGATAGTATACCTAGAAGACCCCATCGCCTCAGTCCAAAAACTCCTGAAACTGATAAGCAACTTCAGCAAAGTCTCAGGATATACAATCAATGTGCAAAAATCACAAGCATTCGTCTACACCACTAACAGACTTAAAGAAAGCCAAATCAAGAATGAACTGCCATTCGCAATTGCTACAAAAAGAATAAAATACCTAGGAACACAACTCACAAAAAACATAAGGGACCTCTTCAAGGAAAACTACAAACCACTGCTCAATGAAATAAGAGAGGACACAAACAGATGAAGAAACATTCCACGTTAATTGTTAGGAAGAATCAATATCGTGAAAATGGCTATACTGCCCAAAGTAATTTACAGAATTAATGTTATCCCCATCAAGCTACCATTGACTTTCTTCACAGAACTGAAAAAAACCACCATGAACTTCATATGGAACCAAAAGAGAGCCCGCATAGCCAAGTCAATTCTAAGCAAAAAGAACACAGTGGGGGGCATCACACTACCGGATTTCAAACTATACTATAAGGCTACAGTAATCAAAACAGCATGGTACTGGTACCAAAACAGAGATATAGACCAATGGAACAAAACAGAGGCATCAGAGGCAACACAACATATCTACAACCATACAATCTTTGATAAACCTGACAAAAACAAGCAATGGGGAAAGGATTCCCTGTTTAATAAATGGTGTTGGGAAAACTGGCTAGCCATGAGTAGAAAGCAGGAACTGGACCCCTTCCTGACACCTTACACTAAAATTAACTCCAGATGGATTAAAGACTTAAACATAAGACCTGGCACCATAAAAACCCTAGAAGAAAATCTGGGCAAAACCATCCAGGACATAGGAGTAGGCAAGGACTTCATGAACAAAACACCAAAAGCATTGGCAACAAAAGCCAAAATAGACAAATGGGACCTAACTAAACTCCACAGCTTCTGCACGGCAAAAGAAACAATCACTAGAGTGAATCAGCAACCAACAGAATGGGAAAAAATTTTTGCAGTTTACCCTTCTGACAAAGGGCTGATATCCAGAATTTACAAAGAACTCAAAAAGATTTACAGAAAAAAATCAAACAAGCCCATTCAAATATAGGCAAAGGGTATGAACAGACACTTTACAAAAGAAGACATATATATGGCCAACAATCATATGAAAAAATGCTCATCATCACTGGTGATTAGAGAGATGCAAATCAAAACCACCTTGAGATACCATCTCACGCCAGTTATTATGGTGATCATTAAAAAATCCGGAGACGACAGATGCTGGAGAGGATGTGGAGAAAAAGGAACACTTTTACACTGCTGGTGGCACTGTAAATTAGTTCAACCATTGTGGAAGACAGTGTGGCAAATCCTCAAGGCCTAAGAAATAGAAATTCCATTTGACCCAGCAATCCCATTACTGGGTATATATCCAATGGACTATAAATCATTCTACTATAAGGACACATGCACACAAATGTTCATTGCAGCACCGTTTACAATAGCAAAGACCTGGAACCAACCCAAATGCCCATCGATGATAGACTGGACTGGGAAAATGTGGCACATATACACCATGGAATATTATGCAGCAATCAGAAATGATGAGTTCGTGTCGTTTGTAGGGACATGGATGAATCTGGAGAACATCATTCTCAGCAAACTGACACAAGAACAGAAAATGAAATACCGCATATTCTCACTCATAGGCGGGTGATGAAAAATGAGAACACATGGACACAGGGAGGGGAGTACTAAACACTGGCATCTATTGGGGGGAAAAGGGGAGGGCCAGTAGCGGGGTGGGGGGAGCTGGGGAGGGATAGCCTGGGGAGAAATGCCAAATGTGGGTGAAGGGGATAAAGGAAGCAAAACACACTGCCATGTGTGTACCTATGCAACTGTCTTGCATGTTCTGCACATGTACCCCAAAACCTAAAATGCAATAATAAATTAAGAAAAGAAGAATATACATTTGTATACGTTTGTACTTAAAGAAATGCAAGTAAGAAACTGAAGACAAATTCTTACTACAAGGGGCAAGAAAGGAAAAGAGTTAATGAGAACGGAATTGGAAATGAAACTTCTCAATGTATATGTTTTATATTACTCTTATTTTTGAATAATATAACTGTGTGAGCTATTAAAAAAGAGCATTGAAAGTAAAATTAAACAAAAACTACTGGTTTTGCTCCTAACCTTTTTGATAAACAAATCAGTGAATGTTGCAGAAAAGCATTGTAACTGTTCTCAGTTATAATACTCTATCTCTATCAGACATCAAGTATTCTTTATTATAAAATATCAAAGCTAGAGAATGATTTCTTAAATTATAATAGAGTTAATTCCCCCCTTCCACCACCACACAGACACATTCTCATGCATTTAATATTCTTTGTGCTTTCTTGAGTAGGTGAGAAAAAGGAGCAGTTACAACCGCTTACTAGGAATTTGGAAGTACCATACTTTCAGCCTCTACTGGCTATAGAGCAGTCCATAAGCTGAATGCACCTTGGGAATGTGACTCATATATGAATATTATGGTCATATTTATTGCAGAGGGGCAGCAAGTTTAGCAAAATGTGCTCTACCATTCTTAAAAAGATGTTCAATCTACAATTTCTAATTTGTTTGTATTATACTGTTACAATATGAGAGACAATTCCTAGAAATTTCTACAGTAGAAACAGGAAGTACAAGGGCTCGTCAACACATTAACCCAAGAAGGACCTCAGCTGTTCACATTCATTTCGTTTGAGACACGAACTTTGACGCAAAAGCCCATGTCTTTAAATATATATTTTACTTTTAGCAAGAAAAAGGATATTTGCATTTGAATCCATAAAGCACCACAAGCCAAATATCTTTTTTAGCCTCATGTACAAATAAATTCTGAGGTAGAGAAAAAATTATTTTTTCACAGAAGTCATTTGTGCGTCAGTCCCAGATAATATAAGTACTTTCAGCTCTGTTGTGTACACCTCTCAGCTAGCAACATTCCTGCAGAAGACATTTTCCTCTGGAAAGTGCAAAATAAATAAGCCATATCTGATGACTTGATTTCATTCCAAGTAGTAGCCTTAATTTAGAGGCACAAATTAGTTTAGGTATGTATGTCCAAAAAGTTAAAGAAATTAACCAATAAATAAGTGAGAATTTACCTCAAAATTAGAAACATTGATCTATAGCACCAGTTCTGATATGGTTACTTAAATCTATAAAATTAAAGATTTGGGATTAGATTAATTCTATATCTCTCACTAGCTTAAACATTCTGTGATTCTCATTCCTCCTGGCTGGGCTAGAAAACAAAGCTGCATTTTTTTTCTGATCCTTGGAGGTCGTTACTTATGAAACCAACATCGCAAGTCATGCTACTCACAACAGTAGACAGAAAATATATGGCCTTAAGCTTTACTTCCTGCTAAGAAGACTTTCAGAAACATATTCTTGAACATAGGGGAGCCTTCCGCAGTGCAGAGCTCTGAGAATTAAGAATTTTCTTTTTTATTTCTGGAATTCAGAAGCATTATAATTGTTTCACAGCCTAACCGAGCAAGATAAGGCTTCATTCCACAATCCAAGTAGAGAAATACTATTAAGAGAAGAAAAAAATTCAGAGTATTCTAAGTGTTCTTCTAAGGTGGTCTGAAACTTTTGCTCTTTCTAAATTGAAATTGAAAAGTCTGAAAAACACAGCTGGAAGAAAATAAGTTTTATTTCTATATTAACTTTAGATGTTTCTCCCAAGAAAAGAGAGAAATTGCTGGCAGAAAATAATGAAAACACAAGGGCTTGTGCTATGTGCTGAAAGAATTGCTGCTGAGATAATAAAGGTGAATGCAGATAAGGACCATAAAGATGTAGCCTACTTTTTTAATTTCCATTCCATTCCTATCCATCCTGGCTATGAAGTGACTGTCAACCCAAAGATCAGTTAAATAATGTACACTTAATTACTTTGGTGCCCTTTAGGTATCTAATGAATGCTGTAGATGATTGCACTGTCATTTTAACACTGGGGGGTAAAAAAATAATAGGTCCATTTTCAAAAGACATGGCCTTAACAGAACTAGTATTTTTACTTTTAGTATCCAGAGTACTGGAATAAAGGAAATGGCTAAATGTAACGTGAAGTGGAAATGCACATAAATTTAGTCATTGCAAGCACTAAGTCACACAAGGCTTAGTTAAATGCTGCATTTTAGCAGATTAGCTTTTCCTAACTGAAATAGCATCTTAGCTCTTTTGTGCCACTATAAGGGGATAGCACCAATGGGGTACTTTATGAAGAACTAAAATTTGTCTCTCAGTCTCAAAGGCTAGGAAGTCTAAGATCAAAGTGTCATCATCTTGCATGGGCCTTCTTGCTGCATCCTCACTTGCATAAAAGGCAGAAAGGCAAGGACAACAAGTTCTATGTCCTCACATGGCAAAAAAAGTAGATGAGAGCAAACCCACTCCCACAAGCCCTTTTCCTAATGGCATTAATGCATTCATGAGGAGTTCACTCACCCTCAAGACCTAAACACCTCCCAGAAGGTAGCACCTCTCAGCACTCTATGTACATTGAAGATTAACTTTCTAACACATGAATTTTGGAGAGAATACATTCAAATAATAGCAAATAGGAACTTTGTAGCAGTCATATTTTTAATGGAAAATGATGGAATTTCTTGGGGATCTCTGTGCTATGTAGGTCACTGAAAAAATATATCAAATATTTCATCTAAGACACACATTTTATCACATTTTAACACATTGTGGCTCACACTGGTGATCCTAGCACTTTGAGAAGCTGAGGCCAGAGGATTGCTTGAGCCCAGGAGTTTGAGACTAGCCTGGGCAAGATAGTGAGACCCTGTCTCTACAAAAATTTAAAAAATCAGCCAGGCATGGTCACACATACCTCTAGTGCCAGCTACTCAATGGGCTGATGTTGGATGATCCCTTCAGCCCAGGAGTGGCAGGTGCAGTGGCTTTGTCACACCAGCCTGGATGACAAAGCAAGACCCTGTCTCAAAAGAAATACATCAAGTTGGAATGCATTTTGCATTAGTTAGTGAATCAGTTTAATTGGAAGTGCTTTACTTTTTCTTATTTATTGGGACATAATAGTATATCTTTGAGATCATAAAGTGTGGTGTTACATGGTAAGATGTTTTTTGTTGTCTTATATAGTAAGAGCCATTCATAAGATCACATTACTTATTTTATGGAATGGGTCAAAAAGACAAAGAATTAAACTCAGTGTAAGTTTTCTCCTAGTACTAAGGGATACTAATAGCAAAACGCACAATAAAGATCACAATATTCCACGTTAGTCTAAATAACAGCTTCCCCAAAATGTCCACATTCTAATACCCAAGATCTGTGACTAAGTTACCTTACATAGAAAAGGGACTTTGCAGGTGTGATTAAGTTAAAAACCCTGAGATAGGAGGATTATTCTGAATTATCTGGGTGGGCACTATCAAATCACTAGGGTTCTTACATCAGGGAGGCAGGAAGGTCAGAATTAGAGTGAACATATTTAAGAATGGAAGCAAAGTTTGGAGTAATACATTTTGAAGATGGAGGGAGGGGCCATGAGCCAAGGAATGAAGGAGTCATATTTGAAGCTGGGAAAGGTAAGGAAAAAGACTCATTCAAAGCCTCCAGAAGGAACACATCTCTGCTGATATTTTGATTGGTCTTATAGGCCTTTTTCAAGTTTCTGACCTCCGCAACTGTAAGATAGATAAATTTGTGTTGTTTCGACCCATTAAGTTTGTGGTAATTTTTCACAGTAGCAATAGGAATCTAATACAACCATCTATAAGGAACATTTGTTGAATGATACAAAGTAATTTTTACAGTCCTTCTGGTTAACGTCAAAATAAATGCTCATACTGGTAATTATATTCTTATTTTATGAACTAATACAGAGAATCAAGAAAAATACGATGCAATGTTGGATAAATAGAAGGCACATATGTATCTTTAAATATCTAATTTATATACATAATACATATAGATAATTTATCAAAAATAGCAATATGTTAATTGTAGAATTTGAGAGCTAGGGTATGTGTGTTCACTGTATATTATTTCTTTAAATTTGCCTATGTTTTTAAAATATCTTACAATAAGGTATTAGGAAGTGGGGAGATAAATGTATGCTTGACAGTTTTAAAATAGAGGTGTTGCCATTCTTTTTTTTTTTTTTTTATGTTGCCATCCTTGGAAAAAAAAAGTCAGCCAGGTGACTCTCCAAAAGTTTAAGCCTCTGTCATGGATATTACTGTATAAGTTAAGTTACAATTTTGTGTTAGTCCTAATATTCAATTATAATGGTTTTAATATATAAAATCAAGGACTTTAATGAAAAAGTGATTCTTTTTCTCCATTAACCATAATTTGATTTTATATTTCAAGATAGCTGGAAGAGAATGATTCAAATGTTTCTGGCATAAAGAAAAGACAAATATTTAAGGTAATGAATATTCCAATTTTACTAATTTTATCTTTACAAATTATATGGATGTGTTAAATTATTATATGTACCCTGAAAATATGTACAGGTATTGTGTATCTATAAAGAAACAATTTTTAAAGAATAATTTGATACTGAAGAATGAATTTTTAAATGGTAAAGAGTTTAATAATGTATACTAAAGGATGTGCTTGCTGACATTCTTATGCCAGCTAAAGAATTACAAAAGAAACTTCATATTTCCCAATCCAAGGAAAACATGTGAAATAAAAATTTACTTTTGATGCTTTCTCCACCGGTACTTTCTCCACTGGTACACACTATCTTGATTTTTCTTTCTGTACTAGAATTGGAAAATGAACATGCAATTTCTCCTTATGCCGAATTGTTCTTTACCAGAATAGTTTCATTTCAATAGGCTTCTTTTTACAATTCTGGTGCCGTCAGTACCTACAGGGAACAAAGGAATAACGTCAGGATTCCAGGTCCTACGCATGCCACGAGGCATCTATGAAACTCCGAAACATGAATTCTGGTTTGCTTCCAAAATCGGTTCATAAGATCAGCAGTGTAGCCAGTATATGACCTATAGCTCCTGCTACTTGGTTAATAAGTGAAACCACACAGAAACTGTAAAGTAGCCTATTGTTTTCTGATTGTGTCCATGTCTATTTATTCCCACTTATGTTCACAATCCACAGCAATGCTTCAAAGTTTAGAAAAAGCAAAACACAATAGGAAAAATAAAGTATAAAACTTTTATCCCACCTTTAAGTTTAATAACCAGTTTTAATTATCATTCTTATATCTCAATGGTTAATTGTATTTCTTTTTTTCATATCCCTGCTAATGGTTTCATTATATTTATTATTCCCCTGAAATTGCCTATAACTTACAGTAGAGTATCTTCAGAAATTAGCCAATTAAACAAAGGCATAGACCATTAAACAACTTAATTGTTTGTTCAGTAGACTTTGCCAGTTTATTTTAGATTATCTTACTTTAAAACATCACTTAAATGTATGGCCAACCTGTAAACTTCTTCTGCCTGATCTCAACTGAAAAACATACTGTCTTATTGTATCTTTCAATGTCATCCTTGATTACTGGTGATAAGTTTCCTTCTTTTTGTCTTTAAATTGAGCACTTCCAGAAAAGTCCCCCTCATATCTTCACTGTCTTTATCAGTAATGTAAAAAAGTGTCTACTTTCTCTCTGCTCTTTCTTTTTAATGCATTGAATTATATTCCTCAGCTGGGTCCCAAGTGCTACTCAGCAATTCTTTTATTTAACTCTAATTGATTCCCTATTGCACTTGCCAGAGCAACTCTTTAAAAATACATCTCAAGGCACCTAACTCACACCTGTCATGCTTAGTCTCAGTAAATAACTTTGCCATACACCTAAATTACAAAGAAGACCAAAGCTTTCTAAAGCAAATTTCTATTCTGGTGTCTATTCATCATTTCAGATTTTCTCAGAAACGTATTATTTTTAATTCCTCTGTGATCTTAAGGAAGGGATATCATTCTATTCTAAGATGAATTTTTCCCACACATAAGAAGTAATATTGCTTCACCTGTAACATTTATTCTGCATGAACAAGCAGATCTTCCTTTATGCCTCATAGCACACTAGAAACAAAGTCAAAATATTTAAACCAGACTTTACAGAAGGCTAGGGGATAATAAAAGGGAAAAATTCCAAAGAGGTATGTGTAATTGGAGAATCTGATTTGCAATGTAGCTGATTCAACTTCAGTTTATGGCCCACTACGGGGTCCCATCTTCTTGGGTTCTTGGACTCTGCACAGAAACCAAGAGCATTCAGGAGCATATATCTGAATATGTGCCCTCCTCAGGAATAGACAAAGGCACTGTGTGTTAGTCCCTTCTCATGCTGCTAATAAAGCAAACCTGAGACTAGGTAATTTACAAAGGAAAGAAGTTAAATTGATTTGCAGTTCAGCATGGCTGGGGAGGCCTCAGGAAACTTATAATTGTGACAGAAAGAGAAGCAAACAAGTCCTTCTTCACATGGCAGCAACAAGGAGAAGTACCAAGGAAAGGTGAGGAAAAGCCCCCTATAAAACCTATAAAACCATCGGATCTTGTAAGAACTCGCTATCATGAGAACAGAAGTGTAGGGGGAACTGCCCCCATGATTCAATTACCTCTCACTGGGTTCCTCCCACTATAAGTGGGGATTATGGGAACTACAAGATGAGATTTGGGTGGGGGCACAGCCCAACCATATCACTGTGGGATTTTTAAATCCCACAGTGTTTTCTCTCTTACCTTCCCAGGTGTCAACTTCAGAGTTTTCTCTTCTTCTCAAAACTGACTCTAGGAATGTCCACTCTACCATGACAATCAATATGTGTTCTAGCCACATGGTTTTTTTGTTGTTGTTGTTTTGTTTTTTGTTTTTTGCCTAAGTTCTACAAATACCTGTCTTATCCTGGTTTTTATCTTTTGTTCTTCCAGGAATGTATTTTATCTGCTCCTTCTGTTAAAGACCTACTGTTTCTTAATGTGTTAAGCACATTTTCAACTTTCCTTTTGTCCATATGACATTCCCAGGACCACTCTATTCTCTAACTACACTTATTTATTCTTCCTCTAATGAAGATGACACTTGGTTTAGAAGATATTAGTTAGCTTTGTATTTCGTGCCTGCTGTCACTTAATGGAACTCTTGGATAGTAAGGATTCTCTCTTTTTGATAATAAATAACATCAACAATTCATAATGTACTATTATAGTTTATAATTACTGGACATATACATACCAGACAGTCTGCTAAGCCCTTTGAATTCATATCTCACCTCTACCACAGCCACAAGTAATAAGCTTTGTTATTATGTCTGTTTTACAAATAAGAAAGTAGAGGAATGGAAAGATTCACTAATATGCACAAATTCTCAAAAATAGTAAGAATGGAGCCAGGCTTTGCACATAGTCATTTAATTCTATTGCTCTTGCTCTTGTCCCCTACATGAATCTTCACAGCAATTTGCACTTGTAAACACTCCATAAATGTTAACTGATATTGGAATTGCATTGGCCCATCCATCCTTGGCCTCAAACAAGGTAGGTTTTTCTTACAGGCATATTCCAAAAGAAAGAAAGGATTGTACTTTAAGAACAAAGTACATTAAAAAGCCCGCTACAAATCCAAGACTCCAGCCAATGCAATTCACAGAAAAAAAAACATGGTTTGGTTCATTTGAAACATCAACATAAGGGATACTGACATTTTCTTTAAAAAGATTTTTTGAAAAGATTAATAAATAAAACTTAGAGAAGGTGCAAGGTCACTTACATTTTCATTACACACACACACACACACACACACACACACACACAATTAAGTTATGTTAACAAGTCTCCAGAGTATGTTACCATAACATGTCACCATTTTATTTAACCTTATCAGTAAATTATACTTTCCTTTTCAAGCTCTTAATTGAGAGTGATATCATGGAAATAATCTCTTATGTGGCATTCTCGAAAAATGTCACCATGTTGACCAATACATTGTAAACTTGAATTATCATAGCAAAAACAAAGGATGATTTATCTTTCCGATGGACAATATGTGAAAAAAGAAAAGAAGGCCCAAGAAGGAGCAAGTTGCTGATGAAGCTCAAAATAATCTGGGAACACAAAGATCTTAGGACCAATTGAATGTCGTGTCTAAGTGAAAGCATTTCTTTTCTTAAATAATTAGAGTATATATAGTATCAAAATAATACCTCTCAAGTCCATCTACTTGAATGGAGTTTATGAAACTAAAGTATAAAAATATATATTAACAAGAGGCAGAAAAAAAAAGCATTTAGTCAAATGGCCAATTATAATTCTGTATCAAATTTTTTAAATCTTATTTTCCAATCGTTTCCATATATTTGCTTTAGTTTTCCATTGACTGCATTTTAAAACAAAACTGGAATTGTGAAACCTACCATATTAACCACTTCACAGAAAAAAAATTGTTCTGATTGTTTATGGTAAATACAGATGAGAAGCATTGCACCTTCTTCCACTCAACTTTATCTGCAGGGCCTTGTTTGTGCAGATACAAAAATGTAATAGAATATAGGAATCCTAAACACTGCTGTAGAAGTCATATAGTTCGTGTTTGACCGACTTTTAAAATCAGTTTGTTCCTCTCCTTGATATTAGAGGCTCAGCACATCAGTTTAAAAGAACTGGTCATCAGAGAGATGCAAATCAAAACCACATTGAGATATCATCTCAAGCCAGTTATTATGGCGATCATTAAAAAATCTGGAGACAACAGATGCTGGAGAGGATGTGGAGAAAAAGGAACACTTTTACACTGTTGGTGGGAGTGTAAATTAGTTCAACCATTGTGGAAGACAGTGTGGTGATTCCTCAAGGCCTTAGAAATAGAAATTCCATTTGACCCAGCAATCCCATTACTGGGTATATATCCAAAGGACTATAAATCATTCTACTATAAGGACACATGCACACGAATGTTCATTGCAGCACTGTTTACAATAGCAAAGACCTGAAACCAACCCAAATGCCCATCGATGATAGACTGGACTGGGAAAATGTGGCACATATACACCATGGAATATTATGCAGCAATCAGAAATGATGAGTTTGTGTCGTCTGTAGGGACATGGATGAATCTGGAGAACATCATTCTCAGCAAACTGACACAAGAACAGAAAATGAAATACTGCATATTCTCACTCATAGGCGGGTGATGAAAAATGAGAACACATGGACACAGGGAGGGGAGTACTAAACACTGGGGTCTACAGGGGGGGAAAGGGTAGGACCAGTTGTGGGGGGGAGCTGGGGAGGGATAGTCTTGGGAGAAATGCCAAATGTGGGTGAAGGGGAGAAAGGAAGCAAAACACACTGCCATGTGTGTACCTATGCAACTGTATTGCATGCTCTGCACATGTACCCCAAAACCTAAAATGCAACATAAAATTTAAAAAAAAAAAAAAAAAGAACTGTGCCCTGATGGACGGAGAGTTGGAATCGCAGCAGGATTCTCTTTCTACGAAAAGCAATAGGAGGAGCTATTAGGATTGGGAGCTGAGGTGGGCGAAGGATGGGAGACAAGTATGCGGGATTGCCAGAGAAAATATCCTGAAGGGTTCTTAAGCCTGCGGGAATTTATGGGAGAATTTTCATCCTTAAACGAGATCTTTAAAGATTTTCATGTTTTCTTGTTGCCAGCTGGGTCTTCTACTAAAATAAGATAATTTCTGTATTTGCGTACCTCCAAAGAGTAAACAAAAAAAATAGTCACATTAACACATTCCTTCGTAGATATCAAACAGAATGACAGCCTTAGTTGAGGACAAAGAAAAATGGCAAGCTTTGCACATGCCAAGGACTCCGGGTCCTCTCATAGATTCAGTTATGTGGATGGTACTTATATGCCTAAAACAAATATCTGTGTAAAACCATCATATAAAACACAATAAAGGTAGCCAAAGTTTACTGGTAAAGTACTCAAGAAAGCAGAATTTCTTTAAAAAATTCTGAGCCAGAAGTAATTTGTCAATTACATGAGGAATGGGGTGCATAGTTCTAAAAATATTCCAAATCTTCCTAAAATGAACACTGCCTGTTTTTTTCTGAGGAAACAACAAAGTTGAAGGACCAAAAAAAGCAGAGCATGGAACAGTACTGATGCTAACTAGTTTCGTGAAATAAAAAGCTTTAAGCTCGTATTAGATATTAAAATGCTGGGTGTGGTGGCTCACACCTGTAATCCTAGCACTTTGGGAGGCCAAGGCAGGCGAATCACCTGAGGTCAGGAGTTTGAGACCAGCCTGGCCAAAATACAAAAATTAGCTGGGTGTGGTGACACATGCCTGTAATCCCAGCTACTCGGGAGGCTGAGGCAGGAGAGTTGTTTGAACCCAGGAGGCGGAGGTTGCAGTGAGCCGAGATTGCACCACTGCATCCAGCCTGGGCGATAGAACATCTCAAAAAATGTATATATTCATATATCTATGAATATATGAATATATATATATGTATCTTGGAATAATCATATATATGTAATATATATGCAAGTTCATATATATATGAATATATATCCATATAGAGAGAGAGAGAGAGATTTTTCCCCCACAGGTTTCATTATCCAAACCTCCACACATGATACAATTTCATTTAAAATTTAATTCTTGTTGAGTTTATTATCCAGATTTATAGCCCCATGGGGTTTAATCAAAGGCCTAGAAAGGTTTATAAATGCTTAAAATGTGGCTCATCTCACTGCAATGACATGAGTGTCAAAAAAAAAAAAAAGAATCAGACATTTCATTTTTCATCAAATATTGAAACAGAGATTATCTAGTAAATGCCATTTTTTCCCCAGGAGTTTATGGGAAGTGATTTGTATGTATCTGATAAAGATCTGACTATTCATTTTGTGTGTGTGTATGTGTGTGTGTGTGTGTGTGTGTGTGTTTACACGCACATATATTTGAAACAAAAGTGCTACCCTGCTCTCTATATTCTGGGCCTCCTGGCAAACTGACCACAGTCCTGCACCAGACATCACTCAGCAGGCCATGGAAAGCATGGTCACTTACCAAATGAAGGGCAGGCATCTATGACCATATTCTCTTGTTTCCCCTATCCCCTGTTGACTTTATCTTGTTTTCATGCCATTGGGTTTATTCTTTCAGAAATTCTACAGATTTTAAGCATCTACTTCCCCAAAAGTGAACATATGCTCACCTACTTCCTTGAAACAAAGACTGTGCCTCTGAGTTGTCTCATGAGCCTGTCACCCTGACAACCTTTGGTGCTTCCCCTGTTTTCTACCTGTGTATACATCCTCAGCTGCTGGATGTAGAGTGGGACATGACAGTCTTCCAAGACTTATGCATTTCAGTGTAGTTCTACTTAGAATACACAAATTAGAAGACATAAAGAAGAAGTTCTCAAAATTTTTGTCTGTGAATCCTTTTATTCTCCTCAAAATTATTTAGGACGCCAGAGAGCTTTTGTTTATATGAACAACATCTGTTGACATCTATTGTATGAGAAAGCAAAGCTAATGAGTGTTTCAAATATTTATTTAATTCACTTAAAAATATCAATCAGAAACTCATTACATGGTCACACTAATAATATATTTATGGGAGAAAAACTATATTTTCTACAATGAAAGAAAGTGAGAAAAGTGTCATTATTTTACATTTTGGAAAATGTCTTTAGCTTGACTTAATAGGCAGAATTTAATTCTGGCTTCCCTTACTGCTTCTGCAGTTAATCTCTTGTGATATCACATGTCATACGGTCTCTGGAAAAGTTCATTGTACACGTGTGAGAGAGTGGTAAGAGCAAATAAATGTCTTGTTATAGTCTAATCTCATTGACTTTGGGGTCTCTCATTATTTCTGTGACATAACCCAGAGGGGTCTTGGCATACTCAGACATCCTTGAATTCCATTTTGAGAATCTCTGGAATAAAGGAACCTGAGAAAGGAACTGTTGAGAGTATAGTGTGGTGCCTCATAAAGGTGAATAAGGAATAGAACCCCTCTGAAGTAAAAATAGGTCCATGGATTCTTCAATGAGTACTTATATCATCTATAATATAATGTAAGTATAAACTACTACTAGTTATAAACAGCACTGCATAAGCACTGGGACAAATATTAAACTGAATACAAGTTTTTTAAAGTAAATCAAGTTAAAAAGTATACATAAACAAAATTATAAACCTAATATCATTCAAATTCTTGCCATTAGCTTAATGCAACCGATGATGTTTTGGTGAAACAAAATCGCTCCTTCTAACATGAAAAGAATACTCACTGTTCTAGCAGCTAGGTTCATCAACATGTATGTAGTGACATGTGCCATGTATAACACATCTCCTTTTCTTTCTGTTTCTCATTGAAATTTGGGTCCACCAAATCAGATAAATCATAGTCCTTAGTTCAAGACACATTCTCACCATTGATCAATTCATGGTCCTCTTTTATTTAGTTTTTACTTATTTACTTATTAAGTTCAGTTATAAACATTGGTAACTCCACTGCTCAAAATAAAACTGAGGACCCCAACAATAATTAACATCTAACAATAGGCCCTCCCATTCCATTCCCTTCATAAAGACATATATACATTATGTTATATTCATAGAAAGCGAAATATAAACATGTATATATCTATCTACTTGGAGGTCTATTCTTTCGCTTAATATTATATCACTAAAATTCATCCATATGATTTTGCTGCATGGTGCTACACTTCATTCATTTTGACTACTGTATAATATTCTATTATGTGGATATACAGCAGTTAATTCATCCATTTTCTTAAGGCTGGGCACTGGGTTGTTTCTTTGTTTTTGCTATTGTAAACAGTGCTGCTCTGAATATTCTTATTTACATTTCCTCTTCTACATCTGTAAAATAGATCATTTCTTCTACCATTTTTCTTTCTTTCTTTTTTTTTTTTTTTTTTTGAGACAGAGTTTTACTCTTGTTACCCAGGCTAGAGTGCTATGGTGCAATCTCGGCTTACCGCAACCTCCACCTCCTGGGTTCATGCAATTCTCCTGCCTCAGCCTCCTGAGTAGCTGGGATTACAGGCACACACCACCATGCCCAATAATTTTTTTGTATTTTTAGTAGAGACGGGCTTTCACCATGTTGACCAGGATGGTCTCGATCTCTTGACCTCGTGATCCACCCTCCTTGGCCTCCCAAAGTGCTGGGATTACAGGCTTGAGCCACCACACCCAGCCCCATTTTTCTTTATTCAAACTAGAGTAACACATATATCATAGCTGATGTTACATGCCCTTCACTTGGCTCAAACACATTATTATGAATATGAATAGACAATCATTGGTGAATATTTATTACATGGCAGACAATATTCTAAGCTCTCCACATATCCACTCCTTTATTTTTATTTATTTATTTATTTTGTTGGAGGAAGGCAGGTAGGGAGGGAAGGAGGACGGTAGGGAGGAAGGAAGGGATGAAGGAAGGAAGGGAGGAAGGGGGGAGGGAGGGAAGGGAAGCAAGGAAATCAAGCAATGAAAGAGACATTGCCAACCTGGATCTAGAGGTTTACAAGTTGATTTCTTTTTTTGAGAGAAGGAAAGAAAAAAAATAATAATAAGTAAAGGAGAGGAAGAAAGAGGAAGAGAAAGAGGGAGAGTAAATGGAAATATTACTTTATTCTGAAAAAAATTGGGTATTAATAATGGCCAATCAATGTTTCATCTAAACTTATGAGTAGGTGTGATGTGGTATTGACAAGAATGTATATTTTGTGTATTTGAAGTGGAGAGCTCTGTGAATATTTATTAAGTTTACTTGTTCCGGATCTGAGTTTGAGTCCTTGATATCCTTATTAATTTTCTGTCTCATTGAGTCTAAGTCTTTATGTATCTGGGTGTTAGGATCATTAGCTCTTGTTGCATTGATCCTTTTACCACTATATCTTTGTTGCTTTAAAATCTATTTTATCCGATACAAGAATTGCAACTCCAGCTTTTTATTTATTTATTATTTATTTTTGCTCTCCATTTGGTTGGTAAATCTTTCTCCATCCCTTTGTTTTGAGTCTTTGTGTATCCTTGCATGTGAAACAGGTCTGGATGTAACATGCCATTGGGTTTTGGCTGTGTCTTTTGATTGGGGGATTTAGTCAATTTAAATTTAGGGTTACTGCCATTTGATGTTGACTGGTTGTTTTATCCATTCGTTGGTGTGAATTCTTCTTTATGTTGGTGCTCTTTACTTTTTGGTATATTTTTAGAAAGGCTAATACTGGTTGTTTCTTTCTGTGTGTAATGCTTCTTTCAGAAGCTCTTGTAAAGCAGGCCTGGTGGTAATAAAATCTCTGAGTTGTTGCTTGTTCATAAAAGATTTTATTTTTCCTTCAGTTGTGAAGCTTAGTTTGGCTGGATATGAAATTCTGGGCTGAAGGTTCTGTTCTTTGAGGATGTTGAATATTGGCCCCCACTCTCTTCTGGCTTGTAGAGTTTCTGCTGAGAGATCTGCTGTAAGTCTGATAGGCTTGCCTTTGTGGGTAACCTGACCTTTCTCTCTGGCTACCCTTAGTATTTTCTCCTTCCTTTCAACCCTGGTGAATCTAACAATTATGAGCCTTGGGGTTGCTCTTCTTGAGGAATATCTTTGTGGTGTTCTCTGTATTACCTGGGGTTGAATGTTGACCTGCTTTGCTAGTTTAGGAAAATTTTCCTGAATAATATCCTGAAGGGTATTTTCCAGCTTGGATTCATTCTCTCCATCGCATTCAGGTATCAGACCTATTGCATTCAGTTTGATAGGTTGCATTACACCTACCAAATGTAAATTTGGTCTTTTCACATAGTCCCACATTTCTTGGAGACTTTGCTCATTCCTTTTTATCCTTTTTTCTCTAATCTTTTCTTCACATTTTATTTCATTAAGTTGGACTTTGACCTCTGATATCCTTTCTTCTGCTTGAACAATTCGAGTGTTTAAACCTGTGCATACTTCTCGGAGTTCCTGTATTGTATTCTTCAGTTCCATTAATTCACTCATACTTCTCTCTAAGTTGTCTATTCTCAATAGGATTTCATCAAACCTTTTTTCAAGGTTCCTAGTTTCTTTACGTTGGGCTACAACATGTTCTTTTAACTCACTGAAGTTTTTTATTATCCATTCCTTGAAGAGTGATTCTGTCATTGGGATGCGCTCGTTCTCCATCAAGCCTTGTTCCATTGTTGATGTGGAACTGTGATCATCTTTAGAGAGAGAGGCGTTCTGACTTTGAGTATTCTCAGCTTTTTTACGCTGGTTTCTTCCCGTCATTGTCAATTTATCCTCCTGTCATCTTTGAATTTACCAACTTTCAGATTAGGTCTCTTGAGTGGCCGTCCAGGTTGTTAGTTCCCAGGACCAGAGCAGCAGCGTTATAACTGATGGTGCTTTTCTGCCCAGGATTCTCCTGTCTGGCTTCCTTTTTGTGTCCGTAGTAGGCAACTCTGCCTTCCCGGGGCTCCAAACCTCGGTCAGAAGGAGAACCGGTCCCGTTTACTCTGCACCGAGTGCTGCTGCGCCGAGGTAGTGTCACAGCTGCTGCGCCCGGGCTCAGGTGTTGTGCTGGGGGCCCGTGTGGGTCCTCCAAACCTGTTTACTCTGCTCCGAGAGCTGCCGCGCCAAGGTGCCGGCGGAACCACTGCGCCGGCCACGAGAGTCGCACTGGCCACCCGTGTGTTTCCTCCACTGGGGGATCTTCTGCTCTGTGAGTGACCAGAATTTGTCTGAAAGTGTGGCGTCCTCTGGTTCTCTGCTCCCTCCCTGAGAGCTGCAATCCCGGGATGTTAGCGATTGGCCATCTTGGATCGTTCTCAACTATTGAGTCTCCACTCCTTTAGTATTCACACCAACCTATGTGATTGGTGCTACCATTTTTATTTCTTATTGTACAGACAAAGAGCTGGTAATTGAAGGTAGAATAAGTTGCAAGAGGTATTGCCAGGATTCAAAACCAGGTCGTTAAATTTCAAAGCTTGTATTCTAACTATAACCACCACTATTTATTTCTTTTTGATTCACAAAATGATGGGACGAACGCAAGCAATAAAATCACATGGCAGTCTGTCCTCAATTAATGAAGGAATCATACAGTTTAATCAGACTATTTTTACAATAATTTTAAGTTAGAATTGAAAGGAACATGCTGAAATTAATACACAGTTTTCCAGACACCTTACAAACAGGACTGTAGGTCAAAGTTTGAGAAATAATGTTATCATGAAGTTATTAGTAGGAATGTCTCTACAGTCTAGGACTTAAATCACATTTCTGTACAAAGTTAGCCAAGACTCTTAGGATTGTAAGTGGCAGAAATCCAACTGGAACTGTCACAACAATAAGATAAATTAATGGCTCACAGATTTGTGGAGATTACTGAGAAGAAAAAAAGAAAGAAAGAAAAGAAAGAAACAAAGAGAGAAAGAAAGACAAAAGAAAGAAAGAAAGGGAAGGAGGGAGGGAGGGAGGAAGTGGGGAGGGAGGGAGGGAGGGAGGAGGAAATCTAGGCAAAATAGACAAATCTACAAAATCAGAGTTGGAGACTTCAACACGTCTCTCTCAATAATCAATAGAATGACTAGAAAAAGAATCAGCAAGAATATAGAAGAATTCAACAGCACAATCTACCAACAGGATCTAATAGACATTTATAGAACGCTTCACACAACAATACTACAAGCACTTTTCAAGTACCCATGGAACATATGGAAATATAGGTTATATCATGGGCATAAAACAAACCTCACCAAATTTAAGAGAACTGAAACCATACAAGATGTGTTATCTGACCATGTTTGTGGATTAAAAGACTCAACATAGTAAAGAAGTTAATTATCCCCAAATTTACAGGCTTAATCCATATCAAAATCCAAGCAACATTTTTAGTCACAATTAGTACCAAAACTTAACAAGTGGCTTCCTAAAACTGAGTGACTTGAGATCACAAATAATATCAATGAATATTTTGTACTCTTTAATTAAAATCAGTTGGTCCATCTTGCATTTTAACTAGACTTTTCAACCAAGAGTTACTTTGTAACATTGTGAGTGGTCATTTGAAAAATATTTGTTCACTGAATTATTTTATGCATATCTTCCCATGTTGACACACTCCATTATATATATCAAATATATGTTTGTTAATATCAACACTGACTTTAATAAAAATGTCTTTAAGCATAAGCAAATACAGTCTTTCCCAAATTCTGGCTTTTGTTTCAAATTTTGGTATTTATCATTGACAACAAATACTTTTATTTTCCTTGAAATCACAGACCCACCTTGTCCATTAGCTAGAAAACATCTGCCAAATACCTAAATAACCATTTTTTCTCTGCCAGTAATTTAAGTAAAAATGTTGCTTCATAGAAAAAGTGGCTGTTTAAGCTTACAACTCAAACAATCACACAAGTGCTTTTCCTTAAGATAATAATTAGTTGTACTTCATGTGAGGAAGTACTTCATGAATACTTTGCATTTTACCACACAGAACATGAAATAATGGTATTCACATATCAAATGTTATAAAATTTTTTTAACTACTACATCTACGATATTCTTAAGAGAAAATGGCATTAATTTTTTTAATGCCAGTGTATGACTATAAAAAGGCAATGTTTATTAACGCAGTTTGGTGACACTGACTTGATTCTTGTTAAGGCACCAGCAGTTTTATTCATCATTTCTTCTGTATCACCATCAAAACGGCAACACAGTGAAAAAAGCAAGTAATGTCTTAACATATTATTTAAGAAGTTTTGACTTTATAGACCCCCTAGAAGTGTATGAGACCTCTAGTGTCCTAGGGATCATATTTTGACAGTGCACTGCTCTGTTAGAACAAACCTTTTGCTTCTCTAGTTCAACTTGTGTTTACCAGCTCCTAGAGCAATAAGTAGCACATGGTAAGTGCCCAATAAACATTTGTTGAATAAAGAACGAATGAATGAATGAATGAATGAGATGGGTGTGGTGCTGTGCTCTGTAGTCCTAACTACTCAGGAAGCTAACGAGGGCAGTTTGCTTGAGCCCAGAAGTTTGGGGCTACAATGAGTTATGACAGTGCCCCTGCACTCTAGCCTGGGTGACAGAACCAGATTCCATCTCTACAAAAAAAAAAAAAAAATTAGCCCTGTGAACACTTGGCTGAAATTTCTTTACCACTCCAGAAATGTACAAAGACAAATATTTCAAAAAAGAAAAAAAATCAGAATAGTTCTAGTTTGAGGATTAGTATATAAAAACAGATGCAAGTGAAGAAGTAAACATATTCAATGGATATAAGACAGAAGTACACATAAGGTATAATGGATATAAGACAGAAGTACACATAAGGTATAATAGAAACTATGGGTTATTTCTCATCTCAAATGTCCATGCAAGTCCAAAGGGAAATGGCAGTAACTTTTTCATTAAGATTAATCAGATGATAAATTCATTATACAAATATGGGCTTTATGATTACTTCAGAAGAGTCTGTTAAACCAGATTATTCTGAGAGAGAGAAAAAGTGCCTAGAAGAGTATCCTTTTAACATCATTACCCAAACATCTAATACACTTATTATGATTATCTTTATTTTTGTTATAGATTTAATATGAGTAGATGACACTATGCATTCAATTTTATTCTTTACTAAACTGTTTATTTTTTTATTCAAAACATGCCACTTCTTCACCTAAAACATATAGTAGAGATACAATGTAGTTACTTGCATAAAAAGCAAGATTCAAAACCTGCTTTTTAAAATAACACACATGCCATTCATAGGCAACAATGAATAGTAAATAGAATTTGGGATTAAAAGAAGCAAAATCAGGGTTGGAATCCTTGCTCTGCTCTTTTCAGATCTGTTAGTGCCTGGATGAGTTTGATTTATCTAGTCCTGAGTTCCCGCATGTGTAAAAGGGAAAGAATAAAATTGATTTCATTTAATAGAGTTTCCATTGAAGTAATGTATGTGAAAGTGGTTTGCAAATCGTAACAAAAATCAACTGATAGTTATATTTATTACCATTTTTCAATTCAAATTAAGTTTGGTTATACCTAAAGTCTTCTTAAGGAATATTAGCACTGGGAAAACAGTCTTAATTATAAATATTAAAAATAATATTTTTATTATTTGAAAAAAAATGGAAATTTAGATAATCATTTTCTATCTCCAAACTAATGAGCTGTAAAAAAGCATGCATGCTCTAAGGCTCACAATAAAAACAGAAAAAAAAATTAAGATCTTAGATCAAAGATGAAGAAAGGATTAATTGCGATTTACAGACCACTAAAAAAGCACCTTATTGGGCACTTAATCACCTCATTAAAGTAATATATTTTGTCCTCACTTGAAAATATTTTTTTGCCTATAAAGTATGTCTATCTCTCATGCAGTCAATTATCTCTCACAGCATGAGACCATTCCCAATATATGCACTTGATGGAAACAACATACTATACAGTTTGTTTGAAAGTAACAGGTATACGAGCATATTCTACCATCCCAACATACCTTTATTTAATGTCCCAGTGTTAAAAAAGACTTTTGACTATTATAAACTAGCAATAGTGTATGAATGCTCCAGTATAGAGTAGTGATTAGGTTACTTCAATTATAAATCCATTGGGAAATCTCTTTATTTTCATTTTTTCCCCTCACAAATGCAGGGGGAAAAGCTATAGGGATCATTTCCTGCCTTAGTCTGAGCACCCCCATGGAGAAGATCCGAGCGTGAAGTTTCCTTTGAAGTGAACGGAATCTCCGCTCTCAGATCAGCTCTGAGGGTATATAGAGGAGAACAGAAACTGGCCTCATGAAAACAGATATTAGCATTTAAATGAGGCTAGGCTTGAAAGAAAATTTATGCATCAAAAAATACTAAGATTTGAAAACGAAGATACAATGTTTTTCAGTCATCCTAGGTCATGCCATCTTGCATTAGAAACAGGTATTTCTTAGGTCTAGTCTAACAAAGAAAACAACAATAGAAAATGTTCAAAGAGCTTAAAGATTAGGTCACAAGTAGGGAAACCATATTATATTGAAATACCACAGATGCCAAGTATTCCTACTGTGGGAACACATCGAAGTCAGGCAACATTCGTGGACTGTATGTGCTGAAAATCCTGGTATTTATTCTGTATTTAATACTGGTGTGCTGAAAAAGTAAAGAAAAGAAAACACAAAAGGAAAGAAAAATAGTCATCACAAAGCAATATCCCAGTTACGAATTCAAGCATAAATCTTGCTGATGAGGGTAAATTCAGCTTAGAAAATATAATCTTCTTTGAATGCAAAATGGATCTGCCATCTATAGAACCAAAATAGAAACACAGATCAGAGTTATTTCAGCAGTATCAATCATGTGTCAATCAAGAGTTAGTCTTTAAATAACATCACTGTTGAAGTCACTGTGCTAGACTGAGTTTAAGTGATATTTCCTGATTTTGAGATTTACACATACAATATAAGGCAATATATGCGAGGCACCAATAATTTTATGAGAGAAGAGCATCATAGTAAGCTAAAACGGTCTGGAAAGGCTTCCTAAATGTTTCTGGGAGAATGGAGAGCCCTTCTCTCAGCAGGGTGTGGTTTTGAGGTCTCTGATGAGAGGGAGGTGCCGAAACAGAAATTCAAAAAAAGGCAGAACAATAAGTCTGGAAGATAGGAAGCAGACCAACTGGACTAGAACAAATGATCCTGTCAGTCCCTGATGACAGATAAAGGAGGAAGAGAAGGCTGAGATCAGAATGTGGAGGGCTTTCCATGCCAATCTCTTTTCATAGAATCACACGTTACAGAGAACAGTGGTGATGAACAGGTGGCTTACTAGATCACCTGTGATTCCTTCTTCAAGCACCCATTGTCACCCAGTCTCTGCTTGAAGCAAGGTGTGTAAGTGATGGCTATCTTGTTCCGAAGCAAACTCCTTACTTCTTCAAGGCCCTCATATTTTCTCCCTGCATGCACCAGGAATTTATATAACAAAATAAATAACACACAGTGCTAGGAGACTTCAGGGAAGCAGATGGAACTAGCTAGGGGTGGTATCACAGAAAAAGAGGATGTCAATGAGGTTTTGAATAATGAGTAATAATTCAGGTGCAGAGAGGAAAGGAATGGTGTGTAGGCAAGGAGATTTTATGAGCTTGAAGCTTGAAGATCAAAAAGAACGTGTATTAAAGGGAAAAAACCTAGAAAGATCAGTCTATTAGCACAAAGTTTTTGAGAATAGTGAATGTGAACACTCTTGAAAAAATATTAAGAGTTGGGATTTGTTGATGCAGATGAACAAATAGGTCCCCACCTATCGGCTATGGACCGGTACTGGTCTGTGGCCTGTTAGGAAGCAGGCCACCCAGCAGGAGGTGAGCAATGGGCAACCAGTGAAACTTCATCTGTATTTACAGAGCTCCCCATCACTGGCATTATCACCTGAGCTCCATCTCTTATCAGATCAGCTGCAGCATTTGATTCTCATAGCAGTGCAAACCCTATTGTGAACTGTGCTTGTGAGGGATCTAGGTTGAATGCTCCTTATGAGAATCAAATGCCTAATGATTGGTCACTGTCTCCCATCAACCATAGATATGACTGTCAAGATGCAGGAAAGCAAGCTCAGGGCTCCCCTGATTCTAAATTATGATGAGCTGTATAATTATCTCATTATATATTACAATGTAGTAGTAATAGCAATAAAGTGCACAATCAGTGTAATGTGCTTGAATCATCCCAAAGCCATTCCCCCTACCCTTTCCCCCTTGTCTGTGGAAAAATGGCCTCCTATGAAACCAGTCTCTGGTGCCAAAAAGGTTGGGGACTGCTGACGTAGACAGTAAGTTGCTATCGTGGGTTCTTGAGTAAAGAATTTTAGGATGTAAGGAAAACATATGCTGAAAACAGCATTTTAGGAAGACCAGACTAATGGTAGTGGACAGGGTAGACTAATTTGGAGGAAAACTGAAGGCAGAAACATGAGTTAGGAGTCTTTCAATTAGAAAAGTAATAAGGATGAAATTAACCACTCTAGAAAACAATTTGGCATTACCTGGTAACGCTGCATAGGCACATATGCTATGGCCCAGCAATTCTGTTCCTTGGTATACTCCTAAAGAAACTCTTCACATATGCACCAGAAAACATGTATATAAAGCATTATTTGTAACAGTAGAAACCTGGAAACTACCCAAATATTCATTAAGAGTTGAATAAATCAATTGCAGTATATGCACACAGACCAATGAAAATAAGTAACTACAGTTACACCAACATGTAAGACCACCAAAACATGTTGAGAGAAAAAAGCCAATTCACAAGATAATTATATATATATATAATTATGCTGTTAATTATCTATGTGTGTGCACATATATAAACTTCCTTGAAAATTGTATTGATTGCATGATTATTTCATGCTAATGAATTTCAAAGACATAAAATGACTATATTTTGTTTAGGAATACATACAAACGTGGAAACCCTATAAGGGAATGATAATAAAGTTCAGGATGTCATTTATCTCTGGGGAAAAAAGCAGTGCACAACTAAGAAGTGACAGGACCTTTTGAGGTTCTAACGATATACTCTTTCTTAAGCTGGATGTTTTTATATGAATTTACTTTTTAATTTATATACTTTATTAAATATATTACATATGTTTAATATACTATATATATTTTATATATAGTATATTTAATACAAATATACATAATATATACTACACATTTATTATCTATATATTTATATTACATAGGTACATTTTTTTTTTTTTTTTGAGACAGAATCTCACTCCATCACTAGGCGCCAGGCTGGAGTGCAGTGTCACAATCTTGGCTCACTGCAATCTCCTCCTCCCGGGTTCAAGCAATTCTCCTGCTTCAGCATCCCAAGTAGCTGGGACTACAGTCATGTGCCCCCATGCCCAGCTAATTTTCTTGTATTTTTAGTAGAGACGGGGTTTCACCATGTTGGCCAAGATGGTCTCGATCTCTGGACCTCATGATCCACCCGCCTCAGCCTCGCAGAGTGCTGGGATTACAGGCGTGAGCCACCGTGCCCAGCCTACATAGGTAATTTTATATACCCTTTGATAGTTGTGATATATTTCAGAAATTAAAATGCTTAAAATAAATAACAAGGACTTGACCTAGAATGATAATTGTGGACATGTAAAGGGAACACATGGATGGTCAGATGCATGTTTAAGTCATTTGGATAAGATTATTGCAAGAGTCAGTTTTGTAGTGGCAATACTAGTGCAGAGGATAAACACTCCGAATCAATTATGCTCTCAAACTGTTACTTGGATTTGGAATGAAAGAGTAACCGTTCTAATAATCTTTTCTCAGGCTTTTTGGCAAAGGGTGGCCTGGCAGATAGGATAGCAGGCATGAACTATTAAGGCATGCTAGGGTGTATTCATCAACTTAGAAGTATAATGCAGTAAGGTTCTCAAAACATGATGTGCAACATGGTGGTCTTCCATCCTACTCCTCCATTTCACCAATTCCATACCTGGTGTTGATTCCCTGACTAGTTATAGAATTTCTCTTTCATGTTTCCAAAAATATTTGTAGAAAATGAAGGCTTATGGTCTTTCTCCCTCTCTCCTGCTCTCTGTTTTTACCTTCCTTTCTCCTCTGGGGTTGACTGAAGCACAAACTAAATGTCAATCCTGTATAAGGTACAGAGCTAAAGGTGAAGAGGCATGGGTATTAGCTTTCACACTAGGTGTAGTGGATATGTTACTTTTCTATTGCTGCTTTAACAAATAACAAACTTAGCATCTTAGAACAATACACATTTTTTTATCTTACGGGTTGGTAGATCGGAAGTCCAAAGTGTATCTCTCCAGGCAAAAATCAAAATTTTGGTGGGCAGTGTTCCTTTCTGGAGGCTCTAGAGGCACATCCATATGCATGCTCACTTAGGTTGCTGGCAGAGTTGTTTTTCCAGTTGTAGAAATAAGGAAACTGATTCCTTTTTTAGCTGTTGGCCTGGAGTTATTCTCAGCTTCTAGACCCACCTGCAATTCTTGGCTCATGGTCCCCTTGATTTTCAAAGCCAGCAATAGTAGTCTGGTCCACCTCATGTCTCATCTCTTCTACCTCATTTTCCATCTTTGAATCTCTTTGGCCAACTCTTCTGCCTTCTTTTTTACTTTGAAGGACACATGTGATCATATTTGGTCCACCTGGATAATCCATGATAATCTTCCTATTTCAAGGTCCTTAACCTTAATCACATCTGCAAACTCCCTTTTGTTATGTAAAATAACATATTTACAGGTTCCAAGGATTAGGGCATGGGCATCTTTGGAAGCCAATTATCTACTGCTACAGCGGATTTTTTAAAAACGGAAGATAAAAGATACATACTTACTAATGTTCAGCCATGGAGCATTGATTAGTGGAGCAACCATGCCAGAAGTGAATGAAACCTATCATTTGATTCAGTGTATTTCTCCAATTTCTTTTTCTGGACAGAAAGTTACAGTAAGTGAGGGTCATAGCACAAAAACCATTCAACAATACACAAAGTAGGCAATTAACAAATAGGAGATCTCCTGTAATCCAAATGCCCAAACTGATACCACCCTCCAGTGTTTTCCCTTTAATACGTTCACAGTAATCCAATCTTCCACCTAGTTAGATTGATAGTAAGACCTGCCTTTTATCACATTCCCCTTTCCAGGCAATTGAAAGATCATGACATGTTTCACAAGTTTGTTCTGGTATCCCTTCTTGCTTCTCCCTCTGCACTGCTACCCCAGGCTCCTCTATAAATCAGATCACATCACCAACATTTCCCTACTGCTATGGTTGTTAATAAACAGCTCTTACATCTCTTCCCCAAGGACTGACCCATACCTTTCTTCAAAGCTCAGCAAAGACCAGTATACGGGAATGAGAAAAAGAAAATAATGCAGGCAAGGAACATAAACTTGGATGTTCGTTATTGCTGTCCACAGTGTCATTCATCCATACCCCCACACAATGATTCCCTTACCGACAGTCTCTATTTTATCTCTCTGCTGCTGGAACCAATCTGGCGGCCAATAGCCAGAGTATACTTTGACCAGTCCCTTCCTATAGTTGATTCAAATATACAAGCGTCCAATTTTTCAGGTGTCCTTTTCTGAGGAGGCTGTGACCCTTACCTTAGAAGAGTAAAACTCCTGTCGGTGAATAGCCCCCAGGCACAACCACCTCCCACGACAGGCAACAGCATCATGGCTGGTGGGTGAGGCATTAAGAAAACGCTGGCATTTGAAAACAGCTGTTTTTTTTTTAGTCATCAATGTTTCCAAAACACAGAGCTCTAATCTCAAAGCATTTCCTTGTATTAATTTTTGTGTTATTTTTCTCATAGAATAATTTCATGCTGAAAGAAACATGCAGTCCTCTAGGCCAACCCCTCAATGTGTGATGAAAACACTGAGACCCAGAGAGAAGTAATACACACGTCACACAGCTTATTAGCAATAAATGTACAATAATGAGAAACAGGTATTCTGACTTCCTGTGTGCTAATTTGAAAGGCGTTTTTTATTTGTGATAAAACCAAAAAATTTCCAACACCCTTTTGCGGTCTTCTGCTGCTGCTAAATGTGACTGGAAAATTTATGTCATTCGTTATACAACTGTTTGTTTTTTTTTTCTTGTTGAAAACAAATCTCCAATGTAATCCCATTAAGTACCTAAAATAGAGAAACAAATCTACAGCTGCAAAATAAAAAAGAATACAAATATGATGAACAAGAAAACTATTTGTGTAGTTTTATATTTGTGTATAGCAAATATACTTCATTTTCAGTTTTCAAGTTATTGAAAAGAAACAGATTATGACAAAAGAGATAGATAATGCCCTTTGAACATAAAACTGATCATTTTTTCCAAACAGTAAATGTATTACATGCTTATTTGGGAAAATCCAAAAAAGTATAAGCATTTTCTAAATCTGACAAATTTGAGACCACTCAAATATTTTAAAGGAATCTATCAATCCTTCCAATTTAATTTATAAATATGAATAATTTTTATATTTTTTTCACTTGAAAAATATGAAGGATTTTCCCTTTATTAGGAAATTAAATCCATCCATCAGGTGAAAAACTAAGTATATTTCTTATTTAAAAAAATCAAAGCTTGTGGAGCTTTGAGTGTCATGGACATTGATTTCCAGAAACTTCTAGTGATTCCATGATTATTTTAACTTCCATCACCATCATACCAATTTCTTAGACTGCTAGTAGTCACTTCTCATCAGGCAGTGGAGAAAAGCAGTATTTACTTAGACTTCACTTGACCTTACAATCTCCACTATCCAGTCAAAGAAAATTAGCCTATTCAATTTCTCCAGTATATCCATTTCCTGTCAACGGATTGTCCCCTTTTATCTGCCTGTTTCACCTCAATCTACTTTATCTCATCATACTAAACTGTTTGGACAAAGTTTTATGGTTTATATTATCTTATTTATATAAACTATCATTATTCCCTTTGGGCTGGACTATTTTCATTCCACAAGCATACTGAATGTATTAACTACATATGTGAAACTGCCAGCAGCACTTTAACACTCCTTTTTCAGAATCAAATATTTGGTTCTTCATTAGTGCTCCATCTACATAAAATTGATGACCCTGTTTGTCCTTGTAATTATTTTGTTTCTAAACCTTGGACTTTATAGAAAGAATTAATTATAGCATGTATCTGTTTTTTAACTGCAAAATTGGATAATGGCTTAATAGCTCAAGGGGATTACATGTGGGAATTTAAGACTTATAAGGTTCAATTTCCCTGATGTCTGTTTTCCTACAGTGAGCTATGGCTTTGATTCCAGTCACAGATCCACCAATATGAGGGTAGGTCATGAATATGTTGCTGTGTCTTTTTTTGACATGTCATGGATTTTCTTTGTGAACCAGCCTTGCTAGCACAGCCAGACACCTAAGGTAGGTAGAGACCACACAACTTGGTGTGGTGAACTTACCTCATCAAACCAAATTAAAATTTTTAATTAAAAAAAAAGTTTAACTGCATCTAATAGGTAAGTAGTTCTTTGCTAATAGTATATTAACAAAGAATAGTTTTATTTGCTAAGTGTTTATACCCTGTATATGGTTGCCTTGACTATACATAAAAACCACCTGGGGAATTAAATAAACACCTATGCTCAGGCCTCACCCCCAAAAATTTTCGTTTATTGGGTCTGAGGCAGAGCTGAAGTGGCAGGATTTTTAAAGCTCCCCAGGTGATTCTAATATGTAGATAAGATTGAGAATCACTATGTTTAGCCAGTAGTAATGAAACTTATTTTTCTCCTCTGAATAACGGCATTGTGTGGAGTTAGAGGAGCCAATTTCTGCAGAATGTGGGATATATGAATCATAATTAGGCCCTCTAAGTGTCAACCACAGTCTGGGCAGGGAACACCTGTGGAGCAAGGAATTAAAAATGAATGATACCCTTTATACTGTAATGATAATGCATTCTACTCTCTAAGAGAAGCTATTAAAATATTACCCTTAAGATTTTTTTTTTCAAATCTGTTTTAACGTGTCACAAGAGAAAGTAATATGGGGTATTCAAGAAGGTTCTGTGTACTTAACTCGGCAGAGCTTTCTGCAAAATATTTTGTTATTTTATTTATGTGTGCCTCATGTAGTGATAGAGGGGAGAATGTGAGTGGGCCTGAGAAGAGAGAAAGAGATTTCACATTTGCATTACATCAAGGAAGTTCAACTTGTTCTAACTACCCCTTATTGCACTTTCAAATCTTGAGATCTGTTTGATGCATAGATTTCATCAACGCTCACCTCATTTAAATGGTAATTTATGTCCTTAGAATACCATTTCTAGCTTTGTTCTCGTGCACACCCCTGGAGCTGATCAGAGTCTGGTGATCCCTTTGTTTTCAAAGGAAACTTCATGTTCACACTCTCGCTATAAAGCTTAGTAGAATAAGACCAGAAAACGGTCTCATAGTGTTTCTGCCAGCTAATGAGGAAAATTTTTCCTCCTATGTATATCATGATAGGTAATTGAATTAGTACTCCAGTAGGAAAGGGTTTGCTCTTTCATACTTCTATAGTCTTTTCTTAACACCATGAAATTAAAGACATGCCAGCATGCAGCTGTGTATTCCTGATCAATTTCAAATAAGCAATGTAGTACATTATTGCTTTTATGTGCTTTTATAGCACATGCTGTGCAAGATAATTGACTCCATGACAGATGTCTATATTTCAGAGGAAAATTTATTTGTTAAAGAACAAACATGTATTACTTTAACATGAGGCTATTCATTATATGACCCACAAGGTGCTTTTTGACAACTTGTAAATTGAAATTAATATTTTCTCTTGTAGTTCTTAATATGCATAAGCAAATTTTACTGTTTGATATTAACCATTTTGAAGCTTATTCTGCTACTTGAATGTAACCCTCTGTACTCTTAGATCATGTTTGAAGTGCTGTGAAATGAGGAAAGGTGCATTTTTTTTTTTTAATTTTCAAAGAAGCCTATAGGCCTGAACTGTTGCCAAGTTGTTCAGAGTATGTTCTGTCTATCAGACCCATCTTTATATAAATGACTAAAAGAAAGGTCTAAAAATAAAGGGTGCAGGAAGTATTTTACATGAATCCTCCTTTACTCTCTCACTTCTGCTTGAAATGTCACTCTTTTTCAAGACAAACACTAGTAGGAAATAGCATCTGAAGTCCCTAACACTTTTGTGTGAGGTAAATTGGCTTGGAGAACAGGCAGTATTAGGTGGACATGGCTGCCATGAAAGAAAACTGAAAAAAAGAGGGAGGTTTACAAAGGAATGTCCATCTCCATCTCCTTTTAACACTGCCTGAGACCAATTCTGCTGCCTATAAATAAACCCTTCCATTCTTTTTAGCTGCCAGAATTTCTCCAGGAAGAAACTAGACCCTTTATCCTCATCAGCTGACTGGTCACCTTTTGCAGTAAGATTATAAAATTAAAATAATCAATACAGAGAGATTACCATATTCAGAAAGGATATAAGTTTAATAAGGTTCTTTCAAGGACTATTTTTCTTTTAATGAGAAGAAAAGGAGAAATTTTGTTCAGGCAGGCCCCTTCTAGCCTCTTGAACTCTCAGTGACCTAGCCTTTTGAGCATTAGAGGAAATAAGCAGGGGGGAAAGAGATATTATAATTAAATTGGATGTAGTATTTTTGTAAGTAAAACTGGGACACTAAGGACTAGTCTTGTAACGAAACAGAATGCAGAGATAACTTCAGGTGGGGTGGACCCCTGAGGAGAGTGAAAAGGGAGGCTTCTCCTCACCTAAGTGGAGGTGTTTGGCTCCATTGCTCAAGCTGGCCTGCACACAGAATGTAATGCCTTGAGGCTGTAATTCTGAGGCTCTGAGGCAAGGCACACTACTCGGTGTCTGACAGTACAGCTAAAATTGGCTGTGCCAACCAGGAACTTGAAGACGTGTGAGGTCACCATCAGGTTACATTTAGAAGTGCTGTCCCAACTACTCTCACACATATTTTAAGGCAAAAAATATAGTCACCCACTAACCCACTAAAATAATCTTGGCACAAAAATGTACTGTATTGAACTTAAAAAAAAAGAGAGAGAGAGAAAGGAAGAAACCACTAAATGCTATAGCCCAGGACTCCCGCCCATCCACATTTTCTTCTCTCTCTCTCTCACACCACACACACACACACACACACACACACGCACACACACACGTCGTATTTAAGGGAGGGTCTCAGGTGCTTGCTTTCCTTAGTAACCCAGACCAAGAGGAAGAGATGTGAGTTAGGAGATGCCTAAAGATGAAGAACAGCCCGAGGATCCGTAAACAGACTCAGCTCCGGGTCTTCTCGCACCTTGTCAGAATCAGTTTCCAGAATGAATTTCTCATCACCGGCGGAGAGCTTAGGGTCATCTGCCTGCCTTGGAATTTGGGTTGGGAAGTAGAGCTCGTGGACGCATGCTCCAGGCCCTGACCAGTCTCCCCACTGCTCGCTAGGAATTTTGTTGGGAGGCTGTACAGATTTTCCAACTGATTGACAGCGAGCATCGGTGGTTTCCCAATGGAGAAACGAATTTTCTTTCTGGGAATCCCCCTCTAGCCTAAGGGTTTTGCCTCGTTTCCCACAGCTCCCCTCTCGCAAACCCCTTCGGTTCGTATCTTCTTTCCAGTCCACTGGCTTCCTCTTTACCTTCCTCAGTGTCACTTCTCCTAACCTCCCCGCTACCATACCAGGTTCCAAAAGGAAGGCGTTGTCTGGAAAGGCCGGGGCTCGGCGTTGGGGATCCGGAGCAGCTCGGGACCCGTGCTGCAGGGAGATGGGATGGGAGAGCATGGGGGAAGGGAGGATGGGACTCCCGGAGAAGGAGAGGCGGCTGGGCAGGCGTTGGGGATGGAAGAGGCGCGGTGAACGCACTCAGACGGTTACCTGCAGAAAGAGAAAGACCGTAGCAAATACCTGTCCTCAATTAAACGCGTATCAATATGTGTGTGGGGGTCAGTACTGCACATCATCAAACCTCTTGGGTATAAAACCTTCCTACTGGAACTCTCCAGCCCCGCCCCCACCAGGCCACCAGCGGCTCCCTGCTTTCTCCGGCTTTGGGGTGAGGCTAGGTGTGTGGGTGGCTCCAGAAAGAGTTCCCTGCCCGCAGTTTAGGAGCGAAGTGATCGGTGTATGCACACTAGGCCCTCTGGGGGGTTAAAAAGGTTTCCCAGAAAGGGATGGAGACGGAGGTGGGAAGCCAGGCTGAGAATGGGATACCAACCACCCTCCCCGGGTCGGAGGTGGGAGCTGCGAAGCATTGAGCAGACCTGATCTAGGTGGCCTGAATCTAGGGACCGGGCAAAGAAATGGTGTGAATAGAAATCACACATTTCCCACGCTTTCAGCCCCGGTGCTCTGCCCTCCACTCCAGTTCCATGCACTCAGTCAGGTCCCCAGGCAGGAACAAGAGCTGGGGGTCCAGGGGTCCTTCCTTCTCACGGGAAACGTTTTTCTGGCCCGAGACTGGGCGGAGAGAGAGTCGGACATTTTCCTCCTTCTCTCTCCAGACAGCTGGCGTGGCCACCTCGCAGGGCTGCTTCCAGGGACACGACACTCAGGCGGTCAGAGACTTTCAGGCCCGGCCTTCACTCCTTCCCAGGGCACTTGGACAAGAGTTCTAGCTCTTGGCTACGTCTGGCCCGCTCGTGAGTTCACACACCCAGCACACGCGATCCCCGCAGGGAAACCGCGGGAAGCTGCGCGGAATCGCAGGGGACTCGCCGGGGCTCCAATTCCCAAGCCCCGAGGCCCCTGCGCCCAAAGAGGCAGGGCGGAGCAAAGGCAGCCGGCGTGGAGGCAGCGAGAGCCGGGCTGGCCCGGGCGCCGCCCTAGGGGAGGGACTGAGAGCTGCCCCGTGAGTCTAGGAGGCACAGCGGACCCGCCGGGGCCCCGCGCGCGCGGAGAAGGAGCCCCCGCCACTGCCGTGCTCGCCGCGTGCTCATCCTGTCCCCGCCCAGGGAGCCGGAGCCTCCAACTAACTCCGCCCGCCGCTCCGCCGCCCGCAGGCTCCGGCTTCCGTCCCGGACAGAGCCCGTGGCCGCGCAGGTTGGTGTCGCTGCCGCAGCCGCCGCCGCCAGTGCGAGGCAGGCTGGGCAAGGGTGAGGGTGGGGGCGCAGAAGGGGGCCCGGTCCCGGGATCCTGCTGCCTCCAATTCCTGGCGCCCCAGGAGGTTGTGGCTTTTTCTCCAGGGCTGCCCGGGTCGGGGGTGGGGGGATGGGGTGGGGATCCTGCGAGGCGGCCAGGGAGGATTTTGGGGACTGAGCCAGCCTCGAATTTCCCAAATCTCTCTGACCACCATTAAGTCCCTGGCCAGTTTGTGAAGGGTCATCCCCCACCCCCCCGTCCCGTCCTTCTCACCTCCTCACTTCTCCTTGTGCCCTTATCCTAGGGGGTACATTTGTTCATTCGCCGCCTTTCTGCCCCCAACTTGGAGAACTCTCCTTGACAGCGAGAACGCCTTCTCGGTTCCCCGCCCGCCCTGGAATCTAGTTTGGGGAAGTAGAGGCCGCTGCGTAGTAGCGACCTGGGGTGTGGAGTAGGGGCGAGTGCCGGGAAGCAGTAGAAATTCTCTGCCCTCTTTCTTTCCCGTCCCTGCCCAGCTTTGCTCTCTTCCTGCTGTTTTGCCAAGCCTCGGAGTGTAATACGCGGGTGGAGGGCCATCGCCCAGGCAGAATGGAAAGTATCCACTTAGAATACTAGTTAAGTCTAGGTTCAGTCACCTTCCCAGCTGTGTCGCCTTTGGAACCCGCCGCATCTGAACCACTGTGTTATCATCTGCACAATATGCGTCAGTTCTGCCCGCCGCTGAGGGTAGTTGTGGGCTCCCTTGGGACGACTTAGGGTATTACGTGATCTTGAGCACGGTTTCTTGTCTCTTGCAGCTGCCTGATGGCAGGTCTTGTGTTCTGATCGTCTGAGTTCGGTCCTTTGGCTGAGATGTGATTATCTCCTTGGGTGATTTGGTCAGTAGCTTTGTTGGGCTAAAAGGCATGTGTTCCCGGAACTGGTCCTTAGGGTTCTGAGTTGAAATCGTCCCTTCCTCACCAATCCCTATGCACAAAGCTATGGGCCTTACATCCTGTGCCTCTTTGGTCATAGAAATTCAAATACAGGGAAGATCTTATTGGACTTTGTTTGCTTCAGATATTTCGCATTCTTTACAATCTCTTTTCTATACTGGGTGCAAATTTAAATGTGCTGCTAATTCTAATAATCCAGGAAGGAGACCTTCATTTTGGTAAAATCATACATTTAGCTCAAAGGACCTGTGACATATTGTTTGGGACTTTTCAGTTTATAATCACAGGCACAGAAAAACATAGTTCATACCGTTCTAGTTACTTTATGAAGCAAGTAAATGGCCTAAAAAAATCAGCTTTACTAGACGTGAAGGCTGCAGTGAACTGTGATTATACCACTGCACTCCAGCCTGGGTGATGGAGTGAGACCCTGTCTCAAAAATAAATAATCAGCTTTAGAATTGATATTAAATGATACACCCTGTTGTTCCTGCATTCCTGATTTAATAGGCATTTTCATTGTGTGATGCACTCTGCTATATTATTTAAAGATAGAAAGATATAGAGTATGTTTCTTGTCCTAAAGGGCTTTCCAACGTAACTTAAAGACTCTGTAGTTTTATTTCATATTTTTATATGAACATTCTTCTAATGATTATACATGGCAAACAGAATGAGGTCAAGAATGCATTATTAAAGGCTCTTTAAAATCATTTGGTGAGTTTACATAGTAGATTGGAACAAATAACAAGTTTACTAAGACATTGCTTTCTAAAATAAAATGTCATGTGTTTCGACTTCATCAAATAGAGCTGCACTTAGAAATAAAATGAAGTCTGCGTTTTTAGAATGAAAGCTCAGAAAAACATTTTATGCATGTATGATATGCTAATCAAATGTTAAAAGCTAGAGAAATTTTAATTCTTATGTCATTCAGCAAGTCAATAAAATTGGGGTGCCCTCATACAGTTTTTTCCTCAACTCCTTGAAGCTGGAAATTATAATGCCTAGAAAAGTATACAGAGATTTAATGTAAGATTTTTTTTTTTTTTTTTTTGAGATGGAGTTTCGCTCTTGTTACTCAGGCTGGAGTGCAATGGCAGGATCTCGGCTCACCACTACCTCCGCCTCCTGGGTTCAGGCAATTCTCCTGCCTCAGCCTCCTGAGTGGCTGGGATTACAGGCATGCGCCACCATGCCCAGCTAATTTTTTGTATTTTTAGTAGAGACGGAGTTTCACCATGTTGACCAGGATGGTCTCGATCTCTTGGCCTCGTGATCAACCCGCCTTGGCCTCCCAAAGTGCTGGGATTACAGGCGTGAGCCACCGCGCCTGGCCTAATGTAAGATTTTTAATAAGCTGGAGCTTGGACACTTAAAGGCCTGGTGGGTCCTGAAGTGACTCTGGAAATTTGACTTTAAGAGTTCCAAGACTTGGTGAGGCTGAGTGCGGTAGCTCATGCCTGTAATCCTAGCACTTTGAGAAGCTAAGGTGTGAGTATTGCCTGAACTCAGGAGTTAGAGCCTGGGCAACATAGTGAGACCTTGTCTCTACAAAAAATATTTTAAAATAAAAATTAAAAAGCCAGGTGTGGTGGTGTATGCTGATAGTCCCAGCTACTCAAGAGGCTGAGGGAGGATCTCTTGAATCTGGAAGGTTGAGGCTACAGTGAGCTGTGATCATGCCACCACACTCCAGACTTGGGCAGCAAAGAAAAAAGAAGGGTCTTAGTGAGAATTTTGCTTGTTTTTGAAACTTTTTTTTTTTTAGCTTGAGGCAAACAATGAGCATGAATTCCACCTGGAAAAGATTGACCAGGGACCTGAACTTTCTGCCTAAGCTGTATTTTGTTTGACTCAACCCCGATGCTCTTCTTTCTCCTAGCAAAAATTTATCTATCGGCTATGTGTAGAATTTCTTAGGCTTTACGTACAGGGCTTTGAGGGCTTTGATTGGACTCCCACATTAAGGCATGGCAGACTGAGGGGCACTCTGAGTGTTAACTTTACATCCTTATTGCTCCATACCTTTGTTTTTCTATTTGTGAAATGAGATTAAAGATCCTTGTTACTGCCCTGGAAACTGTGTCAGTTGGTGTAATAGCCATGAAAGCTTCTTGTGTGTATAAGAACTTTTTTTTACCATTTGAATTCTTTTCATCTGTAAAAGCTAATTATTAAAATCACAGACAGCTCAAAAGACAGGGGCTGTGAATAAAGTTGCTGTTGGTGTCATGTGCTCTCAAGTCTCCTGGCAGAAATGTCAGTCATCGTGTATCCCTACAATTGACTGTAGTATTGCAGGGAATAAGGCCTTCATCTTATCCAGGGTTTAATGGTTTAAATCTCCAGAATGGAAATAATGAAGTACTAACCCGAAAGGACTGTTGTCAGCATTAAGTGAGCTAATCCATGTGTGGTTCTTAGCACATTGCCAGTATATAGCTGTTGCTCTATGACTCAAGCAGTTATTTTAGTTTCTCCAGGGTAGGGGGAGAAGGGGAAGGAATGACACTTCAGTGGTCCGCATTTAAAAAATAAATACAAATATAAAAATATAAATACACTCTTCCCCAATATTTTGAAGTAGCCATTCCTCAGCTCACTTGTTTCATTCATTTGTGCAACATGTGTTTATTCAGCCCACAGCATGTGTTTGGCTTTTTCCTAGGCAGTGACATTCAGTGGTATTCATTCAAGACAGTCGTAGTCACTTTCTTATGACTTAAAAGTCTAGCGAGGGATGCAAATTTGTAAATAGAGAATTACAAATTTAGAAAGAAAATATTTATAAAATTATAATATTGTGTGATTCATGCCATGATAAGGGTAGTGCAGAGAACCTCAGAAGATATGATGGGATGGCAGGGTCCTGGGTAGGTAAGTGTCACACAGTGCATCATCTCATCCTAACTGGGTTGGTGGTGGTGAAGGTAAACTTTCTAGCGGCATGAATACATGAAGACCTGAAGCATGAGTGGCAGTTAGCAGCTAAAGAAGTGGGAAGATTGAAAGAGTATTCTAGACCAAAGGAAGCATGATGCTTTAGAATGGAAGCCAGGCAGAAAATGTAAAAGAATACATAGGTAAGAGCAGTAGGGAGAGGCGTGGCAATCTGGAGAATCCAGGCTGTCTAAAGGGAAAAGTAGATACTCAGTTTCAGCCAAGTATTGTCGGGTTGGGATACAGGCCAATTGTTGCCAGATGCCTTGATTTCTAAAGAGGAGCTTAAAATTCGTATTTTATAAATATGAAGTCTCCCAAATATGAAATAGCCCAAATGTTTTAAAAACTATTCTGTGGGCCAAACCAGATCAATCTGTAGTTGGAATTCAAACTACACTTTATGACCCCCACTTTATGACCTCTACATGTAAAAAAATGAGAGGCATTTAAGGTGGCTTACAGCATAAACCTTATGCAGACAAGCGAGCAAAGTGCTGCAGATAAGGCAGAGCCACCTCATTCAGGGCTTTGTGAACCTTGCTGAGGGGTGGCCTAATCCTAAGGACAGTGGGTGACGCTGAAGACTGAAACAAGATTAGATTTGTGTTACATGATACATTCTAGCTACTGTATAGAGAATGAGCGGGAGGAGGCACTAGTGGAAGAAGGCTAACCATTTGGAAGCTTACCGTGATCATAGGAAGAAATTAAGTATGGCTAAAAGCAAGGTACTCAAGCAGGAGGGAGATGAGTGGATTTCAGAGATATGTATGATACTCCTATGTTGGGATTTAATTCCACATTAGTCACTCAGACTTTTGCATGTCTTCTGAGCACAGGCATTTACTGCTTTCATCCCAGACTCTCTACTCAAAGACATGTGTATAGCACATAGTTTTGGAAGATAGAAATATTCTTTCCCTCTGGAGCAAAGGGCAGGTAGATTTCATTGTCCAGATTAAAATATTCAAGTACCCTAAGCTCAGGGTTTCCCCTTGACAATGCAAATCATTGAGTGTCCGCTTCACATCACATCAGGGGAACTGAGTCTCAAGAGGATGGCACAACTATGATGATACTACTGCTATTTTTGTGAGTAATCTAGTCCTTTGTTTCTGACCCTAGAATTTCCTGTCTTCTTGCAGCATTTTCATGAAACTGTGGCACACTAATTTTGTTAACCTGCAAGTAGGGTAAAAATCTCACAGCCTTAGTTATTGAGAGCCACTAGCCACATGATCTGTTTAAATTTAAGTTTAAATAAATTAAAATGAAATCAGATTTTAAAAATCCATTCCTTGGTTGCATGTGACTAGTGGCTACTGTACTGGGCAGAGGAGATGTAGAAAATTTCCATCACTGCAGAAAGTTGTATTGGACTTTGCTGGTTTAAAGCCTCAAATTTTGTTTGGTTGGTGAATAAGCAGAGACAGTAGAAGTTGTTGATTTTGACAGCATAAAAATGACATTTGGTTTCATGTTAGATTCATAGGACTTCCTTTAATATAGAGAAAATATTTCTGTTTGCATAGTCTATACAGTACTTAGTTCAGGCCTCTTGGGGGAAAAAAGTGAAAAAGTATCTTCAGTGTCAGTTTGGAGACTGGGCAGACTGGAACCATGTGGCAACAGAAGTTCTACATATAAACAGCATTACTCAAATCATATGTGACTGTGAGATTAGCATCTGTGCCCAAAGGAGCCTGAACTTCTGAATGCTGTCTTGAGCTTCATCTACTAACCATGCTTAACACAAAACGACAAGAGCTGCATATTAACAGTGGGGGTCTGGAGCATAGCCAGTCCGGCAGCACCTACACAATGCCTGCTGCAACCCAGCTGTGCTGACGTAGACTCACAGAAAGGGTGGAGGGCAGGAACAAGATTTCCAGATGGCTCTTGTTCAGAAAGTTTAAGATGATAGCTTCAAGAAAAGAGGGAACTGGACTCAACAATAGAAAATATAATACTTTAAAGCACAACTTTAAATGACACCACAGAATTAGGGAGAAATGCCAAGAAACAATCAAAGCAGCAGATCTGCTTTCCTATCAGACAGGAGAAGCTCATTTTTCGGAGGGTGTGGACCGCAAGTACTGGGAAGTGAATGTGCAGAGAATGATGGATCTAGCCAACAGTTGCAGTAACAAAGGACAGTTTTCACTTGCATTGAGTGTACAGTTGACTGCTGCATGTACAGCATAAGCAAAACGAAAACAGTGGTAGAAATAAATGAAAGTAAAGGCTGAGGCCCTTATGAAAGAATCCTATGACTACCTGTTTTTTTCCGTGGCTAAAAATGCCTTATCATAAATTTCATATATTGAGAATTTCACTTATTTATGCCAAAGTAAGCTTGTTTTAAAATAGTACTCATTTGTAGTACAATAAAATTTTACTTATGTAAAGATTAATTTGAGATTTTAAAAGTCTGAAGTTTAGAATATTTTAAAGATTGAATTTATTTTTAAGCACTTATATACATAACACCCGGAACCTGCCAGGGATGTTACCTTTCAGAACTCTTTTGAAGGGAAATTTTATGAAGATATAAGTTAATTTTGAATAGCATGATAATTGCTGCATGTAATTGGAAGCTTCGATAGTGTTTAAAGAAAACTTTTTGTAGGTTATATGTATACCTATTATTTACATTACTAATTACATCAACAAATCCTTATTTTCATAGACATTCCTTTCAAATTCAGTAAATTCTGGGAGAGCTGAGGTCATATGCTGTTAGGATTTGTATAAAGGTAGAGTCGCTTGCATAAAGCAGGCATTTGTTAACTAGTAGGATTTTTCTCCAATTAGTTTTAAAATGTTACTTTGCTAAAAGTCTTTTTCTTTTAATTGTGAATTTTGAAATCTTATTTTTGTAGGTGTAGAAAAGGCTTGTAACCCACCCCACAAATCCGCCTTCCTCAGCCCCTCTAAGTCTGGAAAAGTCACTTGTTCAGTGTGCTTTCATTTTTCCTTTCTCTTTTATTTGCCACAGTTCTTACCTGTGCATCAAGCTTGTATTGCCTTGTGCCTCTGTTCTCTTCATATAAACAGCATAAAATTGGGAATATTCATTGTCTGTTGCATTTCTGAAGATCAGAATTTTCCCCAGTTTCATGCTGTCGTTTCTCAGGCAGGGTGTGGTAAGTCATCTTTTGAAAACTGACTCCAGTAAAACTGGAGTGTGCTGTTGAAACTGTTGGTGTGCCCGCTTCAGAAACAAAACCAGGAGACTTGCTGTTTACTGCATGAGTCACATGGGTTACAATGAATGGAAGCAGTATTAGATTTTTTTTTTCAAGCTCATCAATGCTACATCTTATTTTAAAAGAAGCCTGAAATAAGGAAATAAATGTAAACTAATAAACTCCTTCTTTCCCTGGGGAGAAGCTAGAATTATATTGGTTCTCCTGTTTTGGGAATGAAGTAGTAACAATGAGGGTTAAAAAAATTAGGCCTTTTCCTTTAACCCATGATATCCTGTAGTGCTCAGAGCTTTCTAGTGTGTACATTTGCTCAAGCTGCGCATGAGTAACTTTAATCAGTAGTGAAGTGGTTCTTTCTGTTATGTGCCATTTCCTCTTTGGCCCCTGCCTCACTTAGCTATCACTGTATGCCTAATCGACCAGAGTGAAATGTTTTTAAAACATTTTCCAGGGAACGAGGGACTTTTTGCAGACTTGTTATAATAGAAAATGCCAAAGAGAGCAAAGTTTTAATGGTTTCTCTGCACAGATAAATGTTTCCAGAGCAGACTGATGATGAGTCAAGGAGCTGTTAATGGGATATGTAAATGTAACCTTTCACCTAGTTACTGTCACTACCTAAGTCATAACTACCTGGTGTCAGTAAATTGTTTGAACTAGTTCTTGTCTAGTTCCCTAATTAAACAGACTCTTTTGGTCCCATTATTATCCAGTCAATAGTCAGCACTGTTTCAGTTTGCACTGTCGTGCGCTCCTCTGCTCTCCTTCTGTTTAAATAATAGCTCTAAGTCCCATTATAGATTCTTACTAATATCTTTGCCTTCAGCTTTACCTCAGTATTAATGGGAAGATTTTTTTGATCTGTGTATTTGACAGTGACTTCTAGCTCTTAGGTTTCACTTATTTAACAAATTTTCATTCAGTGTCAGCCATGTACCTAGCAATATTCTCGACCCCAGAGATCCAATAGTGAGCAAAAAAATTCCCGGTCTGGATTATCATGAAGTGAAGAGTACAGGAGGAAGACAATCATTAATTAAATATACATACAACAACACATAATAATTATATATAATTACAAGCAGAGGTAAATGCTCTGAATAGAACAGTACAATTGTGTGGGCTTATATAATAGGAACCTGAGGAAGTAACACTTGATTGATATCTGAAGTGTGTGGAGGACAATGTGAGATAGGATAGGAAGAAAAGTGTTCCCGAAAGCAGACACAACTTCCATTTGTGCAGAGGCCCTTTACAGAAGGGAGTAGAATGAAATCAAGAAACTGAGGAGGATCAAGGGGAGCGAGGAGCTACTGTGAATGAGGCTGGACCCATTGGCTGGGGCCAGTCCACACAGGATTTTGCTGGCCATGTAAAGAATTTGGTTTTCCTCCTAAGAACAATGGAGTGTGTTTTAGGTAGGAGCAAGGGACTTGATGTGATATATGTTTTGGTAAGATCATCTGTGGGGTGTTAATTGGATCGGGATGTGAGAGTCAGTGGGGAGAAGTTGGGTGGCTCTTTTTAAATTTAATTTGAAATGACAGTGTGTACCTGTCTGGTGGTGGATACTGGGAAGTGGCAGTGAAGATGGTTCAAAAGTGTTTTGGGGGCATACCGTTCACTGAACTCAGGAATAAGTTGGGGTTTTCCTTTATTTATTCAACAATATTTAGTGACTCCTTACTTTATGCTCATCTCTGTGCCAGGCTCTAGAAATAAAACTGCGAACAATACATAAAATGTCCTTGAACTCATGGAGCTTACTTATTAATGGGAGTGACAGACAATCATTAAGTATAACATATATATATTAAAATATATATATAAAATAAATAAATATATATAATAGCAGGTGCTAATAAGTCCTACAAAGAAAAATTAGGCAGATAAGAGAATGGAGGATGAGAGTGGAGGGTCCTCTTAACAGAGGATAGTCAACAAAACCTCTTGAAGAGCTAGCCTTTGAGCAAAAACCCAGATGAAGTCGGGGAGCTAACTGTGCAGATTCTCTACCAAGCAGAGGTAACAGGTACAAGATATTGAGGCTGGAACAAAGGAATTATCCCTCTATATCCCCGCCACCAAAGAATACCAAGACCAATATGTCTGAAATACAGGGATTAGGTAGGAAAGGTGTCAAGAATGTCTTGCTGGTAGCTAAAACTTAAATCATCTATATAGGGGCATTATCTTCAGTCCTGATCAGTTTTTCAGAGTCCCATACTGTTATCAACTGTAATTCCAGGTTGCTCTGCCACTAAACTGGTTTTAACACAGCTACTAGAACAGCTTCCTTTACAGCAAACCCTGCTCAGATTCAGTGTCAGTGGTAACTGTACGTCTATCCTGTCAATGACAACCCCTTCATCAGCCCAGGTGAAAGTCCCCAACCTTACTTCAACCCCATATGCTGTTATAACCCTCTCTGTACTTCTCCAGTTATTCAGTTGAAGGCTTCCCTTCAACATTTGTTTAGGCTTTCCACATAATTTATTCTTTTTGGGGGGCATTGCTTTTATTCATCATGAAGCCTCTTTTCTTTCTATTGGCCTATTTCCATCACTTCCTTCAAGAGTGCACCCAGTTTCTTCAGATTTATTCCCAGCTCCTGGATCACAGAACCGCTCAGCCTACTCAGTCTATGTGATGTTATTTTTGTCCTTCTTCCTTGGGTCACTTGAAGAAGCACTACTTTTAAAGTGCCACCATTGTCCCGATTAAAATATTTATGATTGGCCGAGCACGGTGGCTCACACCTGTAATACCAGCACTTTGGGAGGTCGAGGCGGATGGATCACGAGGTCAAGAGATAGAGACCATCCTGGCCAACATGGCGAAACCTCGTCTCTACTAAAAATACAAAAATTAGCTGGGCATGATGGCACGTGCCAGTAATCCCAGCTACTCGGAGTCTGAGGCAGGAGAATTGCTTGAACCCAGAAGGCGGAGGTTGCAGTGAGCCAAGATCACACCACTGCGCTCCAGCCTGGTGCCTGGCGACACAGTGAGACTCTGTCTCAAAAAAAAAAAAATTATGATTGTATTCGTTTTCCTTAGAAAAGATTTGGTACCAGTAATTGCTCTGCCATGTATATATGTGACATTGTCCAAAACAGTCAACGTTCAGGATCCTCATCAATAAGATGAAGATACCCAGACTCCCTTCTTTCATTCAGTATAGTAGTGAAGAATAAATGAAGTAAAACATGTACAAAGCATTGTAAGCAAATGTAAGACATTAGTTTTAATATTTAAGGTGGGTGTATTTCATATCCTTATCTAAATTGCAGGTTCTTCACACCGTTTTACACAGTATACAGTCACGTACCTGTGTGCTGCAGGAATTCTGTGAGGATTCTTAAGCTTCCAGCCACACTAGGCAAGCTTGGGCCAAGTTTATCTACAGCCTGTGTATTAGTTTCCTGGAGTTGCCGTAGCAAAGCACCATAAACCGGGTGGCTTAAACCACAGAAATGTGTTGTCTGACAGTTCTATAACTAGAAGTCTAACATCAGTACATTGGCAGGCTTGGTTCTTTCTGAAGACTGTGAAGGAGAGCCTGTCCCATTCCTCTCTCTCGTGTTCTGATAGCCTCAGATGTTCTTTGGCTATACATGGTTCCTTATGTCTTGACTTCGTCTTTCCTGTCTTCCTCTTTGTGTGTCTGTCTCTGCGTCCAAGTTGCCCCTTTTTATAGGGACACAGTAATATTGTATTAAGGTCTGCCCTAATGATCTCATCTTAATGGGACACAACTCAACCTATATCATCATGATACAATACACATACAAAAAAGGGTAATCACAAATGTGGTGAATTAGTTCTGTGTTACTAAAATGGTAAATTAGGTGTAGAGCTTGTTTCCCACCTGGTACAAGGCAGCAGTCCCCAACGTTTTTAGCACCAGGGCCAGTATCTTGGAAGACAGTTTTTCCACTGACTGGGGTGCAGGATGGTTTTGGGATGATTCAAGTGCATTACATTGATTGTGCACTCTATTTTTATTATGACTCCATTGTAATATATAATAAAATAATTACACAACTTACCATAATGTAGAATTGGTGGGACCCCTGAGCTTGCTTTCCTGCAACTTGATTGTCCTCTAGGGGTGATGGGAAACAGTGATAGATCATCAGCCATTTGATTCTCATAAGGAGACTGCAACCTAGATCCTTCTTGTGTCCAGGTGACGTTAGGGTTCCTGCTTCTATGAGTCTAATGCTGCAGCTGATCTGACAGAAGGCAGAGCTCAGGTGGTAATATGAGCTATGGGGAGTGACTCTAAATACAGATGAAGCTTGGTTTGCTTGGCCACTGCTCACCTCTTGCTGTGTGACCCTTTTCCTAACAGACCACAGGCCAGTATCAGTTTGTGGCCAGAGGGCTTGGGACCCCTGATATAAGGCAAAATAAATGAAATATTTAATGAAAGTTACATGTGAAATTCTGAACATTCACATAAACTTATTCAGAGTTCAACAAGTCCTGTTAATTTTAATTTGATCTAGATTAGAGTAGAGCAGGCCAGCCAAGAGAAGGAGCAAAAGAACTCATTAAATTTTTCTCCAAATTTTAATAGTACATTCAGTTTTTATACTGACGTCAGTGGGAAAATATCCAGTTCATATATTTATTAATATAATCTTTATGTGGACTTTCTGTGTGTGAATTTTTTTATTGCTTCAAGTTTTTGGGTTTTTTTTTTTTTTGGCCATCACGCTACACTTTGACTTTCTGTCCTTCCTCTCTTTCTTTCCATCTTTCTTTCTTTTTTTTCTTTCCTTCTTCCTTTCTTTTTCTGTAAAATCTAGTTCCTATAGACACTTTAGCTTTCTGGAAGGCCACATGTGGTTCCATGGCACAGATTGACCTCTCTCTGTTAAACACCTAGAAGGGCTCATGGTTTTTATCTTATTAAATGCCCTAGCCTAGGTTTATAAAAATTTACTTCCTCTTAGAATTAAAACTTTCTTTAATATTATATAAATTTTTTCGCATCAGTTTTCATTTGGTTTGTTTTTATTTTGCATTGCTGTTTTTTGATAGTGCAGAAAAGAAGTGGACACACTTTGACCTGTTGATGTTGGAGGATATATAAGTGCATCTTTTGTGGCATTTTATCCAGATTTGGCATTAAGATGTCCCATTTCATCTGGTGAGCATGCTTTAATCTTCATATGGCCTCTTATTCTGGTGTTAGGATAGCCTGTGCTTGATGTTGAGGAAGGTATCTGAATCTGTTGTTTTGCTTCCTTGTGTACCTGGCTGGCCCGTTTGAAGGTTTAACCATTTTAAATTTCCTAACAGAATGACAGTTACCAGAGACTGGGAAGGGAAGTGGAGAAGTTGGAGGGGAGGTGGGATTGATTAATAGGCATAAATAATGAAAGAATAAATGAGATCTAGTACATGATAGCCAATAATAATATACATTTTAAAATAACTAAAAAAGTATAATAAGGGTCTAACACACAACAAAATGCATGGCACATAGAGCATATGTAAGAAGCCTGTTGTAGGAATTCATGCAGATATAGTGAACAGAAATTGAATACTTGACCTTTATCTACAAAAGTAGCTGTTTGTTGTCAACCAGATCTTTCTTAGTACAGCCCCTACATTCCAAATAGCTATGTGATAGAAAAGATTCGTAATTGCTGTACTTTCATTAAATTGCTTCATGATTACTGCTGCATGAAGATTTTCACTAAAGGAAAAATAGCCATAGATTGTTTATTTCTGTTTATTGTTTTTTATAGAAAAAAATAAGGAAAAAGACAAATAATGAATATTAGTTTGCTGCTGTTGTAAAAACAAATTTCCTCTTGGTGTCCTCTCAAGTAGATTTAGGAAAATGAGGCTCACAGAGGTTAAAGTAGTTTGCCCAAGGTCATATAGATATAGGTTTTAAGTGGTGAGACCAGGATTTGAATCCACAGGCTCTGGATTGGGGCCTGTGTTACTCTGGAAAAATAGTGATGGGGGAATTAATAAGCTCATCTGTATAATGCACCTAGAATGGAGACCAGCACACAGCAAGTACTCAGTACACTACTGTGGTAACAACGACAAAGACAACTACTACTTCTATAATTACTATAATTGTGTTAACTACTGTTACTACCATTAGTATTATCTACTCTGATTCATACCTAACCATTTCTTTTTAAATTTTTTCTAAAATTTTTTTAATTTTTAATTTTCTAAGTACTTAGTAGGTGTATATATTTATGGGGCATATGAGAAACTTTGATACAGGCATACAATATGTAATAATCACATCAGAGTAAATTGTGTGTCCATTACCTCATACATTTTGTTGTGTGTTACAAACTAATTGTACTTTTTTAGTTATTTTAAAATGTGCATTATTATTGACTGTAGTCACCCCATTGTGCTATCACATATTAGATCTTATTTATTCTTTCATTATTTATGCCCATTAACCATCCCACCCCCTCCAACTTCTCCACTTCCCTTCCGAGTCTCGTAACCATCATTCTGCTATCTCCATGAGTTCAATTGTTTTTATCTTTAGCTCCCAAAAACAAGTGAGAACACACAAAACTTGTCTTTCTGTGCCTGGCTTATTTCACTGAACATAATGACCTCCAATTACATCCATGTTGTTGCAAATGGCAGATCCCAGTCTTTTTTATGGCTAAATAGTACTCCATTCTGTATATGTACCATATTTTCTCTGTCCATTGATCTATTGCTGGACACTTAGGTTGTTTCCAAATCTTGGCTATTGTGAACAGTGCTTCAGTAAACATCAGTGCAGATATCTCTTCAACATACTGATTTCCTTTCTTTGGGTACGTATCTAGCAGTGGGACATATAGACTCCAAAGAAAGGAAAATACTGACTCTTATGGTAGCTCCATTTTTAGTTTTTTAAGGAAACTTCGAACTGTTCTCCATAGTGATTGTACTAATTTATATTCCCACCAACAGTGTTCAAGGGTTCCCTTTGTTCTACATCCTCACCAGCATTTGTTACTGCATGTCTTTTGGAAAAAAGCCATTTTAACTGGGGTGAAATGACATTTCATTGTAGTTTTTATTTGCATTTCTCTGATGATCAATGAAATTGAGTGCCTTTTCATATATCTATCTGTCATTTGTATGTCTTCTTTTGAGAAATGTCTATTCAGATCATTTGCCCATTTTTAAACTGGATTATCAGATTTTTTTTTTTCCAGAGTTGTTGGATTTGCTTATATATTCTGGTTGCTAACCCTTTGTCAGATGGATAGTGCGAAAACATTTTCTCCCATTCTGTGGATTGCCTCTTAACTTTGTTGATTGTTTCCTTTGCTATGCAGAAGCTCTTTAACTTGATGTGGTCCTATTTGTCCACTCTTGCTTTGGTGGCCTGTGCTTATGGTGGCCTGTTCTTATGTGCTTATGGCTCAAGAAATCTTTCCCTATACCAATGTCATGGAGAGTTTTCCCAAAGCTTTCTTGTAGACGTTTTGTAGTTTGAGTTCTTAGATTTAAGTCTTTAATCCATTTTGATTTGATTTTTGTATATGGTAAGAGATTCATTCATCCACACATAGGCATCCAGTTTTTCCAGCACCATTTATTGAAGAGACTGTTGTTTCCCCAATGTCTGTTCAGGTCAACTTTGTTGAAAATAAGTTCATTTAGATGTTTGAATTAGTTTTTTGGTTCTCTGTTCTGTTCCATCAGATTATGTGTCCATTTTTATGCCAGTACCATGCTGTTTTGGTTACTGTAGCTGTGTGGTATAATTTGAAGTCAGTTAATGTCATTTCTCTAGTTTTGTTCTTTTTGCTCAGGATAGTTTTGGCTATTCTGGGTCTTTTGTGAATCCATATACATCTTGGGATTTTTTCCCACTTCTGTGGAGAATATCACTGGTATTTTGATTGAGATTGCATTGAATCTGTAGATTGCTTTGGGTAGTATGGACATTTTACCAATATTGATTCTTCCAATCTGTGACCATAAGGTATATTTCCATTTGTATGTCCGTGTATGTCCTCTTCAGTTTCTTTCATCAATGTTTTATAGTTTTCATTGTAGAGATCTTTTACATCTTTGATTAATTCATAGGTATTGAATTTTATTTGTGGCTATTGTTAATAGGATTTTTAAAAATTTCTTGAGATTATTTGCTGTTGTTATATAGAAATGCTGTTGATTTTTGTATGTTGGTCTTTTGTATATTGATTTGTATTCTGCAACTTTAGTGAATTTGGTTATTAGTCCTAATAGTTTTTGGTGGAGTCTTTAGGTTTTTCCAGATATAAGGTCATATCATCTGCAAACAAGGATAATTTGAATTCTTTCTTTTCAATTTGGATGCCCTTTATTTCTTTCTCTTGTTTGATTGTTCTAGTTAGGACTTCCAGTACTACGTTGAATAACAAGTGACAGTGGGTATCCTTGTCATAAAGATCTTAGAGGAAAGGCTTTCAGTTTTTTTTCCATCCAGGAAGATACTAGCTGTGTCACATATGGTTTTTACTATGTTGGAGTGTGTTCCTTCTAGACCCAGGTTTCTGTGGGTTTTATCATGAAAGGATGTTGAATTTTATTATATGCTCTTCCAGCATCAATCATGATGATCATATGGTTTTTGTCTTTCATTCTATTGAAATGATATATCACATTGATTGATTTGTGTATGTTAAACCTTCCTTGCATCCCTGGGATAAATCCCACTTAGTCATGATGAATGATCTTTATAATGTGTTAATTGCACTCAATTTGCTACAATTTTTTGAGGACTTTTGTATCAATGCTCATCAGGGATATTGGGATATTGGCCTATATTTTCTTTCTTTCTTTATTTTTTTTTTTTTTTGCCAATCAGTTTGAGCTTATGAGGTTAGCCTTGAACTGATGACCTCGCCTTCGCGAGCGCCATGACCTCTGGCGGGAGCCACTTTGGACCCCGTATTTTCTTTTTTTAATTATCTTTGGTTGTAGTATCAGGGTTATATTGCTCTCATAGAATGAGTTTGGAACTGTCTTTTAATAATAGTTAATAATTTTTACAAATGCTTTCTGTAGTCCATGAAGAATAGCTTTAATTGTGTCTCTAGGTTTTTTGTTTGTTTGTTTGTTTTAAGGTGATAACCATTGTATTGATCCCCGAAGGGGTTTATATTTGTTTTCAAACCTGCTGTTACAGTATGTCCATATAATATTTTATATAGTGGAGCCATTTGAAGGCTGCAGCTGTGTAGAGAAAAAAAAGCCACAGTTTTGGTTTAGCATTTTGGGAGTTATCAACTTCTACTGACTATTGAGATTCTCTTCAGACAAGTTGAGAGAGGTCAGTATATAAATTTAAAACCTTTATTTTTCAGTACAATATATACTTGATTCCAGGGCATGGAGTTTAGGGGTGGTTGGGAACTATGCCACCTAGTAACCTTTTTGGTTTCCATTGCTAAACATTCTATAGTTCTGTTATAATAATGATTTTGGTTGTCTTTTATAAATGAAAACAAACCCATTTGCCAAGTGGGGATAAAATTAAAGTTTGTTGTTAGTGCTGCACTCTAAACAGGGGAAACATAGAAGCTAGGAAGAAAGTAGTCTTAATTTTGAAAGCGTAGCCCTCCTGGGATTTAAGTTACCAACTTCACAATGTTTACCAAGCAGATTTTCATCTGTACAACAACCTTGGTGAAGATATGACCAGTTCCTTCTCCTAACTACTTTGTCTTCATGCCTGGTGTCTTGCTCTAGCATTTCAACTACAGGATCACACAGGGAAGAACTGGGGAAGTGACCTTTCAAATTCCTGAGAGGAGGGAATGAATGTTTACACTGTTATTGGCTAGAATTTTGAAGCCTTTCAAAAATAAAGTTGCTCCGTATGCTCCAGATTTTATAGAGAGAAGTCTGGTGCCAACTGTAAAGTAATGTTTTGGAAAGGCTTGTCACCCCAATGGCTTGTAGTCCTCTGCCACCTACCTGCCCCTAGAGGGGCTTGTGGTGTGTTAGAAGGCTGTGGCTGGGTTTAAAAGAAGAAATATTTATGTTTTCTTTTCCTTATAAACTATGGACATCAGAATCATAATAATGGTTCCCATTTGTGGAGGTCATTTTGTAGAGTGGAGAAGAAAACCAGCTTCCTTCTGGAATAAGACATTTGAGTCAAGTGTTGACTCTGCCTCTAACTGTAATAGCTATGTGACCTTGGGCAAATTACCAACTCTCTGAGTGTCTCAGCTTTATCCTCTTTGAAACAGGATTGTGTTGGTGTCACTTCATATAGTGTGGTGGCTGTAATTATTCTGAGATTAATGCACATAAAATGCATAGAAAATGCCTGGCACAGGGTTAACTGCTTAGTAAATGTTGGATATCATTATTATTATACGTTGTATACCTTACGTAGAGTACCTCTAATGTTTTCTATGACCCTGCAGTGTAAACCTTCATCCCTGTTTTACAGAGGAGAAAATTAAGGCTCATAAAGGTAACTGTTTTGTTTTGCATGTGAGGGAGTTTGAAAATGGTTCATTTTGTGCTTTCTTCCTCATCCTGATTCTTGCCCTGTGTGGTTGCCCACCAATACCAAGCTTGTGAGACAGAACAAGAGGGGATTCCATTTTGTTTTTTCTCAAACTTATGTGATAGGATGCTTGTGCAATTCGAGAGATAGGAACATTGTTCTCAAATGCATGAACTATACTGACCCCTTTCAGAGGAAAACATCCTCACTTCCAGTTTGACTTAATTATATTTTTCATAATGTCACATAAATATATTCAAAGTTGGAGTAAATGTCTTAGTTTATAGCACTTACACAGCTATAAAATAAAACAAATTTACTAATTAAATGCCAACAAAACTATAAAACAAAATTTGAGAAATTACATTAATTTATGTGCAGATGTTGATATTTTGCTCAAAGTAAACTGTCAATTTTGGGTTCATACATACTTAGGATAGATTTTATTTTTAAACTGTGTCTACCTTTTCTTTTCTTGAGTTTAATGCATCATAAATTTTCAAATATCTGTAGTTTTGTGTGATTCAACCTATCAAAACAATGTATTTTGAAATAAATATGTCATATACCTTGGTAGTAATAATATCAAGGTGTTGGCAGTTCAGAGTAATAGGACTTCAGGAATGCCAGTTTTAACGGGTGTTACTTGACAAACTTGGAAAACTATTTTACTTCCTTGGGAGTCAAGACATTGGCTCAGTATTTAAGTGCAGACCTCATGCTAGACCCAGTCCTGAACTTAGGGGGCCAAGAGTCAGATTTCCTGGGTTCACAGTGCTACAATATTTTTACACACCATTTTCTGTAAATTTTACATTTCGTTGTGATAAACTAAAATTACTGAGTTATGAAGATTTACAGTTCTTGCTTTGTATTATATTTGATTGCCATTTCCAGTGACAATGTGGAAGAATTCACAGTTTACCACATCCTGTAGTAGAAGTTAGCAAACTCTCTGTAAAGGACCAGATGGTAAATACTTTAGGCTTTGTAGACCACATGTGATCTCTGTTGCAGCTACTCAACTCTTTTGTTATAGCACACAAGCAACAATAGACAATACATAAAATTTTATTTAGGGACATTGAAATTAAATTTCATATGATTTTTTTTAATGAAAGAAAGAAAGAGAAAGTAAAAGGGGGAGAGAGAACAGAAGTCTTGCTCTATTGCCCAGACTGGAATACAATCTAAAAATAGGTATTATAAACCTCTTTTATGCTGATAATTGTGCTTAACAGCGGAGGCAGGAAGGAATAAGGGAAGAAAATAACAAACAGCCAACCAATATTTCATTCAAGTCTGTGAAATGCTGTGCAAATGCTGACAAGTGATTTACTTCCAATTATGTGGTCACTTTCAAAACAGGTGTAATGTGATACTGAGAAAAATGTATGTTCTGTGGACCTGGGGTGAAGAATTCTATAAATTTTCACTGAGTTTACTTGTTCCAGGTCTGAGTTCAAATCATAGATGTCCCTGTTACTTTTCTATCTTGTTGATTCATCGAATATTGACAATGTGGTGTCAAAGTCTCCCACTGTTATTGTGCGAGAGTCCAAGTCTCTTTATAAGTCATTAAGAACTTGTCTTATGTATCTGGGTGCTCCTATATTGGGTGCATGTATATTTATGATCAATGACTCCTGTTGTTGCATTGATCCTTTTACCATTATGTAATGTCCTTCTTTGTTTCTTTTAGTCTTTGTTACTATTAAAATCTATTTTGTCAGAGATGAAAGTTACAACTCCTGTTTGTTTTTTTTTTATTTTTTGTTTTTTTCGCTCTCCATTTGATTGGTGGGTCTTCCTCCAATCCTTTATTTTGAGTCTTTGTGTGTCCTTGCTTATGAGATGGATCTGGATACAGTGCACTGATGGGTTTTGACTTTTTATTCAATTTGCCTGTCTGTGTCTTTGATTGGGGCATTTAATCCATTTAAATTTAGGATTAATATTGATATTTGTGAGTTTAGTATTGTCATTTAATGCTAGCTGGCTATTTTGCCCATTAGTTGATATAGATTCTTCATTGTGGAGATACTCTTTACCTTTTAGTAAGTTTTTGGGATGACTGATACTGGTTGTTTCTTTCTGTGTGTAATGCTTCTTTCAGAAGCTCTTGTAGAGCAGGCCTGGTGGTGATGAAATCTCTGAGTGCTTGCTTGTTCGCAAAAAATTTTATTTTTCCCTCATTTATGAAGCTTAGTTTGGCTGGATATGAGATTCTGGGTTGAAAATTCTTTTCTTTGAGGATATTGAATATTCATCCCCACTCTCTTCTAGTTTGTAGGGTGTCTGCTGAGATCTGCTGTGAGTCTAATAGGCTTCCCTTTATGGGTAACCTAACCTTTCTCTCTAGCTGCCCTTAGAATTTTCTTCTTTATTTAAACCCTGGTGAATCTAACGATTATGTGTCTTGGGGTTGTTGTACTTGAGGAATATCTTTGTGGTGTTCTCTATATTACCTGGAGTTCCTGCCTTACTAGGTTAGGAAAGTTTTCGTGAATAATATCCTGAAGAATATTTTCCAGCTTGGATTCATTCTCTTCATGACATTCAGGTACATCTATCAAATGTAAATTAGGTCTTTTCACATAGTCCCATATTTCTTGGAGACTTTGCCCATTCCTTTTCACTCTTTCTTCTCTAATCTTGTCTTCTCGTTTCATTTCATTAAGTTGGTCTTCGACCTCTGATAGCCTTTCTTCTGCTTGATCAATTCAACTGTTAAAACCTGTGCATACTTCATGGAGTTCTTATACTGTATTCTTCAGTTCCATTAATTCACTTATATTCCTCTCTAAATTGTCTATTTTCATTAGGATTTCCTCAAACCTTTTTTCAAGGTTCTTAGTTTCTTTATGTTGGGCTAGAACATGTTCTTTTAACTCACAGAAGTTTCTTATTATCCACCTTCTGAAGCCTAATTCTGTTAATGGAATGTAATTGTTCTCCATCAGGCCTTGTTCCCCTGCTGATGAGGAACTGTGATCCCCTGTAGAGGGAGAGGCATTCTGATTTTGGGTATTCTCAGCCTTTTTACACTGGTTTCTTCCCATCATTGTAAATGTATCCACCTGTCATCTTTGTAATTACCGACTTTCAAATTAGGTCTCTGAGTGAACGTCAAACTTGTTGATTCTCAGCTGCGAAATCTGAGCAACCCACTGCGCTGGCTAAAACAGCAACATTAAGGTTCATGGTGCTTTTCTGCCCGTGAATCTCCGGTCTGGCTTCTCTCTTGAGTCCCTTTTTCAATCAGCTGAATAGGCGACTCTGCCTTCCTGGAGCTCCAAATGTCGACCAGAATGCGACCCTGTCCCGTTTACTCTGCACCAAGAACCGCTGCACCAAGGCACCGGCAAAACCGCTGCACCGGCCACAAGAGTCACGCTGGCAACCCGTGGGGCTCCTCCACTGGGAATCTCCTGGTCCGTGAGCAACAAAAATTCGTCTGAAACTTTGGCATCCTCTCATTCTCTGCGCTTTCAATGGGAGCTACAATCCTGAGCTGCTAGTAATCAGCCATCTTGGATCTCTCCCAAATTTCATATGGTTTTTATGTGAAACAAAGTATTGCTTGTTCTCTTTAAAATTTGTTTTCAACAATTAAAAAAATGTAAAAAACATTCATTCTTAGCTTGCAGGCAGTGCAGAAACAGTGAGCAGGGCATTTGGCTTGTGGGCCTAGTTATGGAGGTCTGCCCTAGACAACATTAAATACAGTAAAAAGCTTTCTCCTTTTTATTTTTAAATAATTAGTTAATTAACTTATTTATTTTTATTAACTTTTATTTTAGGTTTGGGGTACAAGTGAAGGTTTGTTACATAAGTAAACTTGTGTCACAGAGGTTTGTTGTACAGATTATTTTGTCACCCAGGTATTAAGCCCAGTACCCAATAGCTATCTTTTCTCTTCCTCTCCCTCCTCCCACACTCCACCCTCAAGTAGACCCAGTGTCTGTTGTTTCCTTCTTCATGTTGTGTTCACAGTTCTTATCATTTAGCCCCCACTTATAAGTGAGAACTTGGACATTTAGTTTTCTGTTCCTGCATTAGTTTGACAAGGTTAAAGCCTCCAGCTCCACCCATGTTCCTAAAAAGACATGATCTCACTCTTTTTTATAGCTGCATAGTATTCCATGGGATATCTAACCACATTTCCTTTATCCAGTCTGTGACTGATGAGCAGTTAGGTTGATTCCATATCTTTGCTATTGTGAATAGTGCTGCAGTGAACATTGATATGCATATGTCTTTATGATAGAATGATTTATGTTCCTCTGAGTATATATCCAGTAATGGGATTGCTGGATCAAATGGTAGTTCTACTTTTAGCACACTGAGGAATTGCCATACTCCTTCTGCTTTCTACAATGGTTGAACTAATTTATACTCCCACCAAAAGTGTATAAGTTTTCTCTTATTTTTATTTATGGCAGCAGTATAGTGTGGGGATTAAGATAGCTACTCCGAAGTCAGACTACTGTGCCTTGGAATGTGACCTTTCTGTATCAAGTTTTTTCATCTGGAAAATAGCAGAAAATTTTATTTCTAGCTAAAATACTTGTGGAAGGATGAAGCTAGAAAGCAGATAGAAAGCAGACCTACAACAGTTAAAGCTATGCATAATAGGGTATAAGAAGTCTGTATTTACATATTGCTGTTTCTTTAATTACTATTGAGATGGTACAGTTTTTCATGTTCTTATTGAATATCTTAAATTTTTTATTCTTTTGTAACTTCTATAATTATATCTGTTATTTGTTCTTTACATATTGATACATGCAAACTATTTATAAAGGTTATCAACCCATTGTCAGATATTTTGCAATTCATTTTGTCTCTTTGTTTGCCTTTTGGTTGTATACATGGTGGATTTTTTTAAACATACTTAATATTTTAATTTTTCTGTAATTCAGTTATTAAAGATAATTATTTCAATTAGTGAAGATAAATTCAATACATTTATCTTCTCTATTTTTCTATTTCTTTTATTTCCCTCTATTATTTTTATTTTTATAAAAATATTCTTAATGCAAAGTCAGGTAATAGTTACCTATATTTTTATCCTAGTTGTTTTGTAATTTTACATTTTATGCTTAACTACTTAATTCTGGAATTTAATTTCAAATATGTTATAAGATATTGTCTATGTATTTTTTCCCATGGATTTTACTAATTGATTCAACATCATTAAATGAATCATTATTTCTTCCCCATCAATTTAAATACGACTTTTATTGCACTTTAGATAATTTGGTCAAATAGAATATGGCCTTAAAAAAATTTTAAAGCAAGGTTGTCAATATGACACTATTTGCTGGTCTATAGTGTTGGTACTTTGGTGTAATATGAAGAATTTTGTGTTACTTTAAGTATTTTTGTCTATTTTTAGAACTTAATTTTTTAAATTTAATTTAATTGTATTTGACATTCTGGGATACATGTGCAGGATGTGCAGGTTTGTTACATAGGTAAACATGTGCAATGGTGGTTTTCTGTACCTCTCAACCCATCTCATAGGTATTAAGCATGAGCCACTTATTCTGATGCTGTCCCTCCCTACCACACCCTGAAAGGCCCCAATGTGTGTTGCTGCCCTCCCTGTGTCCATGTATTCTTATTGTTCAGCTTCCACTTATGAGTGAGAACATGCGTGTTTGGTTTTCTGTTCCTGTGTTAGTTGCTAGGGATAATGGCTTCCACCTCTATCCATGTCCCTGCAAAGGACAAGCGCTCATTCCTTCTTATGGCTACATAGTGTTCCAAAGTGCATATGTACCATATTTTCTTTATTCAGTTTATCATTGATAGGCATTTGGGTAGATTCCATGTCTTTGCTATTGTGAATAGTGCTGCAATAAACATATGTGTGCATGTGTCTTTATAATAGAATGATTTTTATTCCTTGAGGTATATACCCAGTAATGGGATTGCTGGGACAAATGGCATTTCTAGTTCTAGATCCTTGAGGAATCACCACATTGTCTTCCACAATGATTCAATTAATTTACATTCCCACCAACAGTGTAAAAGCATTCCTATTTCTCCACAGCCTTGCCACCATCTGTTGTTTGTTGACTTTTTAATAATCACCATTCTGACTGGCATTAGATAGTATCTCATTGTGGTTTTGATTTGCATTTCTCTAATGATCAGTGATGTTGAGCTTTTTTCATATGTTTATTGGCCACATACATTTTCTTTTGAGAAGTGTCCGTTCATGTCATCCTGTGCCCACTTTTTGATGGGGTTGTTTTTTCTTATAAATTTGTTTAAGTTCCTTGTAGATTCTAGATATCAGGCCTTTGTCAGGTGGATAGACTGCAAAATTTTCTCCCGTTCTGTAGGTTATCTTTTCACTCTTATGATAGTTTCTTTTGCTGTGCAGAAGCTCCTTAGTTTAATTAGGTTGCATTTGTCAATTTTTGCTTTTGTTGCAATTGCTTTTTATGTTTTTGTCATGAAATCTTTTCCCATGCCTATGTCCTGAATGGTATTGCCTAGATTTTCTTCTAGGGTTTTTGTAGTTTTGGATTTTATATTTAAGTCTTTAATCCATCTTGAGTTAATTTTTATATAAGGTATGAGGAAGGGGTCCAGTTTCAATTTTCTGCATATGGCTAGCTAGTTTTCCCAGAAGCATTTATAAAATCGGAAATCCTTTCCCCATTGTTATTTTGTCAGGTTTGTCTATTTTTAGAACTTTTTTAAAATGTGGTTTAAAAAAACACATAAAATTTACCATCTTAACCATTTTTAGAGTGTACAGTTCAGTAGTATTAAGTATATTCACATTGTCTGCAAAAGATCTCTGGAACTTTTTTTTATAGTACTAGGATACTGGCCAACAATATGTATTTCACATTGTTGTATAACTACAACTGCATTTATAGTTCTCAGCAAAATTTGTTTTCCTTTTGTATGTCACACATTTCTTATTAGGGCATTTCTTCATAGTTAGTGGTGTTTTTTGGTTTTTGTTTTTAAATTTTGTGAATGGGTGCTTCTTCCCTCCTGCTTCCTTGTATTTTCTGATTTGCTTTTGCAATTATGCAGAAAAGCTTTTTATTTTAGTTGTTTTATAATTTAACATTTTTATTCTTAACTACTTAATACTAGAATTAAGGGATATTTGTATTGTAGGGCAGTTTTCTGAATATGGAACTTTATCTTAGTTGAAATGAATATTTTTCAAAATCACCATGTAGCAATAAAAGTGGATAATATAAAAATGGAAAAAGTGAAGCAACATTATGAATGGACATAATCTAGGGAGAAAGGGGAGTGATTTTTTAGGAACTGAAAACTGTTCAAGTCTCATTGATACTCATTGAGACCTACCTTGAGGACCCTTTTTAAAATTGCAAACATTCACTTCTACTACTTGATTGTTTTGCCCTGCTCTCCTTTTTCCCCATAAACCTTGTTATTATCTAACATATAATTTACTCCCCCAGCCCTATTATCTGTTCCCACTAGAATTGAGGCTCCTTGGGCTGGGATTTTCACAACAGTTTCCTGGAACATATAAGGTGTTCTATAAATATTAGTTAAATGAATAAAACTTTCTAGTAAAGTCAAGTATTTAAGTGGGGGTTTCTGGGGAAAAAAAATGACCTAATTGTCTGAGAGAGGAATTCTACTAGAAAATTTAAAAATTAACCCATCTGAGGACCTTTCTTCCTGGAATTTGTAGGTAATATTCACTTTAAGAAAACAGCCCTTCAGCTAAGAGGTTAGTGATTTATACTTGAATATGTGAGAAACAGGGAATGTCACCATTCATTCCCGGGCCTGGTTTCCTCTGTGGAGGTATTTTATTTTCCCCCAGAAATAGAGAGCATATTGGCTTAAGCTTTTTTCTTTCCCTACAAAGCAAAGGTCATTTAAGCTATTGTTCTTATTTTTATGGATTGTAAAAAGAAAGTTGTTTGCTGGATTAGAGATTAATATGGGATAGTTCTATTTATTTTTCTTCTGTGGGCTGTAAATGAAAGGTCACCTGACAAATTTTGGTTTGCCCTTGAGAGACCTGCGATCATTTCTTCTGCAGGAAGAATTGTGTTACTTGTGACTTCTCAGTTGAATGGCATTGTGTCATCCTGGGGTTGGCCGGTCGAGATCAAGTAAGCACCTCTTGAACCCCATTAGGCAGAAAAAAATTAAAGGAGAAAACCTGCATCATAGAGAATTAAAAAGGAGATGGGAGAGTTGCCTTTCTGCTCTCACCTCTCCACTTATCTTTTTTTGAAGAGTTGATTTGTGTCCTCCTGTGATACTTGCATTTATTCTTCTGTATGCTCCTTGATTTTGCCCTATACTTGTGTTTATATGTTTATATTTGTTCTGTCTTCCCCATTAGATGATCTCATTGTCACAGGTAGACAGTTCATCTTTACTTTAAAATTCCCCAGAGCATTCTGTATAGTATTTAGACAAGGAGCATTCAATTAATGTTTATTTGACAAGTAAACAAGAGGGAAAATTAAGGTTTCAGGAAGGAGATTGTAACATTACCAAAAATCATATTAAGGATTCAGAATAATCAAAACTGGCATTTGGTTTCCCTGGCATTTAGAATGAAATAAAAACTGGACCCTGTATGATGGATAAAATGAATCACAGGACTGCTGAAGTAGATTACTATTATTGTTTCCTTCCAAAGCCTGGTCTGTGGCATTTTGTTCCAGAGGAAACTTGAGGCCTGTGGTGATTCAATCTTACCAAATTAGAAACCTCTGAAATGAGTCATTTTCATTTTCATTCACTTCGTTTTTACATGGAAGATTGCACAGGCAAACAACCAAATGAATGAAGCTTAGTTTTCTGGTGGGTTGGTCACGGCAGTTTTCTCAGTTTGTCATTGCCATTGTTCCTATGGTAATATTTTATATGTGGATGCTGTACAAGTCAGGTGTATCTTGTTTGTGTATTTGGAGGGAATACTTTGTGTACTTTTGAATCAGGCAGTCCTTAGTACTCAGAGATCTACTGATAGTATGAATATAAAATCAGAGTAGAATAGAATTACCTGTTGTGGAAAACTCCCTGGATTTGCCATCAGAAAACCTGATGAGCTTCTGTGCTTCCAACTTGTCTTCTGCAAAGTGAAGGAATTGAGTGAGGTACTTTATAATGCAAAGATTCTCAATCCTATTGGATCCAGTGTCTCCTTTTTTAAGTTTTGCAGTGCCCTCTTTATTACCAAGAAATGAAATTTATGTGTAATATAACCCGCTTAAATGTGCAATTCAAAAAATATGCATATATATATACACACATATATATGTAATTCCTAATTTTAACATAAAAACAATACAGGAATAAGTAATGTATAATAAGATAACATGTATTTCATTCAATATGTAAATGTTTAGTTATGAGTACACCATAAGACCTAATGAAGTGTTCAAAAGCTTGAGCCTATATGTAGAATAACAGTATGTGTAACAGCTACAAATGCAGATTGATGTCTTTGTTATATTGACCACTCAAATAAAGAAGTTCCCTCCCACCTTATCTGTAGTTTCAGTTACTGTGATGGTTAATATGAGTGTCAACTTGATTGAATTGAAGGATGCCAAGTATTGTTCCTGGGTATGTTTGTGAGGGTGTTACCACAAAGGAGATTAACATTTGAGTCAGTGGGCTGGAGAAGGCACACCCGCCCTTAATTTGGTGTGCACAATCTAATCAACTGCCAGCAAATATAAAGCAGGCAGAAAAATGTGAAGAGGCGAGACTGGCCTAGCCTCCCAGCCTACATCTTTCTCCCATGCTGGATGCTTCCTGCTTTCGAACACCAGACTCCAAGTCCTTCACCTTTGAGACTCAGACTGGCTCTCCATGCTCCTCAAGCTTATATATTAAATTCCTCTAATAAGGGAATTTATATATTTAATAAAATATATAATTTTTATTAAAATAACATAAAACATATTATTTTAATATAAGTAAAAATGTATGTTATTTTAATAAAAAATATATATCTCTTATAAGATAGATAGATAGATCTTATTAATTCTGTCCCTCTAGGGAACCGAATACAGTTACCCTTGTTCAACCATGGTCCAAAAATATTATTACGTGGAAAGTTCCAGAAACAATCTATAAGTCTTAAATTGTACACCATCCTGAATAGCATGATGAAAATATATGTCACCCTGTTCCATCCAACCCAGGATGTGAATTATATCTTTGTCTAACTGTATCCACATTACATATGCTACCCACCCATTAGCCGTCTGGGTTACCAAATTTTTAAAAGACACAGGATATATAGGATTCAGCACTACCCATTGTTTCAAGCGTTTTTCTGGGAGTGTCGGAACATATGCCCCGAGGATAAGTTAAGACTACTGTACCACAATTGATGTCGTTGTTGGTGATGTGATTTTTCCAAAATGATGAGGAATTCTGGGCAAAATTCCAAATCAAACAAAATATTGTCTTTCTTGGTTCATGTAGTAACTTCATTTCTAAACATAAGGGTTTTTGAACCATGTGAAAAATATTTGTGTTTTTATGTAAAATAGATTTGGGTGGTAAGCTATGATCATCGAAAAAACATTTATTACCTATGTGATTTGTAGACATTTGAGAGTTAAGTAGGATGTGGTGCAGTAGTTCATTAAGAAAAGGTCTTGCACATTGCATGACCTCTGGACTGACTGAATTCCTGCCTGCTCAAGCTGGCAGCCCTCCCCATACCAGCCCTGACAACTCCATTTCTGAATCTCACACTAGGGGGCAGTACTGCACCCCATGAAAAATCATTGCTCTAAGGCAGGTTTCTCATCCTCAGCAATTATTATTTTTTTTTAATATTTTGGGTCAGGTTATTCTTTGGTGTGGTAAGCTGTCTTATGCACTGGAGGCTGTTTGGCAGCATCTCTGGCTTATACCCACTGGATGCCAGTATACTCCTCTAGCTGTGTTGACCAGAAATGACTCCAGACATTACCAAATGTCTCCTGGAGGGTAAAGCTGCCCCAGCTTTAGAAGCACTACTCTGGGATCTCTATTAGCTACAAAAATCTGTCATGATAATGATACAATATTAATTAATATGGATGAAAACACTGCATACCATACTATAGATGTTGTTAATTTTTTTGCCAGGTGAAGCCAGTAAGGAAAGCTTTTAATAATTCCTCATTCTTTTTGTTGTTGTTGTTGATCATTTAACACTAGGATTATATTATTGCCTGGCTTTAGAAGGGTTGGATTATGTGCAGTATAGGATGATACATTTTGTAGTATGAGAGCATAGAGAACTAGAATTTCAAGAAAGACTATTCCAACAAGGTCCTTTGGCAAGTCAGAGTTCATTGAATTCCTTTATAATAAGCTTGACATTCGTGTTAAAGGTTACAAAATCAGAATTTTAGTTTTGTAAGAAATATTAGAAATTCAGTGGGTACCTTCTCATTTTACAAGTGACTAAAAACCTAAATGCTAAAGTGTAGTTCACTGCTTAGTTCTGAATCAGGACTTTAATTCACGGCTTTGGTGTCCCCTGTGCTATTTTTTTTACCCCCTTACAATGCTGCTCAGCCAGGGCTATATTTATAAAATATTTTTAGCCTTCTGCAAGCTCTAAGTCTTGATAGGAAATAACAGACAAAATAACGTTTTTCTTTAAAACTTTGATCTTTAGCATGCATGCCAGGAAAAATAAGGGAGAAGGTCAGCTGTTACATACAGGGATTTGCATTCATAGATTAAGCCCAGAAATATTTTTAATACTAATATAATAACAACATTTTACGTGCTTCTTGCGGCTTGGCCATGTTCTTCTAAGAACTATACATTTTTTAATACTTAAAACAACTCTATGAAAATAGATACTGTTACATTCATCTCCCTCATGTAGATGAGGTATCAGGAACTTTAAAAACTTGCTCAAGGTCATAAGGATAAGTGGCTGGTCTGCGATCTGAAGCTGGCCAGTCTGCCATCCACACTCATGTTCTTGTTCGCTACTTACTCCAGCCTTAAGTCTTGCACTGAATAAAGATGGATTGGTTTTGCATCCTTGCTTGTGAAATGGATATTCCTAGGCGCTCAACATTTGGAGAATTTCAAACCTGAACACTTTCAGAACACATCATATTTTCTTCAGAGAGTAAATCATTCCTCACACTTCTCCAACATTTGCACCAAAGGTGAATTTGCTCTTTATAGGATATAAGTGCTTCTTTCATCTTGTCCATATCTGAAGCATTTAAAGCAGAACTCTAGTATGAAGTTCACAGCAGGAACGAATCCGGATCTGAAATGTAAGGATTATATAAAGTCATCTTCCTTGTTTGTTTCATTTTTGTTTTTCCCCAGAGGAAAGAGAAAATTCTGAAATACTTTATTGCAAAATGAGTTTGAAGTAGATACAAGTAATAAATATGACTGACAGCTATAGAAAAAAGAAAAAACTTGACACTGTTTTAGAAGGATACTTGAAAGAAAAACATCTATATTTATTGAGAAGTGAGAAGTGAATGCAAATCTTTCAAGCATAATATTTAAAAGTGAAAATCATGTAATAGGATTTAGAGATATTTCCAAAGTCAATATTTGGTTCTTAAGTTCCAGGTAGTAGAAAAGTCAGAATCAATGAAGCTCCCAGAGCGCTTGCTCCCTCTCTCTCTCCATCTCTCTCTTGCTTCTCTGTAATTGTATTTATTACTGGTAATACTGGTACAGGAACCACGTTGACTTTTTCTTTCAATAAGTTTTTTTTTTTTTTTTGAGAAATTGTGCTTTTGTGAAAAATCTGCCTTTTCAAAATTTTCTTTCCTTCCCTTTTAATTTATTCCCCATATTTTTGGTGTATCTGAGATGCTAATGGGCCTTCAGTTTCACGTTTTTATTTTCCACTTGGCAGTACCACTTTTATACATTGAAGATGGAAACTTGGCAAAAAAATTGTATAGCAGAGTGTATTTCTGTGTGAGGTTGTAAGGTCAGGAAAGAAAAAAGCTCAAATAAAAGGTATTTTCATTAAGTGTGATCTCAGCTGGTGTCGTATATAATTACCCAGTTATTTTTCTTATGAAATCAATGTTCATACTTGTTGTCATGACCAGGATCAACTACATAGTTTGTGGGACCCAGTTCAAAATGAAAATGTGGGTGTATTGCCAGATTTAGCCAATAAAAATAGAGATGCCCAGTTAAATTTGAATTTCAGATAAATAAATAATTTTGACTATGTCCAAAATCTCCTGGGACAAACATTATTCCATGTTCTATCACTACAAATTAGTTTAAATGATCATTGCTTAGCACTATCTTAAATGTCAGTAAAAGCAAAGATTAAATAAAACTCGTCTGAGTTGCAATAGAAGGTTGCCTAGAATCACTGATTTTTTTAATATCAACACCAGTATTTGGAATCATCCTTTTATTTGGGTCCCCTGAAGTTTTCCTACCATGAGACAAGCTCCACTAAATGTGAAGAGCTGGATGGGAGAAAATAATCTGTAGATTCCAAATTCAGTTTCAGTACAGTTTATGAGAGAATATAAATGAAAACCAAAGACCTAGAAATTAATTCTCTTGAAACTACCTCTGTGTCAGTTTGCACACTGAAGTATCTTTGGGTATTCCTTGGGATGTGAATGCAACTGTAAGAGGGCCACTGGACTAAGATAAAAAGGGGAAGATGAATAGAGCCCAGTGTCTGCCATCAGGGAGCATACCAGCTGGAGGGTGACAGCCTCAGGAAGATCTAATTGCAGAACACTTGAATAGTTTCCCTCACCTCTTGAATCAAGTTCAAAATTCTGCATGATCTACCCCCATCTTTCTCTCTGTTGTTACCTGGTGCTCCTCTTCCCACTGTGTGACCTCTAAGCTCCAATCATACCAGCCTTTCTGTCCCTAGCACAGCACACCTAAGCTGCTCCTGCCTATGAGCTTTGGAAACAAATGGGGAGTGAGTTGGCCAGGCTCTTTTGTTGGCCTAGAATGCACTTTTCAGTTTCCCCTCTTTGCACCCACACACCTCAGATTTCAGGTTTTCTTGGCACCCTAAGTCTGGACAAATGAGGTATTACAATTGTAAAGTCTCATAGGATCCCGTCCTCCTGTGCAGTACTTATTACAAAAATAACTAACATTTGGTATCCATTAGCTTAAACTCTGATTACTGTTGTGATTTCACTTTCTGAGCACAGGTACCATCTCTTTCTTATCCAACCAAACATTCTCAGCACAGAATATAACCTCTTCCATACAAAGGGTAAGCCATACATATTTGTTGAATTGAATTGATGCTAACATTTATGTGAAACATGACTTTGTGTCAGTGACTGGTGGGCATTTACCATATATTATCTCATTTAATTCTCACAAAATCATTTGGAAATGCATGCTTTTAGATAGGCAACCTTTATTATTGCTGTTATTCATTGATTAGGATATTTTTAGGCAAAGCAAGTGCATAAACACCAAGTGAGTGGTCTTAAATGCTGTGTTAAGGATTTGGAACGCCTTACTAAACACAAGTGATTCTCTATACTACTGCAAATCAGAATCACCTGGAGAATTAATTTTAAAAAAAGGCCTGCATGTAATTCGTTTAGGATTCAGCAGGTCACTTTATAAAACTTTCTCAAGTAGTTTCTTTTTTCTTCTTTTTTAAATTAGACTTTAAGTTTTGGGATACATGTGCACAACATGCTGGTTTGTTACATATGTATCCCAAGTAGTTTTAATGCACAGCATTGGTTGGGACACTAAAAAGGAGTGTTGCTAGCCCAGCAGCATTAATACCATCTATGAACTTGTAGAAAATGCAGATATCTGGGCCCCATCCCAGTTTTACTTAACAAGTAAAGAGAGCGGGAGTCCCCAGCAATCTGTATTTTAGCCAGCCCTTCAAGTGAATCTCATACCCTTTAAAGTTTGAGAACTTCTGTTATAAACAATTGGACACTTAAAAAGCTTTATACTTTTGTGTTTTAGAAAATAACTTTGGTAAATATGTGGGAGACTGATTAAATAAGGTACAAACCAGAAGGTAAGGCAACCTGTTAGAGCTGTTATCTTTAAAAGTATCTTGTGGTGGTAAGATGGTGCTAAGAATTAGAGTGGTAGTATAGGAAGGAAGGGAGGTGGTGGGATCAGATGTTTCACAAACAGAAATGGTGGAATATAGTGACTGATTATTTTGAAGAGGTTGAAAGAGAGGGCGAGGTCAAAGAAAATGTAGTTTCTTTTTGAGTTAGTTAAGTGACATTATGAAACAAGGCAGAAATGTGTTTAGAAAGTATAAGTTAGGGAAACCATGAAAGTATTGACTATGAGGTGTCTTCAAGCGTCTAGTAAGAGATGTTTTTGCCTCGTTGGAAATTTGGTTTCTGGATCTTTGGAACAAATGGGGAGTAAAGTGTGGTGTTGGGAGTTTTCACCATTGTATTTAAAATTTTTTAAATCATTCATTCAAGTGGTTATATATATACTAAATTATTTTTAACATGCTTGTTTTATTTCCAAACTAGCCAAATAGATTGAACTTTACACAAACTATAATCTTATGTTGAATCTTTTATATGAAGTTATTTTTAGTAATTATTAGAGTTTATGGAATATGTTAGCAGAATTACGGTAAAACAAAATCTGCGTTTTGTAAATTTACTGTTCCATTCTTGGGTCAAGTATATAGTGAACACATTCATTTTCAGAGAAAGAACTGAGAAGTGACACGCAAGAATACATTTCACATTTCAGCTGTTAAAGGAGGCAGTTTTGTGTCATGTAAGCTCACAGGTGCTGGAGCCAGACTGCGTTCTGTCCACATGTAGAGGTATGACTTTGAACTTAAATTCTCTCTGCCTTCATTTCCTAATATGCAAAATGGAGAGATTAGTATTACTCATCTCAGGCTTTTTGTAAGCATTCAATGAGTTAAAACCTGTGAAAGTACTTTGAATAGTGCCTAGAATTTAATTCACAATCATTAATGTAAGCTCTTATTAATATCAAATTTTTTCATTCTCTACTTATTTTCTAAATTGTTGCCATTAACTATTTCTGAGTCTTTTTAATGTGATTTCTGTTAGTTTTATGAACTACTTAATATCAAAGGGAATGATTATAAACCAGTGATTTCTAGGAATTAAATTTTGAACCATTCTTGGAGAAAATGGAGAAAGACATCAAAAATGTAGTATAATTTCTAAATAAATAGAAATTAAAAATTACTTTTCAACTTAGACACATACCCTTTTTTTGCTCAAACTTGGGGGTCAGAAAGGTACTGGGCTCCAAATTCTTCACAGCTTTAAATCTTACTTCATCATTCTGAGCATAGTTAAGTAGCAAATCAATAATGTACTCTGAAAAGAAACAAGTAACTTACTACTCTTTTGATGTGTGGTATACAGGTCAAGAATGTATCTTAAAAATTCTACATCAAAATTTATTAAAAAAATAACTATGAAGCAAAGTGTGATCCCAGCATATATATTTGACCCCTATAATGAAAAGAAGGCAACATCTCTGGAAGCAGAAAAAAAATCTTACTCTTCCATCTGAGATTTGTAAATTAAAGCTGTTCTTTACTGCTGTTGAATTATAATACTCTGAATTTCACTTAAAATCTCTTAATGATGGAAAGGCCAAGGTGAAACGCTTAATCCTTAGCATTTTATTTATCCTCATCAAAATAGCTCTACCACACTTATTTTTCAACCTATTTCAAGTGGGATGGGAGCTGGCAGAAGAATTGATGCAGTTCTCGGTATTTGCATTTCTAGGTCCCACCAGACCCACACAGCTCTTCTGACTTGGGCATGTTCCAGTCATGTTCTAAATGTAGCCACCATTATCCTGTGCTGTCTAGAGTTCTCATGTTCTGGGACCGGAGACATATTTTCTGTACCTTTCGCTAACCCCAGGAAATCTCTCCCAACTATGAGGACAGATCTGTCCCAACTATTTGGACAAAACTGCCTCCTTTAACAGCTAAAATATCAATGTAAATTTTTCTGTACCTTTCACTAAGCCCAGGAAATCTGTGCCCAACTGCGGGGACAAATACCTAAACTCAGCCTGAACAAGATCCCAGTCAGCTTCACTCCTGGAAGAGAACTACTGTGCCGCTCTCAGCAAGGAAATCTGTATTTGATGATACTTCCTAGGGGACCTATAGTTCCTTCAGAGTTATGGATCCCTTGGTGAGTCAATGAAAAATCCAACCAATTATAGAGCATTTCAGAGAAAAAAAATTGTTGGCTATTCTCAGGAAATGTTGGGTATTTCCAGTATTTACATCTTCCATCTATGGAACTGAGCTCTCTAAGCCAGTATAGTGAGTCTGTGGCTTCGGATTTATTAAATTATTTATCTATGATAGATATTGCCAGGTTGCTGCTATCACTATTGGCAGATTTGGCAAAATAGATTAATTTGCTTTTGATTTAAGAACTAAAATAGTATCATATCTGTGAAAAATCCTTTGCTCTTCCTCACTGTAAAAATACTTGAGGAACGTCCTGTTTCAGTTCACTTGCACTCACACAGCTTCAGTTTACTTCAGTAGAACTCACTGGACTCTAGTAACAGAAATCATCATATATTTGATATCTGGGATAAGAAATTAACAGATCTAAAGTAATTTCCTTTTATAATTTAATCACATGATTTAGCCTGCTTTGAATTGTTTGTTAACAAGGTGTGATAATTTATATATTTAAAATAAACATTTATGATAAGAAACTGCCCACATACTTTATTTGAAGGGTAATTACCCTTCATATACTCCAGAACTCACCAGCTTTGATGAAGGTGATAGTGAGTCATTACAGTCTTCACTTTGTCAGAAAGACTTTAACAGTTTCATCATGCCACTGGTGTCATAAAGTTACGGATTGTGTGCAAGGCATAAAAACTCTATTTCTTTTTGAAGGAAACTACATTTGTTTCCTTCTGACTACAAATGTCAGTAATTCACATTTAAGAATTTTAAAATGGTTGCTTTGTATCTCTAGATTATATTTCCACTCACAATAGAGATGAAATTCCTTACCTACTTTATATAATTTTAGAAAATACAAAGGATCCTCACAAATTAATTTTTGTTAAGTATAGTGGAATCCTTTTTTGACACCACTGAGTAGCAGATCATAACATCTGTATTATGGGCTAACGGTGTTACATCTGGTTTTTGATGGTTTGAAATTAAATATTATGTTGGAAGAGGATTATACTTTTACATGACACATAGTGTTTTGTTCTTATTCTATTTGGCAGGAATTCTTCCTATTAAGTAATTATCATTTTAATAGCAAATTTGTGAGTGTTTGGTGGCATTATTAAAATACATTTGCATTATCAGGAAGTGGGAGATAAAATGTGTTCCTTGTCAGGGGAACATGTCAGATGCAATGACAGAAGTTTGGTGGTCCAGTGCTTTGTTGGTTGACACTAAAGGTCAGAGGCTAGGTGTGAAGCAGGAAGAGTATTTATGGATGACGGTACCAAAGAGCAACAGACATTGTTAGAGAAAAGTTAGCTAACACTGGCATTATTGGGAGATATAGCTTACATCTTAGGTATAAGCAGTACTTTTGTTTTTTTAACTTGGGTTTTAAAAGCATATGGTGAAAGAATGAAATTGCTCTTTGGCTGTTAAAAATTCCGTATCGAGACTGAATTTGATGATAATTGATTTTTTAAAAATCAAAAGACGTGTTTACTGGAAGTTGGAGCTTTAAAAGCAAAACTTATCTAGCAATTCCACTTCTGGATATGTACCCAAAAAAATTGACTGCAGAGACTTGAATAGACATTTGTATGCCAGTGTTTATTATAGCATTATTCAAAATAGCCAAAAGGTGGAAACAATCTAACTCTTCGTCAGCAGATGAATGAATGGATAAACAAAATGTGAAATATTCATAAGCTGTATCATTCAGCATTAAAAAGGAATGAAATTCTGACACATGCTACAACATGGATGATCGTTGAAGATATTATGCTAAGTGAAATAAGCCAGACACAAAGGACAAATGTGGTATGATTCCATTTACTGAAGTACCTACAGTAGTCAGATTCAAGACCGAAGATAGAATGCTAGTTGCTAGGGGCTGGGAGGAAGAGAGAATGGGGAGTTACTGCTTAATGGGTACAGAGTTTCAGTTTGGAAAGATAAAAAATTTCTTGGAGATGGATGGTGGTAATGGTTGTACAACAGTGTGACTGTGATTAATGCCACTGAACTGTATACCTAAAGGTGGTTAAAATGGCAAATTCTAACCCATGTATACTTTGCCACAATAAAAAAGCAAAACTTAGTAAAATGGCATCATAAAGTAATAAAATTCTTTCAGTTATTTAGAGAAGAAACTAACGAGACAAATATAAGGGTTAGGTAATTATTCATATTCATAAATATTTAGTAGTTATCATTAGACTAAATTTGGGAATAATCCAATTATCTTATCCTGTTTGTGATCGGGGGAATGATTTGCCTATATTTTAAAAATATTTTATTTCAGTACTTGACATAATTCTTGGAACATGGAAGATGCTCAATAAATATTTGTTGATTATTATTTGTTTATTCAGGAAATTATAGTCACAGTTTCATGTGCCAAATAATCAGCTTAACTGTAACTCTTAAAGTCTGCTTACATGCTCAGTGAACAGATAGTAAACACAGTGTTTAAAATACAGACAATCAAAACATGTCCTCTCCAATACACTAGATTATGGAAATGAATGTGTTATAAAATATGCCACACATTTTTGTTGTTGATATAAAAGAGCAATAACTTTATCTGATAATGGGCAATTAGTTTGGCTGAAAGACTGCCTCTAGGATCGATAGTGCTATTATTCCCATTGCATAGATGTACAAAGAGGTTTAGAGAGATCACAGCAGAGTTTGTAGTCATCTTACTACTTGTATTACAATGACAGTAGCTTTCACTAAGCTTGTAGTTCTTATGAGGATAATTTGACTATTATCCTGGGAATAGATTCTAGTGATAAGATGAGAAACCTAGCCTAATAGTGTGGTATTAGGTTAGATAGAGCTGCTTCATATGGTATTAAGTTAGATTGAGGTTATTTTTGCCAGGTGGAGAAGAGATGCCTCCATTTCTCTGGGCATGGAATCAGTTTTAGCCTTTTACAAACACTATTTTCATTATTCTCAGCAGTGCTATTTAGTTATCAAAAACTGAGTATGACATATAAGAAGTCACATAATTTTATTTTTCTGAGAAATTATATTTCCCCCATTGTTTTCTTGAATTATACTTGTTCAATATGAGAAATTGGCAAATGCCAAAAAACATAAGCACATAGAAGACAATATTTTTAAAATTACCCATTATTTTACTACCCAGAGATAAGCACTGATATCATTTGTTTAGGTGTCAGCCATTCTGCTGTTCTGTTCATGCATATATGCACATATACAAACAGAGTTACAAAACCGTAAGACATAAAATTAAGGTAACTAAGCATATTTTTCACTGAGCATTAGATAGTGAGCATTTTCCCATGTCACTAAATGTTCTTTTACAGCTGCATTCTAAGTAGCTGCATTACATTTTATTTTATGCCTACATCAGTCCTCTGTTATTGGGATCTTAGAAATTTATTTTTGCTGTTATAAATGACACGCTGATGAAAATACTTTTAGATTTTTTCCTATCTCTACTTTCTTAAAATAAATTTCTAGCAGTAAAATTAAGTAAAAGGGTGGATATTTTTTATGCGTTTGAAACATATATGCCAAATTGTTCTTTAGAGAGGCCATGTGACAGTTTATATTTCTGTGGCAATCTGTATGAGAACACCCATTTCCCACCCTGAAATTCATTTTTTTAACTGCCAATTCAAAAATACATTATAATTTGGATTGATAACTTGAAAATTTTTATATTATTATTGAGCATTTTAATATTATTTTTGCTTCTATATGTGGTTACTCTGTTAATGTATTCCTCTTTTCCTTTATATTTATAAGACTTGTTTATGTGTTAAAGACATTAACCCAGTTGTGTGTTGTTTCTTTTGCAACCACTTTTTCTCCAGCAGATTCTTCTCTTTTCAATATTTTGCCAAGTGTTACTGAAGAAAAAAAATAAAATAAATTTAAAATCCAAACCAAAAATCCTCCTTAGATAGCTAACTTTATTTTGGGTTTGTTTCTGAGTGCAAGATAAGTATACTGCAGTAAATTCCCTTCTTTCAACCTTGGGCTGAAATCCTGTCACTTATTTAGCTGTATTTAGTCTTATAATAGATAAACCAGATAGTTTCACATAGCTTGTTTCCAGGGTTTTATCTAGGACAGGGTGGGAGATTCTTAAAGGAAAGTATAGCTGTAGGGAACATTTTAATTTAGATCTGCTTTATTACTCCAAATATTGTTGAAACAATACCAGCTGTCCTTTTTACTGAGCAATATAGAAGCATTGAGAGAAGTTGTACCCATACTAATACGGGTGATCATTTAAAATGGACTATTGTATAGATTTGTGTTCTTTACAGCAGAGTGTTTGGGCAACTCTTTGAGCCTTTTCTTCACGCATGGAGATTAGAGCCATTTAGTTTTTTGGTGGTTGTTTGGAATTTAGGAAATTCACTTTAGACATACAAAGGTTAACATTAATGTGTGTGTATATGTGCGTTTGTCTGTATGTTAGAAGGAATAGGAAGTGACAAAAGTAATCTAAAATCATATTGTTGAGAAAAATATTAAAGGTAAATTAAATCTTTATTGTCTAAACTGCTCCCCAATCCAGTACTGATAAACAACATGGGGAAAGACTGTGGAGATTACTTCCAAAACAAACATTTACCAAGTTCCAGGAAATGCATGTATTTGTATAGAAAGCATGTAGCAATTACATAAGCTTTTTTCTTCTTTATCTATTTACCAAGCAATTGACTGTTAAGGTCTTTTTGCTTGCCTTTGGGCACATAGTGTGCACTCTTTCGAGCTTTCAAAAACATAATGCGTGGTAACCCAGTTGCCACTGACTGGCATTGTGCAGAGTTGGAATAAGGGCTGTTTAATTATGTGAAAGGCTGATGACAAATCAGTATTTGTAATATGGAATCTATTCTCAGTACATTAGAAGTGTTCCCTATTTGAAGGAACCCTGCAAACCATCATTTCGTCAAGTGAAGAGTTTGTAACACATGCTTGCTGTTGGTTTTCTTACAAATCAGAATACAGCTTCAGTTTTTGAGGTTCCTACCACAGTTATGGTGGTCTCTTACTGACTGACACTTCAATCATGAGCAGGAAATGTGCTTTCTGCAGCCACACACACAAAAACTGACACAAAAGTATTAGGTCATGCAGTAGCAGGTAAGTTTAGAGTGTTTCCTAGAGGAGACACTCTGTTTCCTATTGTTGATCAGGTAACTTTGGAATAATTTTTATTCCTCTAAAAAATCTCCCCTTTGGCATCCTGAGTGGTTAGTAATCTTGGGCCTTATAGGAACAGAACATTCTCCACTAAAATAATGTTTTAGTCCACTATTTCCTTTCTTCCTCTAAAAATTATGTAAGATACCCTCTCTGAATGTGTGAATTTTTTATAGAACACCTAAGATTCTTTGCTTTTAAAATTCTCTCCACATAAATTAAGTCCAAGGTGCATAGGCTTTTCCATTTCTGATGTATAATCAAAGACTTCTTGTAAGTGGACTGGGCACAGTGACTAATGCTTATAACCCCTGCACCCTGGGAGATTTGGAGGATTCCTTGAGCGCAGGAGTTTTGGAGCAGATTGGGCAACATATGGAGGCCCCTGTCTCTTCAAAAAAATTGTAAGAAGTTAGCTGGGCATGGTGGCACATACCTGTGGTTCCAGCTACTTGGGAGGCTGAGGTGGGAGGATTGCTTGAGCCTGGGAGGTGGAGGCTGCAGTGAGCCTGATTTGCACCATTGCTCTCCAGCCTGGGTGACAGAGTGAGACACTATCTCAAAACAACAACAACCAAAAACACTTCTCAGTGGAAATTTTTTAAATTTTGGAACTATTAGAATGTATTTAACTAAAACAGCTATTGGTTAAATGCAGCATTTTAAGTACTGGTTTTGTTTCAAAGCTCAGACAAGCAGCAATGTAGAAATATCTTTGGTCGTTTAAGAAACTGAACCAGTCAAATATTTTAAAACAATATTGTAAATATTAAATGCTTTAAGTAATGATAGCAAGTATTTTATCCTGTTTATACAAATAATTAATTTATCAATTTGTAATGATTATACTAAGAGATTACTTTATACTTAGAATAAACGTTTAAAGTCAGCAATATGTAAAATATGTATTGAGTATATTATACGATATTTATCTGAGTATTTTTGGTTTAACAAATTAAATGCATATTTTTAAAAAATATATTGACCATATTAATATAACTACTGATCTCTTTTTTGGTAAATTTAAGTAAAATTTTTTACTTATTTAACACTTTTGAATTTATATTATACTTAAGTTGATTTATTTATTCTTGGCCAGCTACCCCCTTGAGACGCTGGCTTTCTATTTTATAAAACTATTTTAATGATAGTTTAAACATGAATACCTGTTACTACTTATCTTCTGATTCTCTTATCTTGGGAGTTCAGCATAATGCTATGCTGATCAGGATGACAAGGTCCCACTGAGGTGAAGGAGGGAAGCTGGGAATGGCCACACCCTGGAGTGGAGGTATGATTTTGGCAGGTGGAAAGTTGTTTTCCTGAAATAAATTGGCAGAAGTAGGTACATACTGATTTAGATACATTTTCTACCAACCGATGGGAAGAATTAAAGCCAGTGGTGAACAAGGCATTTCAAGCATTTTATAAGAAGTGACTAGATAAGGAAGATTCTTTTCATTCCTTTTTTAATCAGAAAGAAGAAATTAGTATTCTTCAATTAGCAGATTCTTCCTATTCTATATTAAGAAAGATTTAATTTTTATACCATGGAAGGTTAGGCTAAAAAAAAAGATTTAATTTTTGTAGAAAACGGAAGATACTTTGATTTAACATGAAATAATGATATTTATATTTATGCTGATCCCACCACGAAAAAAATTATCACATGTATAAACGTGTATAAATTAAACAGAGATTATCAGCTTAAAAATATAGAAGATTTACGTGTGGCTATGAACATTCTGATGCTAATTTTTTTGTGTGATGACTGGACTTTAAAATCTGGCATTGTCTTTCATGAGCTTCACAAGTCCTGTGTCCATTGTGTTGTTTACTTAGGTTATTTTGCTTTCCTCAAACTTAAACAAGCATTAGCTTGTTGCTCCAAAGAGTGACAAAAGAAGATGCAGGAAAATGCTTGGGGCCAGAGGCGGTGGCTCACACCTGTAATCCCAGCACTTTGGGAGGCTGAGGCAGGAAGATCACTTGTGCCCAGGAGCTGGAGACCAGCCTGGTCAAAATAGGGAAACCCTGTCTCTACAAAAAATACAAAAATTAGCCAGAGTGGTGCTGTGCTCCAGTGCTCCCAGCTAGTTGAGGGGTTGAGGCAGGAGAATCACTTGAGCAGGGAGGTTGAGGCTGTAGTGAGCCATGATGGCACCACTGCACTCCAGCCAGGGCAACAAAGTGAGACCCTGTCTCAAAAAAAAAAAAAGGAAGGAAAAGTGCTTGGAATGGGAGATGAGTTATTCTGCTCTGATACTTCTTGTTTCCTTTTTTTGCTTCTGTCTTTCTCTGCACATCCTTAGGTCAAACTGAAACACTTTTATTGAGATTTTTGCAGGAACCAAATGAGACAGGAAGAAACGTTTTAAACTGCTGTCTAACCTCTAATACTGGTGATGCTGTTTTTGGAGTACCACTAACAGTTTAAAAGTGCTTATGAGAGCAACTCTCACTGCTTTAATTTGTGTGTACAGATTGCTGTTAGTGTTATTACTATCTGTTTTTTATCAGGCTAGCTAATTTCTTTGTTTATTAACTAAACGACTTTCTTAATGGCTACCCTTTTGACAAATGAAGAAATCTTAGCTGCTCTGAGAGGGAAAACCAAAATTAAAAACTCACAGTGAAAGGGATGAGGAACATACATATATGTGCTGCTGCCGTGTTTTTGATGTGAGAGAAAATCTAGTGATTGACCTTGATCCTTGCTGAAAGTCACAAAAATATGTATAATTTGGCGTTCGGCCATAAAATAAATGGCAACTCTCTTCAGTTAAAGCAGAGATTTACATGCCTTTGTTTTGGGTACAGAAAAAGGAATCTTTTCCAACCTTATTATCAGAGAGTTTAGTGCATTTTTTCCTGAAATGTTTTACAATTTCCATTTTATCAGATACATTCTGTTGGAGTTCATAGTTTATTAACCATGAGTTATTTTATTTAGTTTATGCTTGAAGATTTAGAGGCCTATGATATTTTGTTTAAAGGCCTCTAAATGATCAAACAAATCTAAATATCCACTGGCATCAGCAAAACCTCCCATGATCTATTGTCAGATTTTTGGATCAGGGCCCTTGGAAGGGGCACTGGACATTGATATCAGGAGCTGATTTGAGATATTTTACAAACCAGTTTATACTTATTCAAGTCAATGAGGGCAACACCACTAGAGCTGGACCCTCTGTAGCTAATAGTCTGTGGACTCCATGGGACCTTCATGAAGTCAATCTCCAAAGGTCACCTCAATCCATGTTAGGAACCAGGTTTGTCGGTGAATAGTCTAGAACTCAGAGATCGACCTGTTTCTCTGCAACCAGGGAATCTGACATGGTACCAAAATGTTTTTTTTGTTTCCCAGATGTCATTCAAGAGTTTGGGCAATGAGACTGGATATTTGCAGTTCCACACAGTAGAAAATCACCTTTTAAATAAGACAAAAAAGACTGATTTTCCTAGTGTTTAACTCTAGTAAGAGTCATCTTTGCTCTTGCAAACTGGTTGCAATTCTGTTACCTGTTTACTGTCATTTTTTAAGCACCAGAGTCAACCAAATAAGATTAGAGAAAATTGTGAAAGAGAAAGCATTTCTTTCAATTCAGTCCTTTCATTCAACTCTCTTTGTACTTGGCCGTTTTCATTTTCTTTCTTTTTGTTGCTCATCACATTCAGGACCTCACATTCCCTCATCTTACATGAGGGAAGTTATAAATTTCCCTTTCTGAAATAGTCATCTTCTATCTATGTAACTATGAGCAAGCTCCTTTATCTCTTTGTAGCTTGGTTTCCTTATTTTTAAAACGGCAATAGATAACTACCTTTATCATAAAGTCGTTACATGGATTTAATGCATTAAGGTATATCTAACACTTACCTCATACCTGGTTGTACAACGTGCTAAATGACAATTTATCTAATAATTGCTAATGGAACTTAATAGTAGAATACTGACAGAGAGACATTTTCTTTCTTGCCAAGTTTCAAAATGTTAAGCAAAAATGAGCTGTGAATTATTTTGAATATGCAACAGCATAAGGGCTGCTGTTTTGCTTCTCTGCAAATAGACTTATAGAATATCTCAAAAAAAAAAAAAAACTAAAGGACTGTTGGGTCATTCTTCAGAAGACTACTGGCATAAAAGAGACTGTCCTAAGAATCCCAAGAATAATAATCAGTCTCCTATTTTTATTGGAAAAGGAGACAACAATAGCCATATAGTATTGAACTGGTTGATTATTTTATGTATCTTCTGTAACTTTCATTTCCCTCATAATAGACATGTGCTTTTAAAAATGCAGTGTGAATGCTCTAAATCATACCATTATTAAATAGTATTTTAAAAATAAAACGTCATGGTGAGTGTATTTCTGAGCCATCACATTTATGAACACTTAGAATATAACCTCACCCATTTTGCTTTGAAAATACCTTATGCAAAATAATTTTGAAGGACATTGTATTTCCTAGTATGTGTTTTCAGCAGGTGGCTAATGGCTTTTGACCTGCTGTAGCAGGATACAGAACTGAATGTCAGGCAGAATATTTTTTAAGGCTGTATTTTCATTTTGCATAATGAAGCACAGTAATTTATTTGAGATTGCCTTGAATATTTTTCCAAATAATTGTTGATAGAGATGTGTCAATTTGGTAGGAAAGAGAACAGAAAAATTGACAATATTCCAGCATTTAGGTTTAAAGAATATTTAAGTATAATCAGATTGCTAAATACAAATACTTGTAAAAAATAAATCAGTTCAAATGTATTTACATGTTAAAAACCATGTAAAGTAAATGGTATTAGCCTTCCCCCTTTCCTGTATGGTTAGGCCATCATTACCAATAATAATAATAATAATAACATTTCAATCCACTCACTTTTTTGTTTAGTAATTTCCATTTTCTCTTGAAATTCATACATTATATTCCATGGCCTATTTTTATACAAACTTTGAGAATTATACATAATAAAGAATAATTTTCAAATTTTCTGTGAAAATAGACCGTGACATATACTATATGTAATGACAGAGATTGCCTGGGGCCCCAGGATTAACAATTTCAGATCATTATCAACGTTAGTTTCAAATTAAGTATTGGCACAAGAGTTTTTTCTAGAACCAGAGTCTTTGTAATCATGTATCACATTGAGTAACACTCAAATTTGAACTTAGTGGAACTTTTGAGATAAAGATGTACATGCAGCTAGATCAGTGCCCCAAGCACCTTGTGGTACAGGTGATGTGAGGCAATGACAATGTGAAGAGTCCTATTTCTTGTATTGTACATATTAGAGCGGGCGTTTTGCCACTGAACTATATGATGAGGGAGGAAAATTGTTTGTGAGCTTTGCGTTTAGGGCATAATTTCAGAAGTTGAGTTGTGATTTTATTTATTCCCTTAGGTAATTACTGGTTTTCAGCATGTGAAGGAAGTATATTATTGAATCTTTTTAATGGTTAAACTTGTACAGTAGATGTCTGTTCTTTAAATTTACTCACCAAAAATTCTCCCACATCAAAGTAGCTTGTGATTCTCATTTGTGGCTAGAGATTTAATCATCTTTCAGTAATGCTTTGAAGTTAGCTTTACTTCTTTTTTTTCTTCACCCAGCATGGGTTCATGAATAAAACTAACCACTGATAGGTATAGTGTATTATTGCTCTTGCCTATGGCTCTTGCTAATAAAAATTCCAATTCTGGTTAGTTTGCTGGAATCAAATCAATGTAGTGTAGGCATACATTTTTTTTCTGTTATGAAGCCTTCACACAGAAAATAGGTAGGAAAGAAAGCATGGTGGTTGAAGGGAAAAGAAGGTCATTCTGGATTTAAAGCTTTTCTGTCTGTATCGTGTTCTGTCTAAAACTTGTATGAGTTTTTTACTTCTCACTGTCGTAGAATCCTTAAAATTAAAATTCCTATTGTTTAGGATGAAATTACTAAAAATTCCTATTCATTAATGTATATGAATCTGTGGTTGTGTGGATGAAGTAACACAGCAACATCAGTAACTTCGTTTGAGAAAATGTGTGTGTTTGTTTTTAAAAGCAGCTAGATAAGAAGTAATCAACGGAAGAATAGGGTAGGTGATGCAACCATTGCTAAAATAATGGAATTCTGACAGTTGCTAAAATTATGTCAGCTTGCTTTCAAGATTACTTAATCACTAAATCACATATGATTTGGCATTTTCACAAATAGAATGTTTTGCACTAACGTCAGCACAGAAAAGAATAGTGCCTGGATGCTTGCTTCACAATGCAACATGTGTATTTAGAAACCAGAAAACATGCCAGAACTGAGTGATGATTGTACAAGGCATTCCATACTCCATCCAGACGCCAGCCTCAGGTGAAAAGACCCTTAAACAGTGGTTAGGGGGATACAAAAAAGGAGCTTATTTTTGCAAATTTTCATGCATAATGCATTGGGTGGGAGCATGGGCTCCAGAGTTGGATTTACGCAATCAGTTTTAACCATTTGAAGGCTGACCCCTTTGGGCAAATATTATTCTATTTCAGCCACATATTTCTTAACTAAAGCATAGGCATACTAATTGTATTGAATTTATACTATTATTTTGAGAAAGAAGTACCAAAAAGAAACTGGTAAGGAGCAAAACCTGCCAGTTCCGGAGGCTTAGAAATCTATCATTTTTAATATTTTGCCTATAAGGGAACACACTCTTATATAGGCTCCTACATGGCCTCAGAATCCATTTCCACACAGAACACCAGGAAGTCCCAACTATTTCATAGAAGTTGGCATTTAACATGGAATGTATTTGCATTCTTGAAGCTAATTCAATTCTACCCATCTTTTCTCTTCTTTCTATTTTGCTGACAGCCTCCTTATTGCAAATATCAATTCAGGTACTTGGAAAGGTGACGATGGAGAGATTGGTTATCCACAAAAATATCTGGACACTGTGTTGAATGCTTTACAGAGGTTTATGTTAAGTAGATGAATTCAAATTTAAATATCCAGCCTTATATTCTACCACAAGCTCCATTCATGCATTCATGTATTAGCTGGTTCCTTTATTTCATTGTCTAATGGGTATCTAAACTTACTGTGCTCACTATTCACTGTCCTCCAGCCACACTGGGCTTCCTTATGTTCCTTAAACTTTCTAAGCTCATTTCTGTCTTGGGACCTTTGTTCTCGCTGCTTTCCATGCCTGGAAGCCTCTATCCTTCCATCTTTATACATCTGGCTCCTTCCCCTTATTCAGATGTCATTTCTTCTGAGACTGGGATTTCTCTGACAACTGTATCTCAATCATCCCCCCATCCAGTCAGTCTCCTAGCCGATCATCATGTGTTATGGTTCTTCAGAGCCCTTTTGCATGTATACAAAATTGTAATTTATTTCTTTCATTGTTCCTTGTTTTACCTCTCATTCTAAAATACAAGTTCTCTAAGAGCAGTGGCCTTGCCTGGCTCGTAGAGGTGCTCTCAACAACCTTTAAAGATGTCATTGTTCTTTCCTTTATCTTATAGGTGACAAAAGTGAGGCCCAGGGAGGTTAAGTAGCTCACCCAAGATCGCAGAGATTGGAAGTGACAGAGCTGGGATTTAGGTCCCATGCTGTCCTCTAAAAAACAGTGCAGCATTGCTTCTTTTTTCACAACTGAAGGTCAGAGACATTAATGGGAGGCAGGGGGCCGTGATGAGTTCTTGGAACTGCCTTTGAGTCCCTGGTCTGGACATAGACAGACAAGAGCGGGTCCTGATCATTTGGTACTGTAGTATCCCGTGCTTCTCTTCTATTTCCTTTTCCTTTTAGACTTAGCGCCCAAGACACGTGTGATGAATATTTTACAAGAATGCATTAAATCCCCTATTGCTTGGGAAAAACAATGAAACATCAGATTTTAAAGAAACTCCCAAAGGGCTAGAATCCAGTTTTGAACCCAGATGGAATTTTCCACATGGCTTGGAAAATATATGTGTATATATTTTTATATACTTGCTGTTTTCTGAGCATTTCTTTCTTGACAATGGTTACAGCTGTAGCTTTCTTTTTGTGAGTTTGTGTTAATAGCATTGTTTGCTTCTAACTTGCTTACTATAACAAGTTATTATATTTAATTTGATCTTTATTGATTGAAGGGTTCCACCTCTCCTCACCACATGATACTGAAGCTGAGCTATTTATATTGTTTTAACCAGACATAGAATAAAATGAAAGAGGTTTTCTTGTAATTTATATCATTAAAACATATAAATTGTGTTTCAGCTTGTGAGAAAAGAAAAAGAAAATCAGGGCATTTGATTCAAATGGGATAATTCACATCTCACAGATTATAGGGGAGTAATTATTGATGCTTTTTATTCTAGGACATTTAGTATATGTGACTGCATTTGACCTTTTAGAAGCTATTGACATCATTTGGGAACTGCCAGTAAATGTGCCTTAATCAGTTAAACAGAAGGAATCGTAGCACTGTGGAACTGACTGGTTGATTAATTTAAATCCAAACACAGTCCCGCCTGAATGCCCTTTGCAAAACCCTTGCTTCCTTCAGAAGCATTATAACCCACATCCTACTGTCAGACCTTTTTGGCTCTGCTGGTCTTAGGCTGCAGTCATCGTCCTTAACCTCTCTTATGCTTCCTTTTATTTCAGGAAAACAATATCTATGGTTAGATTCACATAAATGCTCTACTTTTCCCTCAAACTTCTTTATTTGTATCCTAGGGAAAAGGTATTTTAAACTCTGCTAATTGAGAGACGAAAATGGGAACTTATCTTAAACTAGCTTCTTTAGAAAAAGTATATTAGAACTTAATCCAGCTCTTCCTCTGGGACTTATAATCAAAATTAGAATCATGAAGTCTTGAAATAAATTTTTGGTATTAGAGTAAGCCATTATGTATAATTCCTTTGGTTTTCAGATTCAAAACATTGAAGGCTTTATAATTTGTGTTTAGTTTGGGATATTAAAGTTAATCGACTGTTGGGTCAGTTCACACATAGTATGAAGATGTAGTTCTGGACCTTCAAATGTCAGTGAAACTAAAATTCTTTTTATTTATTTATTTATTTTTAATGATACCCAACTCCTTCTAAGGAGCAGGGTTTTTTTTTTATTGCATTTTAGGTTTTGGGGTACATGTGAAGAACATGCAAGATAGTTGCATAGGTACACACGTGGCAGTGTGATTTGCTGCCTTCCTCCCCTTCACCTATATCTGGCATTTCTCCCCATGCTATCTCTCCCCAGCTCCCCACCCCCCACTGTCCCTCCCCTATTCCCCCGAACGGACCCCAGTGTGTAGTGCTCCCCTCCCTGTGTCTATGTGTTCTCATTGTTCAACATCCGCCTATGAGTGAGAACATGCGGTATTTCATTTACTGTTCTTGTGTCAGTTTGCTGAGAATGATGGTCTCCAGGTTCATCCATGTCCCTCCAAAGGACACAAACTTATCATATTTGATTGCTGCATAATATTCCAAGGTGTATATGTGCCACATTTTCCCCGTTCAGTCTATCAGCGATGGGCATTTGGGTTGATTCCAGGTCTTTGCTATTGTAAACAGTGCTGCAGTGAACATTTGTGTGCATGTGTCTTTATAGTAGAACAATTTACAATCCTTTGGATATATACCCAGTAATGGGATTGCTGGGTCAAATGGAATTTCTATTTCTAGGTCCTTGAGGAATCGCCACACTGTCTTCCACAATGGTTGAACTAATTTACACTGCCACCAGCAGTGTAAAAGTGTTCCTATTTCTCCACATCCTCTCCAGCATCTGTTGTCTCCAGATTTTTTAATGATCGCCATTCTAACTGGCGTGAAATGGTATCTCAATGTACTTGTGATTTGCATTTCTCTAATGACCAGTGATGATGAGCATTTTTTCATATGTTTGTTGGCCTCATGTATGTATTCTTTTGTAAAGTGTCTGTTCATATCCTTTGCCCACTTATGAATGGGCTTGTTGTTTTTTTCTTGTAAATCTGTTTGAGTTCTTTGTAAATTCTGGATATCAGCCCTTTGTCAGAAGGGTAAACTGCAAAAATTTTTTCCCATTCTGTTGGCTGCTGATTCACTCTAATGACTGTTTCTTTTGCTATGCAGAAGCTGTGGAGTTTGATTAGGTCCCATTTGTCTATTTTGGCTTTCGTTGCCAATGCTTTTGGTGTTTTGGTCATGAAGTCCTTGCCTACTCCTATGTCCTGAATGGTTTTGCCCAGATTTTCTTCTAGGGTTTTTATGGTGCCAGGTCTTATGTTTAAGTCTTTAATCCATCTGGAGTTAATTTTAGTGTAAGGTGTCAGGAAGGGGTCCAGTTTCTGCTTTCTGCACATGGCTAGCCAGTTTTCCCAACACAATTTATTAAACAGGGAATCCTTTCCCCATTGCTTGTTTTTTTCAGGTTTATCAAAGATTGTATGGTTGTAGATAAGTTGTGTTGCCTCCGATGCCTCTGTTCTGTTCCATTGGTCTATATCTCTGTTTTGGTACCAGTGCCATGATGTTTTGATTACTGTAGCCTTGTAGTATAGTTTGAAGTCCGGTAGTGTGATGCCTCCCGCTGTGTTCTTTTTACTTAGAATTGAGTTGGCTATGCAGGCTCTCTTTTGGTTTCATAAGAAGTTAAAGGTGGTTTTTTCCAGTTCTGTGAAGAAGGTCATTGGTAGCTTGATGGGGATAGTGTTGAATCTGTAAATTACTTTGGGCAGTATGGCCATTTTCACAATATTGATTCTTCCTCACCATGAACATGGAATGTTTCTCCATCTGTTTGTGTCCTCCCTTATGTCATTGAGCAGTGGTTTGTAGTTCTCCTTGAGGAGGTCCTTTATGTTCCTTGTTAGTTGTATTCCTCGGTATTTTATTCTCTTTGTAGTAATTGTGAATGGCAGTTCATTCTTGATTTGGCTCTCTTTAATCTGTTATTGGTGTATAGGAATGCTTGTGATTTTTGCACATTGATTTTGTATCCTGAGACTTTGCTGAAGTTGCTTATCAGTTTCAGGAGATTTTGGGCTGAGACCATGGGGTCTTCTAGATTTACTATCATGTCATCTGCAAATAGAGACAATTTGGCTTCCACCTTTCCTATTTGAATACCCTTTATTTCTTTTTCTTGCCTGATTGCTCTGGTTAGGACTTTCAGTACTATATTGAATAGGAGTGGTGACAGAGGGCATCTTTGTCTAGTGTCAGATTTCAAAGGGAATGCTTCCAGTTTTTGCCCATACAGTATGATATTGGCTGTTGGTTTGTCGTAAATAAATAGCTTTTATTATTTTGAGATACGTTCCTTCAATACCAAGTTTATTGAGGGTTTTTAGCATAAAGGGCTGTTGAATTTTGTCAAAGGCCTTCTCTGCATCAGTTGAGATAATCATGTGGTTTTTGTTTTTGGTTCTGTTTATGTGGTCAATTACGTTTATGGACTTACGTATGTTGAACCAGCCTTGCATCCCTGGGATGAATCCTACTTGATCATGATGGATACGTTTTTTTGATTTGCTGTTGCAATCGGTTTGCCAGTATTTTATTGAAGATTTCTGCATCTATGTGCATCATGGATATTGGCCTGAAGTTTTCTTTTCTTGTTGAGTCTCTGCCGGGTTTTGGTATCAGGATGATGTTGGTCTCATAAAATGATTTGGGAAGGATTGCCTCTTTTTGGATTATTTGGAATAGTTTCAGAAGGAATGGTACCAGCTCCTCTTTGTGTGTCTGGTAGAATTTGGCTGTGAACCCATCTGGACCTGGGCTTTTTTTGTGTGGTAGGCTCTTAATTGCTGCCTCAACTTCAGATTTTGTTATTGGTCTATTCAGGGTTTCAACTTCTTCCTGGTTTAGGCTTGGGAGGACACAAGTGTCCAGGAATTTATCCATTTCTTCCAGTTTTACTAGTTTATGTGCATAGAGTTGTTTGTAATATTCTCTGATGATGGTTTGAATTTCTGTGGGATCTGTGGTGATTTCCCCTTTATCATTTTTTATTGCATCAATTTGGTTATTCTCTCTTTTCTTTTTTATTAATCTGGCTATTGGTCTGTCTATTTTGTTGATCTTTTCAAAAAACCATCTCCTGGATTTATTGATTTTCTGAAGGGTTTTTCATGCCTCTATCTCCTTCAGTTCTGCTCTGATCTTAGTTATTTCATGTCTTCTGCTAGGTTTTGAGTTTTTTTGATCTTGCTCCTCTAGTTCTTTCCATTTTGATGATAGAGTGTCTATTTTGGATCTCTCCACTCTTCTCATGTGGGCACTTATTGCTATATATTTTCGTCTTGAGACTGCTTTAACTGTGTCCCAGAGATTCTGGTGTGCTGTGTCTTCATTCTCGTTGGTTTTGAAGAAGTTCTTTATTTCTGCCTTCATTTCGTTTTTTATCCAGTCAACATTCAAGAGCCAGTTGTTCAGTTTCCATGAAGCTGTGCGGTTTTGAGTTAGTTTCTGAATTCTGAGTTCTAACTTGATTGCATTGTGGTCTGAGAGACTGTTTGTTATGATTTCCGTTCTTTTGCATTTGCTGAGGAGTTATTTACTTCCAATTATGTGGTCAATTTTAGAGTAGGTGTGATGTGGAGCTGAGAAGAATGTATATTCTGTGGATGTGTGGTGGAGAGTTCTGTAAATGTCTATCAGGTTTGCTTGTTCCAGGTCTGAGTTCAAGTCCTGGATATCCTTGTTAATTTTCTGTCTGGTTGATCTGTCTAATATTGACAGTGGAGTGTTAAAGTCTCCCACTATTATTGTGTGGGAGTCTAAGTCTCTTTGTAAGTCAATAAGAACTTGCCTTATGTATCTGAGTGCTCCTGTATTGGGTCCATATGTATTTAGGATCATTAGCTCTTCTTGTTGTATCAATCCTTTTACCATTATGTAATGTCCTTCTTTGTTTCTTTTGATCTTTGTTGCTTTAAACTCTAGTTTATCAGAGACGAGAATTGCAACTCCTGCTTTTTTTTGCTCTCCATTTGCTTGGTAAATCTTTCTCCATCTCTTTATTTTGAGCCTTTGTGTATCCTTGCATGTGAGATGGGTTTCCTGGATACAGCACACTGATGGGTTTTGGCTTTTTATCCAATTTGCCATTCTGTGTCTTTTGATTGGTGCATTTAGCCCATTTACATTTAGGGTTAATATTGTTATGTGTGAATTTGATACTGCCATTTGATGCTAGCTGGCTGTTTTGCACATTAGTTGATGGAGATTCTTCATTTTGTTGATGCTCTTTACCATTTGGTATGTTTTTGAAGTGGCTGGTACTGGTTGTTCCTTTCTATGTGTAGTGCCTCTTTCAGGAGCTCTTTTAAAGAAGGCCTGGTGGTGACAAAATCTCTGAGTACTTGCTTGTTTGCAAAGAATTTTATTTTTCCTTCAGTTATGAAGCTTAGTTTGGCTGGGTATGAAATTCTGGGTTGAAAGTTCTTTTCTTTAAGAATGTTGAATATTGGCCCCCACTCTCTTCTGGCTTGTAGTGTTTCTGCCAAGAGATCTGATGGGCTTCCCCTTGTGGGTAACCCAACCTTTCTCTCTGGCTGCCCTTAGCATTTTCTCCTTTATTTCAACCCTGGTGAATCTGATGATTATGTGCCTTGGGGTTGCTCTTCTTGCGGAATATCTTTGTGGTGTTCTCTGTATTTCCTAGACTTGAATATTGGCCTGCCTTTCTAGGTTGGGAAGTTTTCCTGGATAATATCCTGAAGGGTATTTTCCATCTTGGATTCATTCTTTTTGTCACATTAAGGTACACCTATCAAAAGTAGATTAGGTCTCTTCACATAGTCCCACATTTCTTGGAGACTTTGTTCATTCCTTTTTGCGCTTTTTTCTCTACTCTTGCCTTCTCATTTTATTTCATTGAGTTGATCTTCGACCTCTGATATCCTTTCTTCTGCTTGGTCAATTCAGCTGTTGAAACTTGCGCATGCTTCGTGAAGTTCTCGTGTTGTGTTTTTCAGCTCCATCAATTCACTCATACTCCTCTCTAAGTTGTCCATTCTTGTTAGCATTTCATCAAATCTTTTTTCAAGGTTCTTAGTTTCTTTGCATTGAGTTAGAACATGTGCTTTTAGCTCACGGAAGTTTCTCATTACCCACCTTCTGAAGTCTTATACTGTCATTTCATCACACTCATTCTGCCTCCATCCTTGTTCCCTTGCTGATGAGGAGTTGTGATCCCTTGTAAGAGGAGAGGTGTTCTGGTTTCGGGTGTTTTCCTCCTTTTTTTGCTGGTTTCTTCCCAACTTTGTGGATTTATCCTTCTGCCATCTGTGTAGTTGCTGATTTTCAGATTGGGTCTCCTCTGGGCTTTCACTGGGAGCTGCAATCCTGAGTTGCTCCTGAAGGGCCATCTTGCAGGGCCTCGAAATTAAAATTTTTTAAGGATAAAACTTTGAGTAGCTTCAGTCTATTACATGAACTGAGAAAATGACCTATACATTGGGCACTCTGCTGGGTTTGGTTGCAGAAGATGGCAGATATTTGTGCGGGAGAGATCAAAGAATTGCTGTAGAACACTTTCATAATGCGTAGCATGTTGTATTGGAGCAGATCAGCATCCTCATTTTAAATATCAAAAGCACTGAGGCTCCACTTAATTACTCAAGTTCTTAAAGGTCCTTACTTGGCCAATTTCTACTTCTTCTTTATCACCCAGTTACAATACTGTTCCAGAATACAGATGAAGACTCTCAAAGAAGTATCATCTGACTATCTGTGGTTTTGTTTATTATTAATAATTATGATAACTGCTGTTTATGGAGTATTTGCAATGTGCCAATACTTTATGCATTATCTTTATCTTCATAACTATGATATGAAGTAGTACTATTGTTCTTCCCTTTTTGAAAATCAGGAAGTGATGTTTAGAAAAGTCATGGACTCTAGCCTCAGCAACATAGTGAGACCCCATCTCTACACACACAAAAAAATTAAAAATTGCTGGATATGGTGGTGCATGCCAGTATTCCCAGCTACTGAGAACCTGAAGTAGGAGGCCTGCTTGAGCCAAGGAGGCAGTGAGTTGTGACTGTGCCCTTGGATTTTAGCCTGGGCAACAGAGAGAGACCCTGTGCCAAAAAAAAATAAAGAAGGAAAGCAAGAAAGTCCTTTACTTGACTCATCAAAGAAGTCAGACAAGGTATTTTTTTTTTCCTTTGAGTAGGATAAAATGGTCGCTAGGTATAGGTAGGAGAAATGGGTAACAGGAGATGTTTCTCCCAGCCCTCATAAGTTGCCCCGAGAAGGTTAGGATGAGGGAGTAATGATGCCATAGGACATGAATAAGGATGAAAAATTCAGGCCACTCCAGCCTTAATTCTTTAGAAACAGTGGGTTCACTGTGATGGAATGGGAGTGCACCTGCTCTCTGGCTGTGATGAGAAGCAGTAGATGTCAAGTGAGGAGCAGATTGGGACATCAGGGAATCTAGAAGCCGTGTGACACAGGAGAAACCACAGAATCATTTTGAGCCACTGCTTTTTTTTTCATTTCTAATAGTGAAATTTTGATTTCTACCTTTCCCAACCACACTGGATTGTTTAAAAGATTGAGAAAATTGAATTTTAAGCACCTTGGAAAAATTAGGATATAATAAATTTGGGGTTTATATATTGAATAAGTATTTATTGAGGGAATGCCAAATGCAAGACATGGTGCTATGTATAGAATAAGAAGTGAATACTTACTTTGTGTCTACCTTTCAGAAGATTAAACAAAGTTGGAGAATAAGCAACTGATAAATAAGCAATTGATAAATAAGTATGCAAAAGAATGTTTTAAGTGCAGTTATCAAGGTTAAGCACACTGAAAATTCTGAGAGGGAACTGATTTCTGATGGAAAAGATGGGTCTTGAAGAGCTGATAGGGTTTGCATTGGTAGGGAGGAGAAACAGAACTGTAGGATTACAGGGGGAAGGGGAGGATGATGTGGAATTCCAGAAGAAGGAAACAGTAAGAGCACAGGCCTGAGGAGCGAAGGTATGGAGACACATGAGTGCATCAGATTGTCTAATTAGTTGTTGCTTAAAGTATCTGGAGGTCTGCCTGGTAAAGATGGGCTTACGCTGAAACAGTGAAATGTGCACTTGATTTAGCAGCTCGCAAGGGGAGCCGTTTAGATTTCTGGAGTTTGGTGGTGACCTGGTCAAGTCAGTGTTTTATAAAGACACAACAAGGACAAAGTGATGCGTATCAAAGGGATGAGACACTGAAGTCAGGGAAGCCAGAACGTTATGAGATGCCCGATAAAGAAGACCTAAGCTAGAGGGGCCATGGTGAGACTGGAACAGGAAGAGGTGGATCAGTAAAATTTGGCTGCTAACTGGATTTAAGGGTGATGAGGAGTCACAACCCTTTTGCCATTAGAAATTCTTGGAATACTTTTTCATTAAATCAGTATGAATTAGTTTTAATTAACATATTGAAACCCAAATGCTCATAATGAAGTCCCACATACCACTGTCGCTTTTCAGTCCTTGGAACATCTTAACTGGAATTGGAAAAAGTGTTCAAGATCAGAGGAACCATGACTGTTGCTCATCTGGACTAAGAGGAAATTCAACCTGGATTATGAGGCTAAGCTGGGTTAGGATTAAGGGTGTTTTGCCTTATCCTCAGAAAAGTGACATGGAAGAACAAGCAGAATGGCCACTGTAGCTGACTATTCAGGGCTTTAGACATCCTGGCCAAATGTCCCCTCACAGGTGGTACTTTACCCCCCATTTATTTCTGAGTTGGCACTTGCCATGATGAATTCATGGGAAGTTTAAGAAACAAGTTAGTTTCACGGTCTTGCTCAACTCCAAACATCAATTTAAGGTGGCTGACTGGGAGATAGATGAGACTTATAATACTTCCTATTTCTTTAGGAAGTACTACTGGTTTGTTTGTTTCTTGTGAAAGAGTATTATCCCTTCTTTTTTCTTTTTTTCTGAGATGGAGTCTGGCTCTGTTGCCCAGGCTGGAGTGCAGTGGCACAATCTCCACCTCCTGAGTTCAAGCAATTCTCCTGCCTCAGTCTCCCAAGTAGCTGGAACAACAGGCACGTGCCACCACGCCCAGCTAATTTTTGTATTTGTAGTAGGGATGGGGTTTCACCATATTGGCCAGGCTGGTCTCGAACTCCTGACTTTGTGATCTGGCCGCTTCCCAAAGTGCTGGGATTACAGGCATTTGCCACAGTGCCCAACCCAGTATTTTCCCTTTAACTCTTGTTTTCTTTTGGTTTTAGAACTTATACAATTGTTTGGATGTCTTTGAAGCCTTAGGATCCTCTTGGGAAAGAAGTGCTTTTCTTTTCTGAATAAAAGAAGGTATACTGTTATCCAGCAAGAATATGTCAGAGTTTGATGGGGCCAGTGTTGTTATTGGGTAGGTTTTGCCCTGCTCCAGCTGTTCCTAACCTCTGGACCTCATGCTTCTGTGGGTGGTCTTATGTGAATGTGTACTCACAAGGTCTGTCTCTTGCTGTCCTTGAGAATTAAAAGAAGAGGTAATTTTGTTGGAAGTTACCCATTGCTGGTCCAACGGTAAAGTGATGTACACACACACACACACACACCACACATAGAGTTCTGTACTGTTAACTTACAGTAAACTCTGCGTTTTTCCTACTCAAACTCAGGATCTCAGGAAGAATAAATGAAAGGATAGGAGTAATTCCATTTTGTTGGAAAGCTTTTTCACTTTACCTGAATTTGGAAAAACTGAATTACTTGAATTACTGTATGTGTTTGTGAGGGCTGACTTTACTATTCTGCTTTCAGAATTTTTTTAAATCTGTACAGGAATGAAAAGCCTAACTTATTAGTTAAGTTAAAATTTTCTATATTTTCCCAGGTTGTAAATTGGTGCTATTGTACCCATTTTACTATTTTTGTAAGCAGTATTATTGTCATACATTTGCACACTATTTACTCACAAGGGAAACATTAAAAGGAAGGCTTAGCTTCATCTAAATTGAAATAGAGATGATAGTAGTTTCTTTGAAATAGCTGAGATCTAAATATACAGTACAGAATGACAACCTTCATTTTTATTGTGATATGAATATCTTAAAGAAGATCTGCCAAGTTACTTGCTTATCTTTACAATTACAGTATTTGTAATAGCAAAATTAGACACAGAATTGTTTAAAAACATGTCAATTTAATATTCCTGGAGAAGAAAACAATAGCTTTCATAGTACAGATGATAAATTATATACTTATTAAAGTGTTGCATCTGATCAAATAAGTGTGGTATTTCATTATAGACTTTGCTTGATGTTGAAACATTGTTATTTTAAGCAATTACTTTAAACTGGATATTTTTAAGAGAGGCTGTATTCCTCTGAATGTGAGTGACAGATGCAGAGAAGGACAAACGGTTTAAAGGGAGATTTAAATTATGTGTAGTTTTGGGGATTGGTAGAAGTAGAAGTAATTCTGGCTGTGATGGAAGAGACTTAACCAGAAAACTGTGGTAGTCCTCGACAGATCTCTTCTGATTTTGTCTGGGTGTCATAATTAGGCATTTTGCTGGAGGTGTTTTCTGGATAAGTGATGTATTGGCAAGGATTTACTGAAGCTAGGAGATAAATGGAATGGACAGCTGCCGCCTCATGGAGAAGTAAATAGAATCAGTTTTCATTGTTATCAGTAAGCCGACCTCCAAAGGCACAGATGTGAGCTTTCTTTTCAAAAGGAATCAAGCATTCACCATTAAAGATAAGGATGTTGTAATGCAATAATATTAATGCTTGTTAAATGAGAAAACTATATATGAATACTTAGACTCTTGCTACCTGGGAGCATTATTTATTGAACTGTGCCTTCGTCAGAGCTTCAGATGTGAGAGGAATGTTACTCATAGAATCAAGTAAAGATATTTGTCATTAAAAAGTCACATCGCAATTAATAGATTCAGAATTCATCGAGTCCTCTTGCTCTGTCTGTGTCACACCCGCTGCCTCTGTGACAACGTTCATTTTCTACTTAGCAAATCCAAGCCTGGTAGCTGGAGCCCCAGGAAGTTGTTAAAGCAATTAAAGGCTTCTGTCTCCCAGCACATTGCTTGGTTACCATAGTATCCTCTGCCTCCAAGTCTCTCCTGATGATGTCAGTGTGCATACAGGGGTTGTTCAGAGCATCTACGTGGGGATGACTCACCCCGCAATAAAGCCCCTCTCTCTTGTTGCTCGATTTCCAGTGTGACTTCAGACATCTGTAGCAGTGGAAGGTAAGTGCCTTGTTTTGCATATTGAAGAATTCCTAAATGCCTCTATTATTCTGTCTCAGGTTTCTTGCTTTCTAAGATATGCTACTGACTGAAATCACAGTGAATGGGAGCATTTCAGTCAATTACTTAAAACAGATTTGTAGTTTGTACTTAAAGTATGTGTGTATGTGCGTAGGTGTGTGTGGACAGGCACATGTGGGGTAGGCTTATAAAGAAAACTGAATGCACAGTCTAACACCCGCTACTCTCCCTAGTAAACAGCAATAGCTTTTTATTTCAAACTATTTGAAATATGTAACTTCCTTAAAATATTTTGACAAGTGTCACGGGGCAAGTAGAGCTATTTTTTTAAGAAGTCTGTAAATGTATTGTATTGGTATTTTATATATTTTACCCAGTTTAAGCAATATTAATATTTGAAATGTCTAAGATGGTATGGGAAGATATTAGAAAGAAGAGCCATGTTAAGTTGAGAATTTGTATGTTATAGAAATGAAAGCATGTAGTACAAAGACTTAGTTGGTGAAAGGAGAGGCATGAAGTTCAAAGTATGGTGATAATCATCATGCCCTGGTTATACCACACTTTTATTGCTTTGCAATATCTCACCCAATTTAATTGTAATAATAATGCTCCTATTACTGTGATGAATACAATTAGTGCTTCATGAAAGTTTTCCTTGAATACATACCCATCCTTCTTAAGGATAATTTAGCTATGTTCAGCTTTATGGAAAGACTATAGTAGAACCCCTTATAACATTCAGATAGAACAGTGATACATGAATATTTTCCTTGAGAAGTTAGTGCTGTTTCAGTTTTTCTCTGGCAGTATGCCTTATTAATAAACAATAAATGATGAAACACACGACCAGTTTCTCTCTTTCAGCCTTTTTCGGAATCTTCTCATTCTGAGAGTTCCGCCTGTAAGGTTAGTCTTGCATTTCTTTCTTATTCTCGATCCTCAAGGGACGATTCAGTATATTCTGTGAAGAATGTAATCCTTGGCCAGGCACAGTGCCTCACACCTCTAATCACAGCACTTCAGGAGGCCGAGGTGAGAGGATCACTTGAGCCCAGGTGACCAGCCTGAGCAACAAAGCAAGCAAGACCCTGTCTCTACCAAAAAGTAATACTTAATTTTAATGGAATTGGTCAATAAAAGCAGTTTCTAATTAATTAATGGATAGCTTTGCAAGAAAGAAAAGAACAAAAGTGGCGTGGATGGGCTGAGGAAGGCTCCCGTTTCTTTATATAGTGAAACATTTATTCTGTGGAAGGCAGGCAGATGGCTTTGCTGACAGGCAGGTAAATGATTTAGACTGTCCATCTCTAGAGAAATGTCTAAAATTTGCATTTTGTTTCTTGTATTTTTTGAAGCCTTTTGAAATATACCCTGCTGTCTAACTTGCTTTATTTCTGCATGAGATATGTTAGTGGATTGATGACTGACCTTTCCACAAAGAATCAGTGAGAAGTACAGTTGTGAAAGAGGGTGAAACATTGCTTAAAATTTTAAATTTAATTGCTTGTAAGTGAAGGATATGTCTTATCTTAAATATCATAATGCTTAGTATTTGAATTTCTTTCTGCCTGAAAATAGGCTAATTGCTTTGACTAATTTCTTCACTATTTTGAATACTGAATCTTGTTTGTGTTTGAAAACTTACTTGTTAATTACCATCAGAAAAAGTTCCAAAAAAGTAGAAAAAAATTATTATAATACCTAATTTAGATTATAGGAGGTTAAATATTGAAGAAAGTAAGTCAATATAACCTGTTTCCATACTGTTTAAAACACTTTCATTTAAACACTCACCTAATGCTTATGTTGGAAACAAGAATAATATATTTTAAGCTAAATTATATCAGGTTTTTGTTCTTTGCTATGTTAATGTTTGGGGTGACATAATTTAATTTCTTGAATAACTAACTCTTTGTAGTAATAACTAAAAAATATTTCTGCAGTCTGAACCCTTAAAATGTCTACGAAAATACACGTCTGTTGACTTGATTGATGCGGGCAGCACTATAATTAATGTCCTATAAAAATTACAGTTTCCTTCATGCTTGAGTCAGGAAGTAGTTCCAAGTAGTTTTAGGCAGTGATTTTTAAAATTGGTTTAGGAAAGTTTTTACTTTACTTTTATGCTCTAATAAGGATACTTTAAATTTTATAGATCCTTAAACTTGTTTTTGCTGAAATAGGGAAATGCCAGGTCTGTGACTTTTCCAGGATGAGATGAATGAAATACAACAGAAAAAGGATCACCTTGGGTCTCACTAGAAAGATAAGAAGTTAAATCAAACCAGTATCCAAAAGAATTAGAAGAAGTTCTATGGGGAACATGGACTTGGAAATGAACATTTTGTCCAGTGGTAGGAAAAGCTCAGGTTGTGAGGGACTGGTTAGGAGCTTGACTGAATTTTCTGTGTTCACTGAGTGGCAGAGCCCGGCAGGGCTGATTGGAACCTGGTGCCCACCCTTCTACAGGCCAGTTTTCATTTTCATGGCAGCATACTCTCTAGTTGGAGTTGAGCAGTTTTTCCTAGCCAACTTTAAACTGATTTCTCTCCCATTACAAGAGTGATGAAAGGAGCATAGTAACTTAGTTTTCTGTTGTTGGCTATAACAAATTGCCACCAAATTGGTGGCTTTAAAAGTACAAATTTATTATCTCACAGTCCTCTTGGTTACAAGTCTGATACAAGTCTCAGTGGACTGAAAGATCAAAGTGTCAGCAGAACTACATTTCCTTTGAGGAACCCCTAGGAAGAATTCATTTCCTTGTCTTTTCCAGCTTCTAGGGCCGCCTGCATTCTGTGGCTCCTGGCTACCTCCTTCCATTTTTGCAGACTGAATCTTCACTTTGCCTTCTCCCTGGTTCTCTGCAGCCAGGAAAATTTATCCACTTTGGAAGAGTCCTGTCATTAGATTGGGCCCTCCTGGATAATCCAGGATAATCTCCCCATTTTAAGATTCTTAATCACATCTGCAAAGTCCTTTTGGCCATGTAAATTAACATATTCACAGGTTCTGGGGATTGAGACATAGATACCTTTGGGGGTGGTTATTCTGTCCACCATAGAAGGATAACAAAATGCATGGCTGACATAATCAACATTAAATTCACAAATCCGATATTTTTACCGAAAAATCATAAATTAAACCAATGATTGCCAATAGAGAATATGAAACTTTGACCCAATTCAGTGGATGTAATCATCCCTAAGGATATTAAAATGCCTCAAGATAATTAATGTGGGAAAATCTGATTAGAAAGAAATGTTTCACCAACTCAAATGTTCAAAACTCTTAGGTACAGATGGGAGTCTCATAAAAGTGACACTATTCTCAGTTTAATATTTTTATTGAGAGGCTCACATCAGATGAAGTTAATTAAACAAAACTGATCTGGGACTACAAAATTTCCATTAGTTAAGTTCTATGCGAATCAGCTGGGGTTTCCTTAGAAGCAGGAGGGTAATACCTGAGCCACTAGAGAGCCACATGTGAGATTTAGTAACCCTGAGTTTTGAATAACACTGTCGTTCATGGATCTGGCATTAAGCCATATGAATCACAAGACCTAGCAGATGAATCTGGCAGGTATGCCCTATACAGTTTCCTAGGAAAGATACAATATATTACATTAATCAATAACTTTAAACGTGAGGGCAACAGCTGCAAAACTAGTTTGTTTTATTGTTCACATCCTGTGTTAATCATACATTGAAGCCAAATGATAGCACCTAGGTCCATCCACATGAAGCATAAGATAATTTATATCTAGTAACTGTATTTTAACTTTTGCTAAACCCTAGTGGCAAAGATGCAGAAGAGACACTACTATAGCATGTTAGTTTTAGACAGCCTAAATTTGCATTTTGCTGTGGTTCTCTGAAGAAAAGGAGATGGAAAGAAAACCAGCTGTTTTCCTACTCATATTCTTTTTTATTTTTGGAATCATTTTCTGGAGAAAAACTAAATAGTACCATAGGACCCTTGCTTAGACAATGGCCTGTGGAAAGCACATTTCTTTGCAAGAAGTAATTATTTTGGCATTGATTGTTTTTGATATCAGAGTATACAGCAACCTTAGGATTCTATATTTTAAAAATCTGATTTTATGCCATTATGAGATTGATTTGTCGATCGAAATACCATCATTAAAGGAGACAAGTTAAAAATTAAAATCAGTGAGTTATTCAATTTAATAATGAAATAGCAATATATTAAAAATATTTTTATAAATAAAATATACATTTAGTTATTTCTTTATGTATGTAGTAAGCTCACTTCAATGTTTAGTTTTTTAAATCTATCAATAGCATATACTGATGCAAGTGCTCACGTAAACAAAAACAAAACTCAATCCCTTGAAACATTTATTTTTAAAAAGTATACAGAATATTGAATTTAATGCATATTTAACCAACTACAGTAAATTAGAGAGGGAGGAAATCTATTTTGCCTTTTTAAAAAACCTCACAGAGCTATTACCTTCTCTGTGATAGAAGAGACTGTTTAATCTTTAAATCATTTTGAACTGGCTTAGTTGCTTTACTAATCCTTTTACTTTGTTAAAAATTATCTTAAAAGTTTTATCTTTGAGAAAAATCAGAGATAAAGGAGCTAATGGAGATGAGAGTTTTGAGGTTGTGAATCTTTGTCAGTGGGTGTGGATAAAATAGAAGCAGACTTCAAAATCAAAAACTTCAACGATCTTGATTTCTTACCAACTACATTGAAAATTAGTACGGAGTTTTATTTCCAGAGGGCATTTTTCCCCATGATGGGATTAAAGTCATGCAGCAAGGAAGCAATGGCACTAGGAAGTTAGCTTAAGTCGTAACTACGCCTAAGACATTGCAGATCAGAGAACCACTGCAAGTGCTACTCATTTTGCTCAGTGCTCTTTCTCAATCTCACTGATTCAGTTGTTTTTCTTTATTGTCGCTTTAATTTTACTTCCATCTTTAAATGAGGGTGAAACTTGCAGAAAGAAATCCAATTATTGAAATTGTTTATGAAGAAAGTTCTTTTACTTTAACTTGTAGAATGCCCCATTTCTGCCCATTTCTGCTATGGAAATAAGATTCTATAAACAGAACAATTTTTCCATTAAATCCTCTAAATCAGTCTGCTTTGGAGTGGGGATTAATGGAAATAAAGGGTTCTTTCTGCAGCCAAAAATCTTGTGATCTGGGGCAAGCAGAGAGAAGAAAGTTTGAGCAGCAATACTTTAAAGGGCATGAAGTCATAGGAACAGATGTTAGCCATCTTCTGTGGCGGAGGGTGGGGGGGTGTTTGCAGTGCACTGGGGACTAGCCAGGTAAGAAAGCTTAGAAAGGACTGTGCTCCGTACCTATTGCTTGCTGTCTGACTGTCTGTCATAGATGATTTTACAAAACTTAAGGAGCCTGTGGCAGGGGCAGGAGACTGACTCCTGGATGTAGCCTCAGGATTGCTGGGAAATGGAACTGTTCTCATATGCTTTTTCTCTATGCCAAGGGTGTAGGAGGGGATGGCAAGTGGAGACCATCAGGTCCCCTTCGGTATTTATAAGCAAGGGAATGAGCTCACTAACTCAAAGATTTTAATAAATTCAAACCTTTCAATAAGAAATTTATGCTGAAATTTAAGCTAAAAACTTCCCAAGGGTCTCAGTAGAGACAATGACAAAGGAATATGATTTACCAATTGTATTATTAGAGTACAAGAGTCAGGTGGCCTTGTTTACTTTATTGCCAAAGGTCAGTTCTGTCCTCTTCAATCAGAATACAATCCAAGTAATTACTATTGAATGCCATCATGTGCATGAGGGTGCACTCAGTACGATGCAGAATTAATCAAAGGACAGTGTGACCTCAGATCCCAAGTAGTTTAAGTAAAAGCATATCTCTCTCTCTCTCTCTCTCTCTCTCTCTCTATATATATATATATATATATATATGTGTGTGTGTGTGTGTGTGTGTGTGTGTATGTGTGTATATATATACATATATCTCCGTGTGTGTGTGTGTGTGTATATACATACACATATATCTCCTTTCTTTTGCTCTCTGTCTCTCTCTATATATGTATATAAATGGAGGATAACCCTATTATTACTTAATAACTATGATTGTTTTATTTTCATGGTAATTTTTGCCAAGCAGCAAATTGCAGTTGAAATTTAGTAAATTCATTTTATTTGCATTCAGTGAAAGAGTATATTTTTCTTGAAATTCTAAATTAATTAATGTATTTACTTGATGACAGACTACGGTTATTCCACTAAGCTTTTTATCTCTGCCCTATGCTTTCCCAACCCCCTGCCTGACTGTAAAACTTACATATCTTTCTCTTGTGTTCTTTCTATCATAGAAAGTGTTTCTCCCTCTTTCTTATACAAACCCATGTATGCAGCATACATGCACACACATGCACTGCCCCACACAGTGACTTTACAATGAACTCTTCCAAACCTAGTCCTTCTTTTACTCTTGTTCCTCTGTCTTCCTGTAGTCTCCCTATAACTTCTGTTTTAAGCAACCAACTCCTATTTATTGCACCCCTACTGAGTGTAAAACACCATGCTACACACTGGGGCCTCCCCATCATTTCCCCACAGCAGATCCTTGCTTCTGCAGTTAACAGTATTTCCTTCTGACTAGAAGGTAGGTAAAATAAAGGAGAGAATGGGCAGAAGGAAGGGACAATTGTTGGTTACAGAGCAAGAAAATAAAGATTAAAAACTAGGAGAAAGGGAACTGAATCAGAGCACTGAGATTGTGTTGGGATTTTGGAATCATGTTAGGGCAACAGGAGGAGGTAAAGAAGCAGCAGTGGAAAAATGTTTTTGAATGTTTTATCAGATATTTTATGGTGAGTAAATAGATTACTATATTTATACATTGAACCTTCTGCATTAAATTACCAGTTTACCCTTTCAGCTAGCTGGAATCTCAGTTAAAACACCCAAACCCTTACCTTCATTTCTTTGACATCACCCTAGCTATTCCAGTATCCTGCTTATCCTATGGCCCCATTTCTCCATCACTCTTGCTTAACTTTTAAAATGAAGTCATTACATTCTATTTAGAAATAACTTGTGCTTTCTAAATGAAACCTGAAGAGGAAGTTGTTCTTATGCCAAAAATGAGCACATATCAGACTTGAAAGTTATCTAGCGTTATCTCCTAACATGTTAGCTCCATGAAGATTTTCTGATTAGGCTGAACCATAGTTGAAAGATTGGTTGTGCAGAAACAATAGGTTGGCATTTGTCCAAACGTAGTAAGATGTTGAAAGTTGGAAGAGTAACTGATTTTCTAGTCACCATAGTTTTCACTATAACAATCTCCTTTATAGATTTGGTTTGCAGCCTATATATTTTTGTATCGTAAAGATAGTGCACTGGTTATTTGCTTTAAAGTTTCAATATTTGGGATATTTTCATCTTTGCAATAATGTCAAAGAAATGTAGGGTTTAGAGGTTTTTAAACTTGGGATCTGGGAAAAAAGAAAAAGATCATTCTTCATGAAAGGTTTCAGTGAGTCATCCAGAGATTTATACTTATGCTTCCTGACAGCCAGTAATTATTGGATTGCAGTTATTTTTCAGAGGTGTTTACCCTGAGTTGAGGTTTTATGTTATTGATGATCTGAATCATGAGTTTAACTCTCATGTTAATCCAGTAGTTTAAGTCATCTGCCAGCCTGTAAAATAACTATTTTACTGCTGGACATACATCTTAATTCTTTGCCACAAAAGCAGTATTGGGCTCAGAGAATTAAGGCATTCTGTGCTTTAATTATAGTAGGAGAGGGAAGATGAGAACACAAGGACTATGATGCCACACTGGTACAAATGCCCCTATTTCTTTGCTCCCCTTCATAGCAAAACTGCTCAAGTCCAGTCTGGGCATGTTGTTTCCATTTCTTTCTCTCTTGGTAGCTCTTGCACTCATTTTTGAGAACCCTCCTCTCCGTCAAAGCCACTCCCATCCGTATCACAGATGACTTTAGGTCAAGAGAGTGGTCAGTGCTCTATCCTCCTCTGACTAGACTTTTCAGCATCATTTGGGACAGGTAGTTTTTCTGTACTCCAAAAAGTGCCACATTCATCTGGTTTTCCTTCAGCCTAACTCACTGTTCTTTCCAGTCTCATTTGCTCATCATCTTCCTGACTCAAAAAGTTAGAGTATCCTAAAGTTCAGTCCTACTTTCTTCTCTATTAAAACTCACTCTCTTCATGATCTTATTCTCTTATTAAAGTCTCATGGCTTTAAATTCCATCTGTATGCTGACAGGAATTTGAAATTCATAATTCTGATTTGAACCTCTCTCATGAGCTCTTGACAATATATTTCTGCTTTTTCTGCTTGAGGTATCTAATAAACATCCTACAAATAATATGTCCCAAACTCCTGATCATTCCCCTCTGCCAAACTTGCTCTTTCTATTTCCTATATCAGTTATCCCATAAATCATCAATATTAACATGTTAGTATGTATTTGTCCAGACTCCTATGGGGACGCATGTTTCTTACTCTCACTCATGAGATCATATTGTATATGCTGTTTTCTTCCTCTTTTTCTCTCATTTACTGAGAACATGCTTTATATACTCTTAAATATTATTTGAATTATTTGGCTTTTAGTAGCTACTTAGTTGTACCACAATTTATTAACTAATCCTGGCCAGGCTCGGTGGCTCACGCCTGTAATTCCAGCACTTTGGGAGGCTGAGGTGGGTGGATCACAAGGTCAGGAGTTCAAGACCAGCCTGGCTAAGAAGGTGAAACCCCATCTCTACTAAAAATACAAAAATTAGCTGGGTGTGGTGGCGGGCACTTGTAATCTCAGCTTCTCGGGAGGCTGGGGCAGAGAATTGCTCAGTGAGCCAAGATTGCACCACTGCACTCCATCCTAGGTGACAGAGCAAGACTCCATCTCAAAAAACAAACAAACCAAAAAACAAAATTATTAACTAACCCCTTGTTGGTGAACAGTGGATTGCTACTCATGACTCTCTTTTATAATTAAAACTTAAAAATAAATAGAAATACTTCATCATTCTAGTTTGTACTATGTCAATATGGTAGCTACTTGCTACATGTGGCTGTTAAGCAATTAAATGTGGCTAGTCCCAATTAAGATATGTTCTAAATGTGAATACACACCAGATTTCAAAGATGTCATTAGAGAAAAGAAGGCACAATAATTTAATAATTGTTATATTGATTACTTACTGAAATCGTAGTTTGGTTATATTAGGTTAAATGCGATTTATTTTTTAAAGTGATTTCATTTTTGCCTTTTTGCTTTTGAAAAAATGTTACTATCGGAAAATTAAAAATTAACTATACGGTTCACACTATATTTTTATCGGGTGGCACTATCATTAGTTCTCGCTTAGATTTTTGTAACAGCCCTTTAACTTGTCTTCTGACTTCTGTGGTCTAATGTCAATAGAGTGGCCACAGGGATTCTTCCAAAACGTGTATCAGATCATATCTCTCCTCTCCTCAAAATGCTCCAGAGGCTTCCCATCTATTATTTAGTAAACCAAGTCCTCAGAAGTCACACCTAAGAAAGCTGGTCTCTGTCTGCCTTTTGACTGTATTTCTCCCTATCACAAGCCAAACATGGTTCCACGTTGGGCCTTTTTAATTGCTCCTCCCCCTTCTTGGAGTACTGTTCCTCCAGGTATCTGCAGGGCCTGTGCCGTCATCTCTTTTAGGTCTTTTCTTTCTTGTGAAACCTTTACCGGAAACCTACTAAAACTTGTTTTTTTCTCAGAAAGAACTATTTAAAATTATGACCTCACCCTGCCCGACTATTCCCAATCGCCCCTAACTCTTTTTCTTGCTTTATAAAAAAATTCTTAGCACTTAGCAAATCTAACATAACATATCCTTTTCTTATTAATTGAATTTATTTTCTGTTTTTCCCCACCAGAACGTAAGTTCCATAAGGAGAGGCTTTTCTTTATTCACTTTATTCAATGTAGCAACATAACAAAGAGTATAATGTACTCCAAAAGTATAATATACTCCAAAGAGTATATTCTACTCCAAATTTAGTAAGTTAGCCTAGTAAATAACCTGTTACATAAAGAACACACAGTTCCTTCCAAAAGCAATAGTGAGATCTGGCCTTTAGTCTTATAAAAATTTACAGTTGAAAAAAAAAGAAAAGGTAGCAAGTCAGTTATGTAACTGTCAAATGGTTAAATCTGTTCTTCCCTTTACAGATATTATCCCAATGACTTCTTGGTGGCATATGACATTGTAGATCACCATTCCCAAGAAAAAAAAGTAGGTGTGAGGAAGCATTATGAACTGTCAAGTGTCTCTGCCTTTGCTCAGGATGTCGTTTGTCCAGTGTGTCCTTCCCTCTGCCTCATTTGTCCCAGAGAAAGCCTACTTATCCCTCTGAGAGTCTCCCCAAGTTCAAGTCCCAACAAGATTACTTCTCCCTTCCTTTGTACCACCAGTCATGCAAGCTCTTGTTATATATCTGGTCTTTTTTTACATTCAGTTATTTGCTAGATTCAGATCCTTCCTGCGCAGTGTCATTTTTATTTACTTTTATATTCCAAATCTCAACATATAATAAGCACTTGATAACTGCTTCTTGGATGAATCAATTTCTTTTGTTATGAAAGCACATGTAGAGTTTGGAAATCTTTTTATCATATTTGTGCACACTACCTCTTCTCAAAACTATTAACAAACTTTTGAGATTGGTATGAATCTCTAAATGTATTCTATAATCAGCACTTGATAAATGCTTCTGGAATGAATCAATTTCTTTTTCTATGAATGCATATTTAGAGTGTGGAAATCTTTTCATCGTATTTGTGCACACATACCTCTTCTCAAACTCAAAAACATAACAAACTTTTCAAGTTGGTATAAATCTCTGAATTTACTTTTTAATCCTTGTTGCCAAAATATTTGATGCTAGTGAGAAGGTGAAAGAGAATGGGTTGGGAGGATACAAAATAGAAAGACAAAGGAGAGCTGATTCTCTTTCATCTCTCCCTATAGTCTTTCCTGCTTGCTGGCCTGCTTGCATTTTGCAGTCACACAGATCCTGACATCCTCCAGAGTGGAAGTGCAAACCTTAAGTTATTATAACTATACTTGCACATTTTCTGTTCACACAGTGATGAAATATGGTGAGTTCCAGAATAAATTTATTTATAAGAATAATAGCAAACAGAAAAACAAAATAGAACAACAACAATGAAACAACCTACCATCACTTTGGAGAAAATGAGCGAGATGTCACTTGCTAGAAAAGTTTCGAAAGTGCTGGTATGATAATTTGAATATATTCACAAATAAACATATAATAGTATAAATTTGTATGTATACATATTTATATATTTGTAAATTTTCTCACTTTATTGAATTTTAGTAGGATGACTCTTAGGTATCCAAAATATTTGTGTATAATATTTTACTTTTTCAGGTATTGCATCTTCACTTTAATTCTTTCACAGACATTAGCATTCCTTAAAAGAAACAATGTGAACCATAGCACTGCAATAAAATAGAAATGTTTTTGAGAGGACATCCATACTACCATAGATTTTGTTCTTAATCAGCAGGGCTCATAGTTTTCTTTTTTGGCCAGTACTATATATAGGAATTTCTCCTTTCATTTATGAAAGGAAGTACGTGGTATGTCTCTCATACTTTTTGAAAATGTGCAGTTCTGGCAGTTACCCTGGATGGTTATGCTATTGTAATTAAAACACAGATGGAGCTCATTTCTTTCCCAAGTGTTTGATTGGCAGACACTCTGTGATCAACACTCCTCTCCACTGAACACATCAGCACCATCTGCCTTCAGTCTGCCTAGAGAGGGTGGTCACAGTCGAATTTCCCCATCATCACATGATACTTTAAATAGAGTATGTTCCTTTAGCTAAAGCCATCAAATGATTTATGAAAAAAATACATATATTTTCATGATTGTTGGTTTGCAATTTAATGAAATATTTGTTAATAAATGTGTTTTTTAAAAAATTCATGACACTTTTTTGCCAATTAAAATATTTAGAACATAGCATGAAATCACCACATCTTGCAAAAGTCAAAGTTTCTAAATAAATTGAGCTGATAGGGCATTTTGTTTTTAGTGAGATTGTTAGAGATGATTACAAATCAGGGTCCTGTGTGTTGAACCATTCATGCAAGAACTAGTCACACATGGAAATACTTCAATATGCTGTCTCTTAAGCCTAACATTAAAATAGTTTCAAAAGAATATTCTCATTTTAAAATTTTTATAACTGTTAGATTATGATAAGTGGAATTTCTTGCATATCAGGATAAGATATAGATAGAAATTTATGTTCACCCAATTTTAGTGCAGATAAGTGAATGTGGGTTGACAATTATGTAGAAAAAGATATATTTAAGATATTGGAAGCACAGGAAAAATTGTATTTTTAAGAAGAAGAAGAAAAAGATAATTATTTCATTGTCCTAGAAACATTCTGTAATACATAGTACTTGTACAAACATATAGTCTAGATTAGTGAGGAATACACATGTATTATGTGTAATGACATGAATTCTCTATATGATGGAATAGTAATAAAAAACTGGTTTGAATTCTTCCTAAGTAATTACAATTGACAAGATGAAAACATACTATGTAGTAGTTATGGGAAAAATGGAATGTATTAAAGTTTATTCCACAGAATGTTAGAACAAAGAATAAAGAATTAAATTTAAAAACATTCTTAAGAACTCTGGAATACACTCATTGCTATGGATCCTGTGAAAACCCACTTACAGGAAAGGACACAAGTGACTTGAATTTTGACAAGAATTTGAGGATTAGATTGGTTTGGTAAAGCTAATCACTTCACAGTTGGAGTGAGAAGATGAGTTTTGGAGGTGAACCAACAGAAAAGAAGGAACATAGCATGACTATATAGAAATTTATCATCTTCTGTACCTTTAAAGATAAATTCTAAATTAGCTTTTCATTTTGTTTGCTTATATAATCACCTCTATTCAAGCTCGGAATTCTTCAAGGTAAGGATTGGAGATGGGAAGGGAGAAAGAAGAGTTTTAACTTTATTTAAGAGACATTGTAGTTTATGTAGTAACCATTTATCCTTAGGAGCTCACATGCTCACGAGGGAAAGGGTAAGAATAATTTTGATATGAAGGATTGGAATAAGTATTACAAAGAAAGTGGAAGTTCAGAGAAGGGAGAATGTTTCCCAATTCAGAGGTGTATCTAAGAACACCTGAACATAAGGCTCACTCACTAAAGTCCTCCTACTCTTACTGGCACTGTATTTCTTCCCCAACTGTTTCTTTCTGGGCCAGTTTTATTTTGTATTGACAATTTCTATACAGTTTACATTTACAAATACCATTTGTACAAATACCCCTTATTATGATTATACATATAATATGGATTTCCAGAGAAGTTGGTTAAATGTCATTTGATTAATAACCAACATTTATTGAGTACTTAATGTGTGTCAGGCAATTTTCTTTCTTTTGTTTCTTTTTTTTTGAGACAGAGTCTTGCTCTGTTGCCAGGCGCCAGACTGGAGTGCAGTGGTGCAATCTTGGCTCCTGGATTCAAGCAATTCTCCTGCCTCAGCCTCCCAAGTAGCTGGGACTACATGTACACGCCCCCACACCCAGCTAATTTTTGTATTTTTTAGTAGAGATGGGGTTTCACTTTCATAGCAAACCTATGAAAAAATTACTATTATAATTACCTTATTTTTGTAATGAAGAAACTGCCTAAAATGACCCAGCTAATCCAGTAGAGAGATTGGGATTACTTGGACAGACTGGCTCCAGATTACCATACAGTAAATCCTCATAGGTTCTTGGGAAAACTGAGACTTTAAGTGAAATAACATATAATGGAACCAATTTTACCATAAGCGAATTAAAGTTAAGTTTGGACTGCATATTTCTGGTCACAAAAGTAATATCAAACTTCTAAATAAGAACCTAAAACCCTTTTCATATTAAACATTGAAATAAGTTTGAGTTATACATACATTTAAGACAGATTAATAAAAACAAGTAGGATAATTATTTACCCAAATTTGGGGGAATCAGTCAGTGATGGTAGTTGTATTGGTGATGGGTTAAGCCCAGGGGTAAATGTCTGCAAAGAGGAAATTGTTAGGCAGCTCCTACCATCATGCAGTTAAAAACTGAATGATAACCGATATGGCAGCCCCCTGAGCACTTTCATGTTGCATCATTTATTGTTGTACATTTGTATGATTATCATTATCTTTACACATTTTTATTTGACAATAATTTGTATTCATTTGCTCATTAATTTATTTTCCAATTTATTTTTGTTTTAAAAAATAAAACAATTTTTTTATTTGTTTTATTTTCCAACCTGCTCATTCTAGTTCAGAGACACAAGTGGCCAAAGCCTATCCTGGCAGCTCAGGGTGCAAGGCAGGAACCCACCCTAGATGGGACACCATCCCACCAAAGAGAACATGCACACATTCCCTCATGCTAATTTCAAGCAGGACCATTTAGCCAAACCAGTTTACCTAACATACACAGCTTTGGAATCTTGGAGGAAACCAGAGTACCAGAGAAAACCCACATAGATATGAGAAGCATGTGCAACTCCACACAGACAGGGCCAGGATTCAATTTTTTTTTTTTTCTCCTCATGAACCTTATAATGAAATGAAGTTAAAAGAAAACATTATTCAAGGACCTGCTATACTCTGGTGTTTTTAAAATAGACCCAGTACCCAGAACTGCCCTAAGTGTGAAGAGTTAGTGTCTCCCCAGGATTAAGCCCAAGGAAAGGGCAGCAGGGTAGACTGAAAGATACCCTTAGAAAGAGCAGTTAAATCAATTGGAGGAAAGAAGAGTGAGAAGGGAAGTTATCGTTGGGAGACCCTGGGTGAGGAAGCAGACTTTATAGAGCAGAAGCAACTGCCCACACACTCACCTTGACCATACACAGACTCCTGCTACACGTCCCCACCTGGATTCCTCCCCCTCATCCCAGTCCATTGCCCTCCCCAACCCTGTTGTCCAGTCCAAAGGACTGATGTGCAACCAAGAAACAAAGTGAGGACCAGCACTCCTTTAGGGGAAAAGAAGTTGTATTTCATTCCCGCCCTCCCTCCCCCCAGTTAAAAAGGATTTCTGAGAAGTTGAACTAGGTATTAAGTGGGATGTGAAAAAGGGAATCTCTGACCTTCAGTCATGATAGCAGAAAGTGCCCTGGACTGAGGGAACTTGAGTCGTCTTGTCTTAGTCCCAGGCTTTAGCTAACACTTCAGAATTAGATCCCTCATGTTTACATATTTTGTCACCAAAGCTGAGAGTTTGAATACTATCAAGAGTTGTTAGAGAACAGAGTAAAATCGCAATGTTTACTTAGCAACACTGAGTTGAAATACTGATTAGTTGCTATAAAAATCTTGCTAAACTTTAGGGAAGAACTTTTTTAAAGAAATAAGTAAAAATTAACGGTAAACCCCTACTTTAAAAAAATCAAAGCTTAAAAGTTTTTTCTACTTAAAGTATTTCAAGTATGTGACCATCACATATAACTTTGGTGTGGGAAATAATTAGACATGAAAGACTGTACAACTGGGTGATTCAGACTTTCCTACATCTGTGACTTCATTCATTAAAGGAACACTGGAACAGATGTCAAACTACAATCAGGGTGAGCAATTAAAACCAAGTACTCTTAGAACATGCTTAACTAGGAATGAGAGTTATGGATCTTCTTTTATTTCATGGGTAATGGAATAAAAGTGGGCATTGAGAAACTGAAATATGACCCAGAATCGAGCTCTAAACTCCAGTCGTCCTGAGTTTATGTACTGTAAACATTTATAATCTATGCTCACAGTGAACACTTAATAGTCCTGTTCTCATGTATACTTCCTAGAGCAGAGTCTGAACTTGTGATATGCAAGTCACAGAAAGGGAACTAACTATATCTCGAATAGACCCTGACCATGAAAAAGATACCAGTTCTGCACCCTTTTTCATTCAGGAGAAAAATACTTAAAGTTTCATTACGGTATATTTTCTTCGTGTGTTTCTAGCTTATTTATTATTGTTTTAAAGAGCACCAGAAATGGAACACATAAGATGACATTTGGTTTACTAAAGCCCTACAAAACTAGCAGATGGTTTAGGAAAGTGGCATTAAAGATGCTATTGATCCTTAATTCAAGACCATACTTAATGCTGCATCTGGAAGAAGAGCTATGCCAAGAAAAAGGCTGTTGAGTTTGACAGTATGTTATTCATAAATGTTTAAGAAAAAAAGAGGCAAATGTTTATGAGCATAGTATATGGAACCAAATAAATTCCATGGTGAGGAGGGTTCTGTGAACATTTCTAGATCTGTACTATTTATTATATCACATTTTAATAAACCTATGAAGAATAGAATTTTATGAACTCAGCCAAAACTTTATAGCTGCATTGCTTTATCTTAGTCATTCTTGGAACAAATGGAAGGTGTCATGTATAATAGTCACTAGGATAGTCATTTTGTATTTAAACTTCCTTATACCAAACACAGAATCTCCAAGTTTTTGTCTTTAAATATTTTCCCAACACTTACAATATATTTGATAGTGATTAAAAAGCTGAGTATAATTAATTGGTACCATGTATAACTGTGATAGCTGGCATCTGGTTACTTTTTCTTTACTCACATTACTCTGCTTTGCTATAACCACTCTATTTGTGTAAGTTTTTACGCCGCCTGCTCAGAACATGCTAAATGTTGTTTTCAGTGAGAAAAATTTTATACTAAATGCATGTGACAGTATTTCTTAATTAGTTTTATGAACATAGCAACAAATCACTTTAAAAAATCCATGAGCTCTTTTGACCTCTGTATTTTTATTAAGAAATGTAAATTTTCTAGAACAAGGAATCACTCTAAATAAACTTTTATGTATTATAAACCACATAGTTACCATATTATTGCCAGATGTAAAAACCTGTGTAGATGCCAAATTGGGCTTTAGAGACCCTGCAAGATTTTAAAATGATCAGTAAGTGGGAAATTACCCACCACTGACACAGGTACTGATGACAGATTTGTACTGGCTTCCTAAGATCTAGGAAACTGAGCAGCTAACAAGAAAGAACCTTTCTTACCTGAGCACTGATGTTATGATACCCTTGTAGGCTCCTGACCTATAACATTTCAGCCTCTTGTGTAAGTTAACAAAAAAAGAAACAATCTAAGTTAAGTCATTTTCAAAGGTACAAATTAAATGGCTAATAGTTTCATTTTAAAACCCAAACATTTTCTTTCAGAGCTTCAAAGAAAACTTGTATAATGGATCTCCCTAGATTCATCCAGGTGGTTTTAGATTCTGTCATACCTTAACTTCAACATTGCTAGCTTTCCATCTAAAACTAAAATGTTTGTCTTTGGGTGGGAAATTAAATATTATCCAAATCAAATACATTCTATTTTTTTCTTTTGAGACAGAGTTTTGCTCTTGTTGCCCAGGCTGGAGTGCAATGGCGCAGCCTCGGCTCACTGTAACATCTGCCTCCTGGGTTCAAGGGATTCTCTTGCCTCAGCCTCCCAAGTAGCTGGGATTACAGGCATCTGCTATCACGCCTGGCTAATTTTGTGGATTTTTAGTAGAGATGGGGTTTTACCATTTTGGTCAGGCTGGTCTCAAACTCCTGACCTCAGGCAATCCACCCACCTCAGCCTCCCAAAGTGCTCAGATTACAGGCATGAGCGACTGCACCCAGCCCAAATATATTCTTAATATTCCAGGAGAGTCAACTCAGAAGAGAATCAAAGAAAATCTTAGAAGGAACCCAGTTGCTTACTGTTTGCCTATGTATAAGATCAAATATGAAATGCCAGATTTTAATGTCAACATGCAACGCTGGAAAGAACATTTAATATGTAGTCGTGAGAAATGGGCCTGGAGTTCAAGCTCCGGGAGTACAGGCTGTGTGAACTTGGCCGAGTCATGGAACCTCTTTGATCCTCAGTTTCAATACAGGGGATAAGAGTCATGAAAATACTACTACAATCCTGGGCAACATAGTGGGATTCTATCTCTACAAAAATGAAGAATAGCCAGGTTTGGTGCCATGTGCCTCTAGTCTTAGCTACTTGGGAGGCTGAGACAGAAGGATTGCTTGAGCCCACAAGTTAAAGGCTACAAGTGAGCTATGACTGCATCAGTGCACTCCAGCCTCAGCAACAGATCAATACCCCATCTCTAAGAAAGAAAAAGAAAATGGTACTGCTTTCTGGAGTTAGAGTATTATGAGAAATAAATGAGATTGTTCATGAAACTGACTTGTGCTGTGTAAAACCTGGGTTGTATTTCTAACTCTGCCATTTCCTGGCTTTGTAATTTTGGATAAATTACTTAACAGAATAAAGCCTCGTTTGTCACAACTTTAAAATGAGGATAATGAGAATACAGTTTTAAAATGAGGATAATAAGAATTTGCAAACTGACTATTAACAAAGTATAAGCTTAAATCATAGTTACTATTACTATTTTTACTAAATCCTTAGTAAAAATGTATTTAATGTCATCTGGAGGTTTAAAATGTTATAATAAAATTTTATTTTTAATCTTATTTAAAGCTTATTCCAATAAGTATCTATTTTTACTTGAAAATTTGTGACTCCATACACTTTCTTATAAATAACTTTTAAGCTATGTATTTATGTAGAATGAGACATTTTCTCCCGAAACAGATAGTGTCTGCTCTGTATGTAATTTTTGAGTTTTATGATTCAAGGGACTTGAGGGGAAATGGATGTCCAGGGGGTCCTTTCATTTTTTATAATTTGCTATCATTTATAACAACTTAAGTTTAAATTGTTTTGTTGGTGGATTTGGTATAAAACAACTGAGGAGCTTGCATGAATTTATAGACATAGGGAATTTTTTTTTTTTTAATTTTGAGAGGAAAAACCACTGGAGGTCACTAAGAGCTGCTGGTGCCCTATCTTGAGAACGTATTTGAGACACACCAGAGATCGCCTACCTCTTAAAATCCATTTAGAGAGTCAACTGCAAACCTTTCCTCATGTAATGGGATTAGCACTCTGTTGTAACTGCAGTCCTTAAGGAAACAAATTTGTTTCTGAATGTAGTAGCTCATAATCTTGTGCTCTTTGACAGGTCTTACAATGGAGCTGCCACTGTTAGAATGGAAAATGCAGACCTCAGACCTCTCTGTCTGCTAGGTTAGGAAGTTCAAAGACTTTAACAGGAAGTATTCACTATTAAGGAAGTTAAAATTAGCTGCTCCCCATCTTTATTTTTGAATGATATCATTGAAGGAATGTGATGAGTCACCTAAATTCAGAATACAGTGATATATAGATGCTTTTATAAGCCAATCAATCATACATGAGAATTTTTCCTTGTACTACCCTTAATTTGTAGTACTTTTAAAGAAAAGAATGATAGGAAATATTTTCAGTGTAAGCATATTTGTTCTTATTTTAAAAACTTCTGAACCAGTTAGTTTGGAATTAAGAATTAAAGATATAAAGTCAAGAGCTCTTCGTGGTTCTTCTCTTTGCTATCCTCTTTCTATAAGACAGCTCTTATTTCCCTGGATGGACAATATGCATTAAGCATTCCTAATCCAATCATCTGAAATCTTCCAAAACGTTAAACTTTTTGAGTACTGACAGCTCAAAGTGGGAGCATCTCTGATTTTGGATTTTCATGTTAGTGATGCCTAACTAAATACAATGCAACATATTCTAAAATAAAAAAAAAAAAATCCAAAATCTGAGACCCCTCTGGTCCCAAGCATTTTGGATAAAGGATATTCAACCCATATAGGTATGCTGTACCATTCTGATCCTAGGAAAATAAAACAAGATTAAATAAAATAAAACAAGATCAAATTTTAGTAAATTTTTTACATACCTTCCTGATATAGTCTAATATTTTCTTCTATTTTAAAATTATATCCTCATAATACAAATAATTATTGAACATTATAAAGAAATATTCTTACTTTAAGAAAATGTCTATAAATTTGAAATATTCCAAGTCTGTTTTCATGAAGCATAATTTTTTATAGCTAGGATTCCAATGGATTGTAAAATTAAAATTTTAATATCTTTTGAAGCTCACTATGATTTTGGTATTAAAAACCACTCCTGGGGATCCCAAGATGGCCAAATAAGACGCAGCTCCAGAAAGGAGCTCCCAAGAAGAGAAATGCAGAAGCCGAGTGGTCTCCACAATTCCAAACGAGGTACCAGGTTCATTTAGTGGGTCTGGCTGGACAGTGAATATAAACCAAATAGGGCAAATTGAGACAAGGTGAAGCACTGTCCCATTCAGGAGGTGTGTGCAACCGACCAGAGGACCGGGGCATCTCCCTCTCTGGGACTTGGGTTTGGATACAGCATTCCACCCAAGCCTTCTACAACCCACAGAACAGGAGATCTTTGCCAGGCTGAAAAGCTTCAGTGAGCTGCCTGAACAGGGCAGAACAGCAGCTTCAGCCGGTGCCAGGGCTGTCAGCATAGATCTAGGCAGAAGCACTGGCTGATGTGAAAGTCAGAAAGCCAGCTGGATGGAGCCACCTGCCCCCCCAGAAAGAAGGGGAACTGAAAACAGGGAAACAGCCCATATGGCAGGACAGGTCCCCTCAACCCCCATGCAAAGCACAGCAGGCTAAAACCTCTCAGTTCGGAGTTTCACACCCAGAACATCAGTTAGAGAGTGACCAGGAACGATGGAGCTTGGTGAGGGAAGGGAAGTCGCCATTGCAGAAATCGGCGTAATTTTCCTGAGTAAATAAAAGACACAGCAGCTCCACTGAATCTGTGGATTCAGCCCAGCGCAACCTCTACAGGCAGACAAAGGAAAGGCCACCTACCCAAGCAGCTATCTGAGATCAAAACTATATAAATCCAAGGAGATGGGAAGAAACCAGCACAAGAAGAATGAAACTATCAAAAAAACAGAATGCCTCTCCCCCACTATGAGATCACAACTCCTTACCAGCAAGGGAACAAAGCTGGACAGAGAACCAATTTGATGAATTGACAGAAGCAGGAAGAACTCTCAACCCCAAATCCACAGAATGTACATTCTTCTCAGCACCACATCGAACTTACTCTAAAATCAACCACATAATTGGAAGTAAATCACTCCTCAGCAAATGCAAAAGAATGGAAATCGAAACAGTCTCTCAGACCACAGTGCAATCAAATTAGAACTCAAGATTAAGAAACTCACTCAAAACTGCACAACTTCATGGAAAATGAACAACTGGCTCAAGAATGCTGACTGGATAAACAATAAAATAAAGGCAGAAATAAAGATGTTCTTTGAAACCAATGAGAATGAAGTTGCAACATACCAGAATCTCTGGGACACATTTAAAGCTGTATCTAGAGGGAAATTCATAGCAATAAATGCCCACATGAGGAGCAAGGGAAGGTCTAAAATCAACACCCTGTCATCAAAATTGAAAGAGTTAGAGGAGCAAGATCAAAAAACTCAAAAGCTAGCAGAAGCCGAGAAATAACTAAGATCAGAGCAGAACTGAAGGAGATAGAGACACAAAAAAACCCTTCAAAAAATCAACAAATTCAGGAGCTGCTTTTTTTGAAAAGATCAACAAAATAGATTGCTAGCCTGACTACTAAAAAAGAAAAAAGAATCAAATAGATGCAATAAATAGCGATAAAGGGGACATCACCACTAAAATACAAATTGCCATCAGAGATTACTACAAACAACTCTATGCACACAAACCAGTAAATCTGGAAGAAATGGATAAATTCCTGGACACTTGCACCCTCCCAAGCCTAAAGAAGGAAGAAGTTGAAACCCTGAATAGACCAATAACAAGGCCTGAAGTTGAGGCAGCAATTAATAACCTACCAACTAAAAAAAGCCCTGGTCCAGATGGGTTTACAGTCGAATTCTACCAGACATACAAAGAGAGCTGGTATCATTCCTTCTGAAACTATTCCAAAGAATACGGAAAGAGGGAATCCTCCCCAACTCATTTTATGAGACCAACATAATCCTCATAACAAAACCAGGCAGAGATGCAACAAAAGCGTTTGATGAACGTCAACACAAAAATCTTCAATAAAATGCTGGCAAACAGAATGCAACAGCACATCAAAAAGCTTATCCATCATGATCAAGTAGGCTTCATCCCAGGGATGCAAGACTGGTTCAACATATGCAAGTCTGTAAACATAATCCATCACATAAACAGAACGAAAGACAAAAACCACATGATTATCTCAATAGCTGCAGAGAAGGCCTTCAACAAAATTCAACAGCCCTTTATGCTAAAAACCCTGAATAAACTAGGTATCAATAGAACATATCACAAAATGATAAAAGCTATTTATGACAAACCCACAGCCAATATCATACTGAACAGGTAAAAACTGGAAGCATTCTCTTCGAAATCTGGCACAAGATAAGGATGCCCTCTCTCACCACTCCTGTTCAGTATAGTATTGGAAGTTGTAGCCAGAACAATCAAGCAAGAAAAAGAAATAAAGGGTATTCAATTAGGAAAAGAGGAAGCCAAATTGTCTCTATTTGCAGATGACATGATTGTATATTTAAAAGACCCCATCATCTCAGCCCCAAATCTCCTGAAACTGATAAGCAACTTCAGCAAAGTCTCAGGATACAAAACCAATGTGCAGAAATCACAAGCATTCCTATACACCAATAACAGACAGCGAGCCAAATCAATAGTGAACTCCCATTCACAATTGCTACAAAAAGAATAAAATACCTAGGAATACAACTAACAAAGGATGTAAAGGACCTCTTCAAAGAGAACTATAAACCACTGCTGAATGAAATAAGAAAGGACACAAACAGATGGAAAAACATTCCATGCTCATGGTTGGGAAGAATCAACATTGTGAAAATGGCCATACTGCCCAAAGTAATGTATATATTCAATGCTATCCCCATCAAGCTACCAATGATCTTCTTCACAGAACTGGAGAAAAACATTTCAAACTTTATATGGAACCAAAAGAGAGCCTGCATAGCCAAAACAGTCCTAAGCAAAAAGGAGGGATCACACTACCTGATTTCAAACTATACTACAGACCACTGTAATCAAAACAGCATGATACTGGTACCAAAACAGAGACATAGACCAATGGAACAGAACAGAGGCCTCAGAAGCAACACCACACATCTACAATCATCTGATCTTTGACAAACCTGACAAAAACAAGCAATGGGAAAAAGTCCCTGTTTAATAAATGGTGTTGGGAAAATTGGCTAGAAATGTGCAGAAAGGAGAAACTGGACCCCTTCCTGACACCTTACACTAAAATTAACTCCAGATGGATTAAAACTTAAACATAAGACCTAACACCATAAAAATCCTAGAAGAAAACCTAGGCAAAACCATTCAGGACATAGGCATAGGCAAGGACTTCCTGGCTAAAACACCAAAAGCAATGGCAACAAAAGCCAAATTAGACAAATGCGATCTAATTAAACTCCAGAGCTTCTGTACAGCAAAGGAAACAATCATTAGAGTGAACCAGCAGCCAACAGAATGTGAAAAAAGCCTGAGATTATGCTGCTACACTCCAGCCTGGGTGACAGAGTGAAACTCTGTCTCAAAAAAAATTATATTTATATCCTGTTCTTCTGGATATACTATATTGACTATTTACCTCATCTTGATGGCTTCTGGTCCTGACTATGAATATTGGGTGTGTCTGTGCTATGAGGACCACATGCTATGCTCTAGGGCACACTGGCTACAGCATAGGGCAGTAGTGAGGTTACATGAGATTATATTGCATCTAACAGTCTCTGTCATATAGAAAGTGCTCAGTAAAGTTTAGTTTCATAATTCATGGTAGATAGAAATGGAAATACCATTGTAGGAGATTTGGGACTAGAGCTAATGTACCTGTGGCCTGGGGAACAGTTGGTTGTTGTCTTGTTTGCTTTTTATTTTTTATAACAAATGAAGCTATGTAATCCCCAAGGTAGTAGAACACAGCTGTCAATTACATTTGCATATAAGAAATTTCTACCTCAGGTTTTATTTTTCTTTTTTGAGACAGAGTCTTGCTATGTTCCTTAAGCTGGTCTCAAATCCTTGCACTCAAGCAATCCTCACCTCAGTCTCCTGAATAGCTGGCACTACAGTCATATGGTTATTTTAAAGACTTGAAGATATGTAACAATTCAAAGAGTGTAGCACTTGCTAAGCACTCAGTAAATGGTTATTAACATAAAGATACAACCCTCCCAGTAAATGGTTATTACATAAAGATGTATTCTTTGGGATAGAGGTCGGGTACGCTGAATTTTGGCTGAAAGTCATATGTACAAAATGTTTTCTGGCGATTCCTCAAAGACCTAGAAATAGAAATTCCATTTGACCCAGCAATCCCATTACTGGATATATATCCAGAGGATTATAAATCGTTCTACTATAAGGACACATGAACACGAATGTTCATTGCAGCACTGTTTACAATAGCAAAGACCTGGAACCAACCCAAATGCCCATCAATGATAGACTGGACAGGGAAAATGTGGCACATATACACCTTGGAATATTATGCAGCCATCAAAAACAATGAGTTCGTGTCTTTTGTAGGGACATGGATGAACCTGGAGACCATCATTCTCAGCAAACTGACACAAAAACAGAAAATGAAATACCGCATGTTCTCACTCATAGGTGGGTGTTGAACAATGAGAACACATGGACACAGGGAGGGGAGCACTACACACTGGGGTCCATTGGGGGGAATAAGGGAGGAACAGCATGGGGTGGATAGTTGGGGAGAGATAGCATGGGGAGAAATGCCAGATATAGGTGAAGGGGAGGAAGGCAGCAAATCACACTGCCACGTGTGTACCTATGCAACTACCTTGCATGTTCTTCACATGTACCCCAAAACCTAAAATGCAATAAAAATAAATAAATAAAAAATGTTTTCTGGGTACACCAACTTTAAATGGCTATAATTAACAATTAAAATTGCTAAATTTTGAAAACATATTAATATAAACAACTACTTTTTTGGATCATTAGCATGTGGTTTTTAAATGAGACAGCTGAAAATGAGCAAATGGGAGTTTTTTGTTGTTAGAAAATTGTATTTGTGAGAAATAATTCTGAAAATACCTTTTATCAACTTCATACAAATTGTCTCTGTATATTATCCTTAAAAATCTCAGAATCCAGAAAGAATACTTAGTTTATCTTTCTGGAACCTAAAATCATACCAGGTAGATAGGTCAATATTATACAGATCTAGGAGTTTGAGAATTCTGCAACTATCTTTTATCAAATTTATACAAATTGTCTCTGTATATTACCCTTAAAAAATTTCAGAATCTAGAAGGAATATGTAGTTTATTTTCTGGGTCCTAGAGTCATACCAGGTAGAAGGGTCAGTATTACACAGATCTTGCAAGACATATAGATTTTTGGGGGTCTACTTGCTCTAGGGAAATATTTCTGTCTGTACTGGGGCTTATGGGCAGCTGCCATGCACTGGTGTGACAACTGGTTGTCACATGTGCATGGCTGACATTCATTCTGATTAATCATCAATGTAATACCAGTTGTTAACTATTTTGAATATTACCTAGAAATAATATCTGTATCTGCATCACATCCCCATTTTCTCATCTAAGAGCAACATAATTGTTTTTATTCTTTGTCTTTCACTGCAGGAAGATTGAAGTCATTAAAGTGGAATGGTTTCCACCAGTTGGTTAGACTTTTCTATAGAACTATAGTATCTGCTAGGTTGTGTGGCTTAGCACTGTACAGAATCTCACTACTTTATGCTGGGCAGGGCACCTCACCACTGAAATGTATTGTTGAGTACCTTCATTGTTGTTTATCGAGCTTTTCACAGGGTTTTTTGATATAGATGTTCTAACTGCTTGTTCATTCTTCTCCATGACTTTCCTCTTACTACACCCTCAGCTCAGTTCCTTTAATGAGTAGATATTCTAGGAAGTTCTGGGCATTAAGCCGGAGTGGTGGAGGTCTTTGAAAAAGATTTGATGTTAGAAATCAGATTCATTTTCACAAGGAGCATTTAAATCATTTTAGTCAATCAACACCCTAACATGCGATTTAACACCATCAAATCCCCAAGCTGCCAAGAATGGAGCCCATGCTATTTCCACTGATATGCTGTCTAGATTGCTGAATAATGTTTGTCTTCTATTAATTAAGAATTCTGTACTTGGCAAATTAAGCATGTTGGCCTATACAAGTCTCACAAATGTTGTAGGAACATTAGACCTCTGACTCTGTATTTCAGATTTTTTTTGTTGTTTTGGTTATCTGAGTTGCAAGGCAGCTCAGAAGCCAGCTCTCTCAATTAATAGGTCAGAATATGAAGCTTGTAGTACTAACCCAAAAATGAATAAGTTTTCATCTCTATGTCAGCTTTGTTCAGTGGGGATTTTGGTCACTTGAAGGCCATAAATTTGACATTCTTCAATAAAATCAAAGTCACATAGCTAGTTTGTTGCACAGTCTAGACTAGAACCTGGTTCCTTTGATTTCTAGTCTCACTTTCATTTTTCCTAGTCATTTTATTATAATGTTCAAGGAAAACATTACACGAATACATTTTTATAACCTTGTAATCCATTATGTAGGCATGAAAAATTAAGACTTTGACATTTTTTATTATATGCAAAGAAAGTAAAAATTATCTTGTTAAAAATATCATATTATTCAGTTTTGAAAACATAGGAAAGATGTGTGAAAGAGAAATGTAGCTTCATATGCATATCTTTTAAGTATGACCCTTCACTATTGAGCTTTTTTTTTTTTACAAAGTATACCATCAGCTTTTTTTAAGGACACATTTGAACATAGATTAAGTCTTTGAGGAATTAGCTTGAATTATTTATAGGTAACTCCAAAAATATGCATATATCTATTCGTGTAAATAGAAATGTGTTTATCAATAGCTGAGAGTAATTGTTTGTATCATGATGTTAGCAATAATATAGTTATATTTCATGCAGTTTTTAAAGCCCAGTTGGTGTAGTTTGTGTATTTCCATGACTAACATTGTTGGCATGCAGTAAATTTCTAACAATGGTGATTACTCTTTCTCCATATAGTATTCACTTTGACCAGAAAAAATTTACTACTATGCTAATGTGGTACAAATTTTGAAGTATGTTAAGATGCTAAGTAAATGTTATGGCATTCTGTTACAGTATCATCATTTTTTATAGGAACTAGTCTGTCTCTCTCTCTCTCTCTCTCTCTCTCTCTCTCTCTCTCTCTCTCTCTCTCTCTCTTCTCCTGTCTCATACATGTCCTACACCAGTCATTCCCTTTCCTATGCCACACTCTTATGTTTTCACCGACTTAGTAACCACTGGTATCAAAGTTTTACCTTCCATGGAAACCCAGCCTTTAAGGATGGTCTCAGAACCATTCCCTTCACTTCTATTATGCAGTGGTTCTTCAGAATCGGAAAATTCAGAAATGTCAAAATTACGATTACAAGTGTCCAGAGTTTTCAGTGTGTCATGGTATTTGAGTCCTACTTTGTATCTAGCAAATACAAAAATAATACTCTTTCAATTATTTGGGGGGACACAGTGATTCCTGTTTTAACAAGAAGAATATTATAATGTTATTGGCCCTAGCATCTTTTTTTTTTTTTTTTTTTTTTGATCAAGTCCTGCTTTTGTTGCCCAGGTTGGAGTGTAATGGCAGAATCTCTGCTCACTGCAACCTCCACCTCCAGATTTTCAAGTGATTCTCCTGTCTCAGCCTCCCTACTAGCTGAGATTACAGGCACCAACCACCACACCTGGCTAATATTTGTATTTTTAGTAGAGACGGGGTTTCCCCATGTTGACCAGGCTGGTCTCAAACTCCTGACCTCGTGATCCACCTGCCTCAGCCTCCCAAAGTGCTGAGATTACAGGTGTGAGCCATTGCACCCTGCCACGCTAGCATCATTTTAAGGTAGACTTGACATCCATCATACCCTATAGCTAGGACAAAGCCAAGCTGGTTAGTATAGTTTCAGGGGGCATGCATGTCCACATCCTCCCAATTAATATCCCCATTTTCTTTGATTCCTACATGCAGTAGTTCCCTCTTATCCACAGAAGTTACCTTCCAAGACACCCCAGTAAATGCCTGAAACTGTAATAGTACCAAATTCTATATATATTATGTATTTCCCTACAAATACATACTTATGATAAAGCTTAATTTATAAATTGGGCATGTATAAGATTAATAGCTAGTAATAAAATAGAAGTTTTAACGATATACTGTAATAAAAGTTAAGTGAATATGGCACCTCACCCTAAGTATCTTATTGTGCTGTACTATGAGTAATTGAAACTGCAGAAAGTGAAATCTCAGAAAATCAGGAACTGCTGTACTGCCCTTTATTTTTTAATAATATATATAACTCTTCTGAAAGAACTAATGGGAGGAAAAAAATCCCAGGAAACATATTCACATGAAATGTAGTAAACCACCCAACCTGTGCACATAACCAGCGCTGGATGAAATAGGAGGGCAAAACAGCTAAGTGATTAGGAGCACAGGCTTTGAGGCAGACAGTCCTCATTTTCAAGATTTTCTTGGAGACTTTCTGTCACCTGGAACCAATTAAAATCAAGAGTGTTTGACTTCACTTAGACCAGTGTTTTCTTATCCGTAAAATGGAGATAATAGTTAAATCAACTGTATTATTAGAAAGATTAAAAGAAAAATATATTTAAAAATTGAGCAATTTGCCTTACATTTAGTCAATGCCTGAAAATGTCGATTAATATAAGAACAAAAATAGCAATACATAGGACAACTGAAAAGAGAGAAAAAGTGAGAAATGGAGGACCCTAAGGGCAAATTTTGTGGACATCATATCTTTGTCAGTAGTTCTTCCTGTTTACCTTCTATTGGTTGGAGAAATTTAGAGACCATGGCTGATAATATCGTGTCAGTGCCTGAGCTCTGCTTTGTATTATTTATAAGTATTTTTGCTTGTTTTTCCTGGATGATGTTATAAACAGTGATTCATCCTCATTGAATGAAGTATTTATTAATTGAAGATTTCTGCCTTCAAGGGTCTCTTTTGGAGAAACAATAAGGATATATAGGAAACAGTTACAGTTTAAAACTTGTTACATGAAGGTCATCAGGGCTACAGAATAATGTGGAAGGGAAAGAACACATTGCAGGGATCAGATTCCATGTAAATGACAGCTCCACTTTTCTGTTTCTATGTGGCCATTGAGATAAAATGGCATAAAAGTATTGTTGACACCAGCGCTCAGTAAGCATAATCCTGAAACAGCTAGTGTAAAAATAATCTTTTTGGCAGATCTTATAAGTTTTTAATTTCTTAGAAAAAAAATCAGCATTTTTTGAAAGTATTTGGTCCATCCTCACAAATACTTAAAAGACAGTTAGAGACTTAGTTTCTTCACATTCCAATACATGGATTTCAGAATTACCAAAGAGGATGATGTTGGATCCCTTACTCTTGGCCCAGGCAGCCACATTTTCTGAGAACAGATCCTACATTGAGTTATTTGTGATTGTCCAGTAAGCTAAGTGTAATGGCTAATACACAAACATTATGCGTTTGTGGGAGCAAAATAGAGATCTTTTTCTTGTTTTGGGAGTAAAATTACAGTCTTATTCTTGTTTTAGTGGTAATCTTTTTATATAGAGGAGAACCAAAGGCATATATAATTGATTTAATTTTTTGAATTAAAAATTACAATCAAAGATGAGTTCAAAATGTGTTATTTAGTCCTCCATTGATATTTGGTCACATAAAATTTTTATGAATATTTTGGAACTTGCCTGAATTTAATGCCAATTTACTGATCTACTAGGCATGTTTTAGTTGATTTTCTTTTGTGATGATTTTTTTAATAAAGAAATATTGTGTTTTGTTCCTCCTTATATGTGTAATCTTTCCTCCTTCATTTTAGAAAGTTTAACTTAAACTTGAGTACAGAACTCAACAAATTTATAGTATTATAGTTTGTCAGTAGCTTGTCCATGTCAAAGTTGTGTATATATATCAATTTAACAAGTATTTATTTAATAATCTATATTTCAGACACTGTGCTAGGTACTGGTGGTACAGAAGTCAACAAAACATATACAAATCCCTGCTCTCATAGAGTATTCAGTCAGAAATTAAAGTGATAAGTAAAACAAGTCATATTGTAATGGATTCAATACTTTAGAGCAATAGAAGGGGAGTGGAATGCCAAGAGCTCGGGAAAGGGTTGCACTTTAAAATAATGAAGTCAAGGAAGATTGACTGAGAAAGTGACAGTTGCACAAAGATCTGAAGGGCAGTGAGAGAGGAAACCACATGGATACACTGGGTGAGAGTATTCTAGGCAGAGCAAACAGCAAGTGCAAAGATGCTGAAGTAGGAGCCTGCCGGTGAAAAGAAAAGGAGGCCATTGTGCTGGGAGAACTACCAGGAAGGGAGGGCTGGAGAGAAGAGAGATCCCTGGGACAGGATAGGTGTTCTGTATGGCCTTTTGATTGCTGTGTGTTGAGAACAGATTATAAGGTAGCAATGGCAAATCAGGGGGATGAGTCAGGAGGCAGTTACAGTAAACTAGACACAAAGATGGTGTCTGCCTACTTACTGTGCATTTAATGCTGCATATATTGTATGTAGAAACCAAGTACAAAGAGGTCCTTTCTGTTTATTTTTCAGTCTGAATTATTTTCCTCTTGTGGTTCAAATGTTACATGAAAGAGAAGGAAAAATCAATTACATGTTTCATAATTTTCAGTCATTACTGGTAATAATAATATGAATATTAATAATATGAATCTTGCATGTATATGGCATTTTATTTTGGTTTCCAAGGCATTCTTATATATATTGTCATGCCTGGCCCTCAAAATAGCCTATATTGAATGGATAACAGCTCTGAGGTTTATAAGATGTGTCCAGAGTCACATATTGATCCCTTTTCTTTTCAGGATATTGACTTCAGTGAATATATACAAACTAAGTGGTAATCAATAACCATCTGTTTGTGGAGGAGAGGTTTTGGGTATACTTGAATACTTAGCCAAAGACTCATTAAGAGTATAAAGAGTATATCTCACATTGGTGGTGGCTGGGTTGGAAGCTGAGTAAATTTAATTTTTATTGGTTCTTTAAAAACAGAAACAATTAAAAACAGGAATAGTTTTTCCTTTTAAATTCACCTTTTCTTTTTGTAGGATTCACATATCTACAGGTGAAATAGAAAAAAAAATATTTAAAAACTGGAAGAATCCCGCAAGTGTGAGGGGAATTATAACACCAAAAGATATTTAATTTTTGCTGAGCAGTAATACTAGATATGGGATTTCCTTATATATGTCAAAATATTTCAGGCAAAAACGATTTCACTATGAAATTTAAATAACGAGGCTCATGATATTTTACTTTTAACCTACAAGATAACATTGAATATAATTAAAATATTCAAGTTATGTCAAAGAAAATAGCATAAATAACGTTTATGTATGATTTGATTTAAATTTAAACTATATTTTACATGTTTCAGAGAAAGGAGAAGAGATTGCAGAAATTGCTATATATTATAGTAGTAGAGAAAGCAGGATGTGGTATTTTGTATTTGGAAATATATCATGTAATAGCTGTTGAAAATTTTGAATTAAAAAACCTGAATGGGCAAATATACCTTTCGAGTCAAAGGGAATAATGTATCACTTGAATTGCATTCTTGAATTGCCATTTGTCTGGGAGATTGCATTTTTGAACATAGTAACAGTAAAATGCAAAAAAGGCAGATTAATGTAGTGATGTTTGTGAAAAAACTTAAGTGCTCAAGGTAGGAATTTCAACTTATGGTTCACACAATAGCAATCCATTCTCTCCTACAAATGTGATTGTTGAAAAGATTAATATATTATGTTGAAAAACCTACTTATTTGAATGTTTCTATTATAATATTCCCTGTTAAAGATATATTTTTTTCACTTCTCAGTTTAAGTAGCAGTATGCGTAATATGGAATTGATGTTCTGGCTATCAGTCTGACAAACTCTTGCCATATGTAAAATACGTGGTAGGCATAGCCTTTTTAAAACATTCCTTCTTGTTTTTCAGTTTTGTTTAGTTTTGTTTGTAGAGTGGAGTATCACTGTGTTGTCCAGGCTAGTCTCGAACTCCTGGCCTCCAGCAACCCTCCTACCTTGACCTCCCAAAATGCTGAGATTACAGATGTGAACTTTGTGTCCAGCCAAAGCATTGTTTTGAACTTTTTGGTAGTGGATAGTTCTGGGATAGCTGAGATATTGATGCCTTGGGTGACATCTGAGACAGGAGTTTATGGTTCTGTTTCTCTCCTTATTTTAGGTGAACTACTGTTTATATCCTTTTTATTCCCTCTCGCCTTTAAATTATTCATTCAACAATATTATCTAGTGCCACCTATGTGCCATGGCATTATTCTAGGGACTAGAAATATAGTTCTCTGCTCTCTTGAAACTTGCTATCTTGTGATGAATGTGGACAATAAACAACTTAAAGAAATGAAAATATTCATTATGCATGGATCAAGAAAGAAACGAGAGAGTGAGAGAGAGAGAGAGGTGCAATATTGTGTGTATTCACAGGGTGAGGGAAAGCTGAAACCTGAAATGATAGGAGCTAGCTGTTTCTCTTCTCCTGCCCTTTTTCTTTAGAGTAGCCCACAGATTCATAATAGTTTGCCTGCATTCACTGCTTTCCATCTGCCCAGAGTTAACGCCAATGGCATGCTTTATCTCTTCTCCCTCCCTCACGGATATGCCAAAGATAGTGAGATTGTCATTGCCTACCATGCCTCCCCTTTCTTACTTCCCATTAAGAATACAGTAGCTATTATGTATTTTAGAGGCTTTCCTGAGCCTTACACCAGCCTCCCACTTCATCATCTGTGTCCCACACAACATGTTGTATTTGCTTCTCACATGGCCTTGCAATATTTGTCTTCTGTCCCCTTCCAAAATGCCACACCCCACCTGCCCTCAATAAAAGCCAGGTAGACGTAATTCTATTCACCTTTGTTTTACCAGAGGCTAACACAGTGTCTGAAGCCCATTAGTTTCAATAATTGTCTTGTATTTTTTAACAAAATTGATAAGTTGTTTAAACTTACAGTTCTTGCTTTTATAACTTCAACCCACACAGATTTCTCTCCTTTCTGATACCTAAGTGATGAAATGGAAAAATAAAATTTGATATGAGATTAATTTAAATAACTTAATGTATTCTTGTCAATCAAGTAAAATCTAAAAAGTACATTAATAATTAGTTTCCCCTCTTTCACTATTTATATTTTTCTCAACCTAAGAGAGCAGGATGCTGAACCATACTTAGAATTAATCAGTAGAAATGTTGCAAACATGCAGAAAAACAACATAATTATATATGCACTTTTAGGTTGCAAAGTGAAATTACGTAAGTCATTTGAAGACTGTATGATTCATTATAATGCAATCAATTCTGTGGCTCATCTTAAATTATAATGTAACACTGAGAAAAAATACCACAGCCTTAAAAAATATTTTACGTGGATGATGGTATCATACATGTACAGAAACTAGTATAAATATTTATAAGTTTTCACAGCAAACCTTTTAAACACCATTTTAAAGTAACATTTAAAGAGAAAATTACATTCTGAATATTTAGTTGCACATGCTTTTATTTGTTTGCTCATTTCTAACATGGAAATAAACTGACCATAGTTCATTCTTATAGTTTTAGAACTGTTTGCCATTTGTTCACTTGTTAATTTTTAATAATGTAAATAAGTATCATCAATTTGTAGATTAGCAGTTGTTGCCTCCAAATATGGGATTTTTTCTCTATTTTTTGGTAGAGTCTTTTAACTCTGCATCTGATTTCATCATTTTTAATGATATCAATCTTAAAGAATGGCCATCATGTTCTTTGGACATTGATTACTTCAGAAAATGGGGAAGACTATAAACACTAATGTCCAAGTTTATTTGTTTTGAAAATAGCCACACTTAAGGTCTATTTTTATATTGTTTTTATAAAACATCAATTATTGTACAATAAGAGTAAATTCAGCTGCATATGTGGGGAGACGGGAAGGAAATATTTGAATATTATTTAATACTTTTTTAACTTTTATTTTTTTCAAGTATGGCAGAAAAACTTATTGAAACTCCTAATGTTTTAGTTGAGTATATTTTTTAGTTAAATAAGTATTATTATTTAAAAGAAAAACATAGTATCACTGTAATTGTACTCTCAATGTAGATGACTGTTTTTGTTTTGTTTTTATTTTTCTGTGAGTTCAGACGGAATAGTTATCCATAATGAGTTTCTGTTCATGATCAGTAAATAAAAATAAGAAGGAAACAGGAGAAGGGAGAGCTACAGTTTCTCTTCATATTCTAGTCCATTAGTGACACATACATCATGAATGTCTGATTCTTCATTAAAATCTTGATTAAGATGGAAGAGTTTCTGGTTTTTCACCTTTAATATTCTTTAATATGGAGAATTGACCTTGATGGATTAACTAATAATAAATAAATACAGAATCAGAGATCTGGAAATAATCCTTGAGACATCACTTCCAAGTCCCTGAATCTCAGGAGAGGTACACCTAAGTGTTGGAGTTCCTAGAAATCTTCAAAGCAAATTTCATTACTTTTTTATTGTGAGATATATAATACATACAGATGCATGTGTAAAGCTTAGACAGCTGAAAGAATCGCTGTAAACTCCTATACAGAACCACCACCCAGGTCAAGAAATAGAACATTGCTAATATCCCAGAAGACCTCTCCATGTAAAATTTCATTTACTTTTTAACAAGTTCCAGGTATTTTCAAAGTTTATATTCAAGAATTCCATGTGGAATCATTATTTCTCTTTCCTAAAATGTCAGGAATTTGTTACTGGAAAGAGTTAAACTCTATGAAAACTCTCTTTATGCTAGAGATATTTCTATTCCTGGTACTTTTGAAATGCATTTAGAGGCCAAAAGTGGATCATTTAGGTAATTGTGCCAGTTGTCCAGGCGCAGTGGCTTACACCTGTAATCCCAGCACTTTGGGAGGCCAAAGCGGACATATCATCTGAGGTCAGGAGTTCAAGACCAGCCTGGCCAACATGGTGAAATCATGTCTCAACCAAAAATACAAAAATTAGCCAGGCATGCTGACACACACCTGTAATTCTAGCTACTCGGGAGGCTGAGACACAAGAATCACTTGCACCTGGGAGGTGGAGGTTGCAGTGAACTAAGGTCATGCCACTGCACTCCAGCCTGGGCAACAGAGCAAGACTCAGTTCAAAAACAAAAAAGAAAAAATTATGCCAGTTACATTTCAATAAGGTGTGTAGAGCATCCTTCTTTGTGTCTTTAAATTGAAGATGCTTCAAATGAAATGTTATAGAGGCTTGGGTGAAAACTAAATCCAGCTATGTATTTACAACACGTATCATGGCCAAAGAAATTTTGTCCAGTGAGTTAGAGTGGCTTAATATCAGAAAATCTATGAAGGTAATTTCCTATATTAATAAACTAAAAGAGGGGAAAAACATTATTTTCTTAATAGTTTTACCAAAAATATTTTTTAAAATTCAGTGTCCTGTCATCATAAAAACTCTTAACAAACTAGGAATAGAAAGGAACTTTCTTAACTGGGTACAAGTTATGTGCCAAGACCCACAGCAAACGTCATATATAATTCTGAAACATTAGACACATTGCCTTGAAATTAGAAATAAGATGTGCCTGCTCCCACTGCTTCTATTAACCATTGAACTGGAGATTCTAACCAGAGCAATAAAACAAGAAAAATAAAAGTTCAAATATTATCTACATACCTAACTAAAATTAATATGCTTATGTATTATACATAATTTTATATGTAAAATTAATGTACAATTAAATTTATATATTGTCTTGTCTTAGAAATAACACTGATCCAAACTAAATTTTCAATGATGATGCTTAAAAGGCAAGAAAGGTAGATTATCTTCATTTGTTGTTTATGATTTTATAATCTTTGTTTCCATTCAAAAGTTTATACTGATGAACAAACATGGGCAAAATGAAGTTTAGAGAATAATCATTATGATTATTTTATCAGATAAACATTTTGACATTAAAAATTCATCAGTTAAAATGTGTTGACTTGTACCTAGTGCATTCTTATAGGAATGATAATTTAAAGAGTAATTTCCACACAAAAGTTGTTATAATACATTGGATTTCACAAATTTTGCTTTTACTGGCATATAGATTATGTAATAGTAGTAGTAGTAAAATATATAATTTCGGATTGAGTTTAGCTGTATGGAACAACACTAGGAACATATTTTCAATAAAATAGAAGTTAATGTATATCATCAATGAAAGAATTCTGGAAATAAGGTGATATATTTTCCATATGTTTATAGGACCCAGCCTCCTTGCAGCTCATCATTCTTCCCTCTTCATGATGCAGCGCCAATCCTCGTGGTCCAATGATCACATGGTCCTTTTAGCCAGCAGGGCAACTTTTAGCCAGCAGGTAGAGGAAGGGACAAAGAGCCCACAAACAATACTGTAAAATGTTGCTACTTGGCTTCATATATCTGCAGTTGAGGCTGGCCATGTCCTTTTTCAATTGAGCAGTAATATGACCAGTCAAAAATTAGAGTTCTTGTGATGAAGGTATGAGGGGTGAAAGATACTGCAATGCAACTGTCTGTTATAGATGGATATTTTAGTAATTCGTGTGATTTAATTGTTCGAAGATTAGAAGAAGCACACTCCTCATGTGATTTTACTTCGCCTCTTTCTGTATAGGAATAGTGTGTAACTGAGCTGTATTTTTAAGACAATTTTGACATTAAGAATAGTAAACAAACTAGCATAGAAATAGAATACATAGTAAGTTTAGAAATAGAATACACAGTAAGTTTTATTAAAATTTCAGCTATTTAGAATGAAATTGCCTAATTCTTTCAGGCAACTCATGCTAACAAGTTGTACTTAGCATAATTGCTGAGTTAATACTATTTTTTCCAGATTAAGTTTTTTGATTTACATTTATTATGACAGTTTTCCTCTGCACTTAGAGTAATAGCATCTTGTTGATATATTCTAGGACCCAGAATTAAGCCTTGTTATTCTAGCTTCTCCACCTGTTCATTCCCAAACACCTACAAATACACATACACACACACACACACACACACACACACACACACACACAAAGGTAGGTATCAGAACATGTGCAGTCTGTGGTTTTTCTGTCCTTTGAATATCCTAGCAGTTTTTTTGTATATTCATAAAGACAAAGACATTTAAAGGTTTGGAAGAGAGGCATAAATTTTAATGCTTCAAGCAAATTTCCAGAGCATTCCCAACCATTCATGAATCTGCATTTATAATTTTAGAGATGAACATAAATGAAGAGTTGCAAAAATATAGAGCACCCCCAAAAGTATTTATAAATTTTGTCATAATCAAAATCTCACTAAGACTTTTTCTTGAACTTGAAAATATAGATTTATTAATTTAATCTGAAAAAGAAGCTGGAGATAAATAGTATGCAACAAAATGCTGACAAATAAGACAAGGGGAACTTGAATTCTCAGATGTCGAAAAGTACTTATTTTGAAGTTAAAACCTGACAACAAAATGGATAGTTAGATCAGTGAAAATGCATAAATATCTGAAAAATATGCTTAAATTTAGAGGTAAATATCATGTGGCAAGGCTATCTAGAGAGAATTTAATATGGCTGTACACAAAATTGAGTAACCGTGGAAAATGAAAGTTTCTTCCTATTGCATATCATACACAAGAATATATTTCAGATGGATCCAAACATTATTGACAAAAATGAATTAGAACCATAATTCTGATTCCGTAAGTTCTAATCTCCATGTGGGAAAAGGACTTACAATAGGAAAACACAAATAACACAAAGAAAAAATATAAATAATTTAACCTTACAACACTACAACCTAAATTTATATATATATACATACATACATATATATATATCCACATATATATAAATGCATAGAAAAGGGATTGAAGACTATTAATATGGTTTAGCTGTGTCCTCAGTTAAATTTCATCTTAAATTTCCACATGTTGTGGGAGGGACCTGGGGTGGGAAGTAATTGAATAATGGGGGCAGGTCTTTCCCATGTTGTTCTCATGATAGTGAATAAGTCTCAGGAGATCTGATGGTTTCATAAGAGGAAGTTTCCCTACACAAGCTTTCTCTTTGCCTGTCACCATCTATGTAAGATGTGGCTTGCTCCTCCTTGCTTTCCACCATGATTGTGAGGCCTCCCCACCCATGTGGAACTGTAAATCCATTCAACCTCTTTCTTTTGTAAATTACCCAATCTTGGATACATCTTTAACACCAGTGTGAGAATAAACTAATACGAATATGTACAAAATTGTTAAGAGAAGTTACCTTTTTTAAGGAATGGGTGTTGTGTGAGTTAGTCTTTGAGAGTTTACTGAAATACTACTGTGTAGTTTTAAGCCAGAAACAACAACAGTGTAATGAGTCAGTGTATCATTTATCAAACCAAAACAATTAGGAATGGGAGAGAAAGCAAAGAATTAATGCATGGTCTGTGTTGATAATTTTTATGACCCATACTTTGAGAGAAATATAACCACTCCATTTGATATATAAAACGTTGTCAGGATTTGGTAGTTTGCCATAATCTAGAGACATTCTTATCCCACCATGAGGAACTATTCCAAGGGAAGATGAGGAGGAGAAAAATGTGGTTCTAAGAAGTAAGGTTCTAACATGGCTCTAAGAAGCAAGTCAGCCCACTAGGTGAAAAGGAGGAGTCCTGCAGCTTGATCAGTGGTACTGTTGTACAGTGTTCTAACCGAAAGCCTAACTACGTCTTAAGGAAACCACTAGAACCTAAGGACTTGACCCATGAGTAAATGCACCACTAAATATGACTTACATGTTAAACCACTTTAATGTTACTAGAATTGTGGTTTCTTACATTCAGCATATATATTTAGTGTAATGACTCTCTTTTATCCCCCTTCCTGTGAAGTTACTATTAAATTGAGACTACATCTTAAAACTGATGATCTAAAAAAATAGAAAAAAACAAATGAAAAAAACTTCAGCCCAGCCTCAGCTTATACAAAAACTAACACAAAATAGATCACGGAGTTAAATGTGAAAAATAAAACTATAAGGAAAAAAATAGGAGAAAACCTTCAGGGCCTAAGGCTACATAAAATGTTCTTAGATGTAACACTAAATTCCATAAAAAGAAAAACTAACAACTTGGACTTCATCAAAGCTAAAGTCATATTCTCTGTAAAAATCCTGTGTGAAGAGGAGGTTTCATAAGGGGAAGTTTCCCTGCACAAGCTTTCTCTTTGCCTGCCACCATCTATGTAAGACGTGACTTGCTCCTTCTTGCTTTCCACCATGATTGTGAGGTTTCATAAAAGGAGGTTTGTAAAGACAAGTTATAGAGTGGGAGAAAATATTTACGAAACACAAACCTGACAAAGACCTTATGCCTACAATATACAACAAGCTCTTAGAATTCAACAGTAAAAAAATCAATCCAATTAGAAAATGGGCAAAGGACATGAATAGATATTTCCCTGAAAAAGAACTATAGATGGCACATAAGCATGTAAGAAGAAACTCAACATCATTACCCACTAGTGAAATGCAAATTAAAAGTACAGTGAGATATCACTAAACACCTCTCACACTGGCTAAAATTTTTAAATAGTAGTAACATCATATGCTGACAAACATACGGAGAAGTGGTCCATTCATACATTGCTAGTAGGAATCTAAAATGGTACAACAATGTTGGAAAAAAAGAGCAATTTAATTCTTGAACATTTATCCCAAAGAAATAGAAATTTATATTCACACAAAAACCTGTGTAATATGTATGTTCATAGCAGCGTTATTTGTAGAAGCTAAAAGCTGGAAACAACCAAAATGTCCTTTAAAAGGTGAACAGTTAAACTATGGTATATCTATAGTTTACACAGTGCTGAAGGAGGCTCAGCAGTAAAAAGGAATGAACTATTGATACATGCAACAACTTGGAAGGATCTCCAGGAATTATGTGGAGTGCAAAAAGCCAATTTCAGATTACTCAATAAATGATTCTGTTTATGTAACTTTGTTGAAACAATAAGTTTTTTGAGATGGATAACATATTTCCTAACTGTGCAATTGTACGACGATCATACAAGTTGTTACTGTGACCAAATTGTGGACAGTGGGCTCAGGTCGCTCCACAATAGGATGTGTTCTTCCAGGCCCTTGGTCCCTCACTCACCCAAGAATGGGGGAGAGGACCCTGCCAGGTGCAGTGAGCTCATTTAAGTAAATATTGGACCTCAAAGAGTTTTGCAGAAAGTGATATATTAGGCCAAGAGAGAGAAAGAGAAATAGATAGAGCAAGCGAGTTCCCCCACTGTGGTGAGAGGGGATCCAGAGATGGAGTCCGCACAGATGTGGAAGAAGGGGACTTTTAATCTGGAAATTCTTCCTGTCCTATTCAAGTTTTCTGCCCTATGAAAGGAGTTCCTTTAAAATTCCGCTCGAGTGATTGATCTTTGATTTCTGACATCGGATTTGTTGTTTGGCCTACAGTCCTCCCATAGCTTCTTGCAGGCTTTTCTAAACAAAGAAAGTTCACCTGGGCAGTTCGTCTTCCAGTGGGCACCCAAGTTGAACAACGACCTCTAGTCTCCCAGATGGAGAGGTAGGTGGAGGTATGGCGCTAGCAAGTTCTTGCTTTTGAAACCACTCCCCTTGTGGACCAGGGAAGAGAAGTTAACACATTCCCTCATTACCATAGGGGGAAACTGAATGAAGGGCACGTGGGATCTTTCTGTACTATTTCTTCCAACTGCATGTGAGTCTGTAATGATCTGAAACATGCCTGTAATTCCAGCCATTTGGGAAGCCAAGGCAGGAGGATTTCTTGATGCCAGGAGTTTCAGACCAGCCTGAGCAACATAGTGAGACCCCCATCTCTACAAAAAATTTTAAAAATTAGCTGGGCATAGTGTCTCATGCCTGTAATCCCAGTTACTGGGGAGTCTGTGGTTGGAGGATCCTTGAGCCCAGGAGTTAAAAGCTGCAGTGAGCTATGATCGAACTACTGCACTTCAGCCTGGGGAATAGAGCAAGACCCTGTCTCTCCAAACAAATCAATAATAATATAAACAAATAAAAACAAAAAATGAATGGGCTTTTAAACACAAGAAAAAAGGAACACAAAACTCAACAATATGGTTAAGTAACTTGTCCAGAGTTTTGCAGCTTATAAGTAGCAGAGCTTACATAAGAACTCAGGACCTTTAAAATTCGTCTGTATTTCACAACCCATGTTACCTTCCTCAAATGCCCTGCTCTTGAAGTAAACAACGGTAATTTTTACATACATGACTGGGGAGCCATTTCTCCAGACTAGCAGATAAAATTTAGATCAGATTGTAGGTTGTAGTCAAATTCCTCTCAACCTGTGTTATCCAAAATATCTAGCAGTGCTTCTCAAGCATCACAAGACCACCTGGGAATCTTGATAAAATACAGTTCCTCATTCAGTCAGTCTTGAGTGGGCCTTAGCCTTAGCATTTCCAATAAGCTCCCAGCTAATACTAAAACTGCAGTCCGTCGGCCACACATTGAGTGGCTGTTTGTAACTAAGGTGACTTTTTTTTTTTTTTTAATTTTTTATTGGATTTTAGGTTTTGGGGTACATGAGCAGAGCATGCAAGACAGTTGCGTAGGAACACACATGGCAGTGTGCTTTTCTTTCCTTCTCCCCTTCACCCACATTTGGCATTTCTCCCCAGGCTATCCCTCCCCACCTCCCCCTCCCACTGGCCCTCCCCTTTTCCCCCCAATAGACCCCAGTGTTTAGTACTCCCCTTTCTGTGTCCATGTGTTCTCATTTTTCATCACCCGCCTATGAGTGAGAATATGCGGTGTTTCATTTTCTGTTCTTGTGTCAGTTTGCTGAGGATGACGTTCTCCAGATTCATCCTAAGGTGACTTTTCAAATGGTTTATAACAAACAGCATTTCAGATGTGGTTAGGATGGTGCACTCCAGGGGCATACAGAATGAAAGAGAAGGAAAGTATTGTCAGGGTAATAGCTTAAGTATGGAGATCTAGCCATAGGGAAAGTAGGATATACTTTATTTATATACATAAGTAAGTGAGGTGGAGACAATTGACAGGCATTTTGAGTGTGGAAAGAGAAAACAAGAATCAAAGCATGATGTTAAAGTGATGCTGTGTGGTCAGTTGCTACACTATCAGCTGTAAATGTAATTTCCACTTTCTACATGCATGTGTGAGGAAGATTACTGATAAGGTAGAAAGCTTGTTTTTTTTTTACAGCCTAGACTGTCATCAAATCTGATGGCTCCATTTTTGTTCATTTAAATATTTGGGGATTTGATTTGTCCTGTTATCTAAACCAATTAAGATCAGAACATCCAATACTTCTATTTATTCAGGGGTACAAATGTTTCCTTTTTGTGTTACTGAATAGCATGAAAACATTGTGCCAAAGAGTTCTTGATGCCCTATGTTCAAAGTCATTCTTTAATTATTAATGCTTTTATCAGGCTTTATGCAAGGTGCCAGGTTTCCTGAAGTAACTAAAACTTGATGTGGCTTTATGTTATGATGAGAAATTAATAAATGAGGATGAGAACTGGGGAAATGAAGTATGAAATTATGTGGTATTTCAAAGTGTGAGCCTCCTTTGTGATCTATATTTTATCAGGTACTAGCTCGCATTTGGTAGTGCATTTGCTCATGGGTCAACAAGCCCTTAGGCTGTAGTAGTTTCTTTAAAACATCAGGCCTGAAGTATAGACTAACTGTACCGCTAACCGAGTTGCAAGACTTGAATTTCATGGGGTGTTGAATTGTGCTAAATTACTTCTTAGGACCAAGTTGATGCTTTTTGCCTTTTCCTCCTCCCTTAAAATACTCCCTGATGGTGAAAATAGCAGTGAAATATACAGCTACCCTTGAGAAATTCACATTCTCACTGGTCACCTGCCTCCAGTCCTGCCCCCAGTGTCCACTTGAGCCTCCACGTCACTGCCAGAATGAGCTCATAAAACACACATATGATCTTCTCACCTGTAGGATAAAGGTAAATCCCTAGGCATGGATCATGAGGTTATTTGTGCATCAGCTCCTGCCCTTCTCTCTGGTCTTATTTCCCATCCCTCTGGGTGTTCTGGTTGTACTTAACTACCTGTACTTTTAAAAGCTCAACTTGCTGTCTCCTGCCTCAAGGCCGACCTATAAGCTGTTTCCTCTATTTTGGATGCTTTTTCTTCACTGCCACCTGGTAAACACCTGGTGCTTAGCTCAGATACAGCTTCCTCCCTGAAGCTGCCTGTCTCAGTCGGGCTGTTAGGTTTCAAAAAGCAGAAACCCACAAATAAAAGGTGTTTATATAAGTGAAAGAGCAGGCCACTTTCTGGACATCCCAGAATAAGGCAGGATATATAGCAAGGGCTTTGGGGATGGAAGAGGATGGTCAGGAGCCAAGGTTGATCACATCCTGTCTTGTGGCATTGCTTCATCTCTAGCTCTTTTCTTTCTGTGCCTGCTCCCTTATTCCCTTTCAATTTGCAAAGTGATGCTCTGGCTTCTCAATTCTTCTGTCACTTCACCTTGGTCATAGCTTTGCTTTGGCTTACCCTAATGGCAAGTTGGCCCTGATTCCACATGAATTTTCAGATCAACTAAGATCTCCTTTTTAAATTAGCAGAGAGAGATATTTGGATGGGCCCAGTTAAGTTAAGTGGCCAATTAGCTATGGCTGAAGAGGGTGGTCATATCTTACATGGGTCATACCTTTCAAGGCTGGGAGAGTGTGGTTAGTGCTGCTGCTTTGATTCTATTACTTAAAAGTGGACCATCCTTTTCCTTTCTCCCAAGTCCCATTTTACTAAGCTAATAAACACTCATTTTTCCTTATCCTTCACTCAAAGGGTGTAAGGTACTCAGATTTCAGGGTGCAGCATCTTGCCCTGTATTAAGAAATCCTTCTTCTGGAACACCTGAGGTCAGGCGTTCAAGACCAGCTTGGCCAACTGGTGAAACCCACTGTCTCTACTAAAAATACAAAAAATTAGCTAGGCATGGTGATGCATGCCTATAATCCCAGCTACTTGGGAGGCTGGTTGCAGTGAACTGAGATCATGTCACTGCACTCCAGCCTGGGTGACAAGAGTGAAACTCCATCAAAAAAAGGAAGGAAGGAAAGGAGAGAGGGAGGGAGGGAGGGAGGGAGGGAGGGAGGGAGGGAGGGAGGGAGGAAGGAGGGAGAGAGTAACCCTTCTCCAAATTCTGAGCTTGTTTTCCCTCTCAAGGTTTCTGTGTGCAAGTAAGAAGACAACTTCAGTTTTTTGTGTGGGCACGATTTCACTGGAGTTATTATAAAATCTTTGCTTTGCTTGATGCAGTGAATGCAACCCTTTATTTGGGAAGAAATTTTTTCAGTAAAATTTAAAGAAAACTCTATATTTAACATTTCTTGCGCCGTGAAAATTTATCTACTTAAGCTAAAGATAGTAAAATTACATTTAGGTTAATACCATTTTGCTCTCTAAAACTATTTCTCATGACTATTCCATTGAGAGTACTTTAGATTATAAGAGGCAAAGTTTTCTGGGAAAACTATTTAGGTGGAAATATCCTAAATATACTCAATCCTAAAGAAACTCAAAAAACTCAATTAAAATTGAAATCGGTTAGAGAATTATAAAGTTTTCTCTTTAAATACATACTATATAGTAGGACTTCTTCCATTGTGCCCTATTTTTAGAATTTATCTTACAAACATTAGTTCTATTACAGGGTGAATAAGAACATGGTGAAAATATTATTGTTTATTGCCAGTGAAAAACACTGGTTTTCAAGGATTCAGTTTCAAGTAGCCTGCATGATCCTCCTGACAAACCTGTTCTTCATGCTAGGATTTGCAGAATGTGTAGAATGACCTTCTATGGGTGTCAGAAGGAGAGCATGCCTAAGGAAAGAACGGTGTAAAATTTATTTGGATTACCAGATATCTTCTTTTTCTCTCTCTTCATTTCCTTTTTCTCCCTCTTCTTTTTTTCTTTAACCAGAAGTCATAGAACTCGATTGCTCTTTACTTTTCCCAGTTGTAAGGAGAGGATGTTGATACCTGTTTTGCTTTACCTTTATGATTATTTGGGGAACCTTGTGAATAGACCTGAAAACTATTTTGAGACACTGTTGGTGCCTACTGTACATGGTGAAGGGAACCAAGACAACTAACACATGGCCCTTACACAAAAGGGTTAACCCTTCAGCAGATGGAAGGATTCTTCCCTGGAGAACTGAAAAGCCTCATTGTGGAAAGGGGGATCCCTACATATACACAAAGATAAGACCAACTTGTTGCTCAGGCCTCTTCCAGAGCAGCACCAGACAGTTTGTTAGTGTCACACTCTTACGTGCAAATGCACAGCCAGGAATCATCACACTTTTCAGGGAGGGATCTGAAGACAGGGGGCGTTTTAAAAAAGAGAGAGAGAAAAGAACTCAGCTGAAACAAACAATGTAGGGAGGAAGAGACAATAGATCTGAAACTAGAAAATGGAGAGAGTTGATAAGTGTAGTTGAGGAAATCCTTCACAAAGGACAAAAACAAAGAGACAGTGGAAAAGAAACGCCGGGAAATTCGGGTATCATTCCAGCAGGTCCAGCATCTAAATACAGGAGTTTTAAAGAAGATAATAGAGATAAATGGGGAACAGAAATTGTCAAAGAATATGTAAGAACATTTATCAGCATCAGTATCTTACGTCTTGAGATTAAAATGGCCTAGTAAGAAGAATGAGAAAAGACCCAGATAAGGGCACATCAATAAAAGTTCAGAACAGGAGACCAAGGAGGAAATCTTAAAAGCCTCCAGCAAATGGAAAGAGAAAGAGATTGAGATATCACAAATAAATTATAAAAAATCAGAATGGCACCTGAATTCTCAGCAATAGGATTATAAGTAAGAAGATAGAGGAACAATATCCTTAAAATTCTTAGAGGAAATGATTGTCATTATATAAGCCCCTATCCATCAAAACATAATTACGGATGTGGCTAAAATAAAGATATTCTCAACATGGATCTGGAACCATGCTCCAGTTCCTGAACTCTAGTAAAAAGGGAAACGTGTCAAGTAAAGGTAACAATCATGGTACAGTACTTGGTTCAGTGGAGAACATTAGTTACATAGTTTAACAACTTTTAACTCTCACTTTAACCAAAAATTGTGATGTGAGTCTATTGGAATGTTGGTGTGATGCAATAGGAGATTTAAATTCTCGTCTTCCAAAGTAAGAAGTCAATAGATAATTAACAGAACTGTGAAACTGATAAATCAGAATATCATCATGTTCGGGAAAATGAAGATCAGTAGCAGAATAGCCTGCTAAAAGAATGGTAAATAATTGCATCCTAGGAGCAGGATTTGGAATAGCTGGGCAAGGGAATGCTGTTTTCATTATAGGTTTTTAGTACTGTTTGACTTCTCACTGTGTGTATACTTTACTCTCATTTTAAAATCATTTAAACATTTATTTTCTATTTTAAAACTTGATATGCATCCAAATTTCATGTGAGCCATCTTCCTCAAACTTTGCTATGAGATCCTGAAGAACTGTGCAATGTATTACTTTAAATCATTCCTTGTTCCCATTCATTCACTTAACATTTACTAAGTATGTCAGTGTGTTGTTATGTGCTAGGTATGGGGATATAACAGTGGAATGTGCAGGATGAAGCTTGATGCTCGCTGGGTTAAAAAAAAGAAAAGTGAGCTATCTGCTGAACTGAGGTTGTTTTATAAACATTCAGCAAACATAGTGCATTGGGTAGAAATAAGCATGGGTGAAGGCATTGAAATTCATATTTTGTCTTCTCTGTAACTGGTATAAACTTCTTCATAAACCCCCATCCTACTGGGTAGTTGGAAAATAATTAAATTTGCTCCTTAGAGTTATTTGGCTGGTCTGCTTTAATATTCTTTTTTCATGTAAATATTTGAGTAATTTCAAAATTTAAGTCCCTATAAGAGGGCTGTCCCATCACTTGCCCTCTACCTTTTTAAGGGAGTAAGCAGTTAGAGCATCCTCCCTATGGGCATCACTGATCACTGCCAGAGGGAAAAGGACTGTGGTCCTTTTTACACACTGCCTTTTAAAACTTCAGCTTGGACACATTTCACTTCTGTTCCTCCTTATTGGCTAAAGGAGGTTACATGGCCACTTGGTGGACAGTACTCGATTTCCCCACCAAGTTGGGCCTCAAGCTGCACAGCTGTGGGGAATGGAGCCATGTCTTCTTTACAGCACATACAGCGCCCTGCAAAAAATCAGGTATCTGTGAAATTCTGATATGAGGAATCTAGAGGAAAATAAATGCAGAGGTAGAAAGAAGAGCAGAAGTAACTACCGACTACCATTAGATCTCAAATTCAAATTAATTAATTGGTGGGACAAATATGGGAGCACAGGAAACTCATATTAGTAGGTTCTATTTTGGGAAGACAAAAAGCAGAATAGTTCATTGATTGAATCTGCTGGAACAGGAGTGGGAAAACCTAAAACTGACTATAGGGAGAACTCTGCTCAGTAATCAGATGCACAATTAGTTTAGAAAATACAGTTTTATGTGCAAAAAAGTGAGATTGCTTTCCCTTAGAATTTTTCTATAATTTTCTTATATTGACTTTCTCTTTAGGAGAAAAATTTAAATACAAAATATTCAGGACTGTGAGTGGATACTTAGGTTGTGTGCATATGTATTTTGATTATATATTGGAACATGTTGCCTAATTAAACTTAAATATTTTAATGGTATCTCATTTGCTATATCCTTGGAGGATAATTGGAACTCGATGAAGAATATCCCCTCTAGTGTGTTTTGTTTTATGTAACAAAGGCAGTCTTAATGAGCCTTTATCTCATTGCAATGTAATACTAATAGTGATTTAAATATAAAAATGAAAGGGAAATTTTATCATAAATTTTATTCTCTTTTAGGCAAATAATACTGCTTAACTCACTCATTTTTCTAATTTTAAAATTAGCATTTGATTAAGATAAAGCTTACTGATAAAAGATGTTGACCTCTTTGAAAGCAAGCAAATTTTTGGCATTTTGTGAAAAGATAAGGAGACAATTACAAAGTTTAAGGAACAAGAAAAAATAGGCCATTTTAACATATTAATTTGGCTAATTCAGAATGAAAGAATTACTAGTATTGTTTTAATATCTTAAAATAACTCTGTGGCCTTGAGTTCAAGAGAAATGCAGAACACTAGTGCTATGCTATTATCTATGGAGAAAGGAATTTCACCATGCGTTTTTTTCTTAACCTTGTTTTAATTGATCAAATAATTTAAAGTGTGTTTTCCCATTATATTTGAATGCACTGAGATTTAATAATATCATTTTTTCATCTCTGTCATTCAATTTATCTTTTCATTTAACCATAGATGAAAGGATTGTGGAACAAAATACAAATCTTACTATGCCAAAAAAGCAGTAATCTGAACAGCATATTCTTATTTTCCTAGATGTATACCCAGCATAGCCAATGTAGAATATGCTTTCCCTATTGATATCTATCCCTGAATTAATGATGCAGTCATCTGCACCAGCCATTACGATGGTAGAAATGACTGGCCAGTCAAGCAAGGGCCGTTAATTTTGAATGCATCCTTGAAAATTATATTGAAAAATAAAATGACCAGCTTCTTTTAAGTATCTGATATACTTCAGGATTGATAATACAGATTACCGATTATTTTAAAGCATTATTTTGTCAATGGAATTTTACAAATTTTGATAATAACCTTAATGTATTTTTAAATAAGAATATATATGATCTCTACTAAATGTATAACTTTTGTATCTTTATGAATAGTTTATTTAAAAGCATAAGGCTCTATTTTTCTCTATTTAGTTTCTATTTTTTTCAAATATTTAAAAACACACTTTTTCAAAAGGGATAACAGTTTTTGGTTGGGATTATTGGAAATACATTGTTTGCTTTATACAAAATTTTACATAGTGTTATGAGTTAGCTGTATCAGGATCAAAGAAGTTTTTTTTTAATATGTATGATTTCTTCATTGTTTTAAAGAGAGATGTAATTTTATGATATAGAAATTAATATGGATTATAATGGGAAGCAAATTGCAAAAATTAAATTAAGTTTGTGCATATATGCTGACTTTTTAAAATTCACTACAAAGGAACCATCTCTCAGCAAGATAATCCACATAAGCCCTTTATTTAGGAATAAATATTAAATTTGATAGAATCAAGTAAAAAATAGTGAACTTGATTGCACATATAGCATTTAGTATTCTTACAGCACTTAGTAGGCATTTAATACATTTGATCTTTTAAAATGCTTTAGCAACAATAAGGTATATTTCTAGTCCATATTCTTCTAAGAAGATAAGCAAGTATTACTAAGAATCTATTTGTGTAATTGAAATACCAAGCACCTAGTTAAGCCCACCATTTTATGTTTAATTTGTTCCAGAAACATCCAGCTACTTTTGGAATATAAATGTACACAATTGACCTCCACTGCTGATTTCTTCAGGCAGTTGGTTCTGCGAGACTGCCTCTGTATAGTTTTCTTAAGTCGTGCAACACAAACTTGAGGCTAAGACATAAGGTACCTGTCAGTGCCAATACCTAATAAATCTTTCCTAATAATCCTGATATAACATTGGTAATTCCCTTGGAATACAAATTGTTATTCCTGATTAGTTATATTTTCGCAAAAATATAACTAAAATCTCAACCTAAATCATTTCAAATGAGCATGGACCATTAATTTTGAATGCATTCTTGAAAATCACACTGAAAAATAAAATGGTCAGCTTCTTTTAAGTATCTGATATAGCTCAGGACTGATTATGGGGACTACTGATTATTTTAAAACTTTGTCAATAGAATTTTATGTCTTGACAATTACCTTAATGTATTTTTAAACAAGTATGATCTCTACTAAATGTATACATTTTGTACTTTATTAATAGTTTATTTAAAAGCATAAGGTTCTGGTTTTTCTTTTTTTTTTAAGAGAAGAAAGAAAGGAAGGAAAAGAAAGAAAGGAAGAAAGAAAAAAAAAGAATGAAAGAGAGAAAGAAAGAGAGAGAGAAAGAGGGAGAGAGAATGGGAATCTTGCTCTATTGCCCAGGCTGGAATGTAGCCTAAAAATGTGTATTGAAAACCTCTTTTATGCCAATAAATGTGCTTAACAATGGAGACAGGAGGGAATAAGGGAAGAAAATAACAAAAAAGCAGCCAACCAATATTTCATTTAAACCTGTGAAATGCTATGCAACTGCTGAGGAGTGATTTGCTTCCAATTATGTGATCACTTTTAGAGTAGGTGTGATGTGATACTGAGAAAAATGTATGTTTTGTGGATTTGAGGTGGGGAGTTCTGTAAATGTTTATTAAGTTTACTTGTTCCAGGTCTGAGTTCAAGTCCTGGATATCCTTGTTAATTTTCTGTCTCATTGATCTGTCTAATATTGACAATGTAGTGTTAAAGTCTCCCACTATTATTATGTGGGAGTCTAAGCCTCTTAGTAAGTCATTAAGAACTTGCCTTATGTATCTTGGTGCTCCTGTATTGGGTACATATGTATTTAGGATCGTTAGCTTTTCTTGTTGAATTGATCCTTTACCATTATGTAATGTCCTTCTTTGTCTCTTTTGGTCTTTGTTGCTTTAAAGTCTATTTTATCAGAGACGAGAATTGCAACTCCTACTTTTTTTTTTTTTTTTGCTCTCCATTGGTTGGTAAATCTTCCTCCATCTCTTTGTTTTGAGTCTTTGTGTATCCTTGCATGTGAGATGGGTCTGGATGCAGCATACCGATGGGTTTTGGCTTTTTATCCAATTTGCCTATCTGTGTCTTTTGATTGGGACATTTAGTCCATTTAAATTTAGGATTGATATTGATATATGTGGGTTTGGTACTGTCATTTAATGCTAGCTGGCTGTTTTGCCCATTAGTTGATGTAGATTCTTCATTATGGTGATGCTCCTAACCTTTTGGTATGTTTTTGGAATGGCTGATACTGGTTCTGATTTTTCTATTTCAAATGATTTAGGTTGAAATTTTAGTTATATTATGCTAAATAATAGAGTTACCATTTTTGTTTTTATTTTTATTTTTAGTGTTGGGAAGAGTGTTTGAATTTGGGTTTTTACCTCTGTTTTGTCCCTGATTCTTCAAAGATAAATGTAAAGTTCCTGATATCTGAAGATGTTCTAGTACTCCAAAATAATAAAAGATGAGATATAAATAGATTTGGAATGAATGGTGTAAAATTAGAAAAATAAAAGAAAGATTTTATATTTTATCCTGATAAAGCTAAACCTGAGACACTAATAACAACTTGTGATCTCTCTGGTGCTTTACTCTTTTTAGAATTTGCACAGATCATTTTTGTTTCTCTCAGTAGCCATTTGGTAGAGCATTTATCAATACCATCTATTTAGACAGGGGGAACTCAAGTTTAGAAATGTGAAGGGAATCCTTTTAAAACTTAGAACTATCACTTCTCACTTCAGGTCTGTGTCCTCACTTTACACCAGTGGTTTTCACTCACTGACTCAGAATCCACGGGGGAGGCAGATTTAGGGTGGAGCCCAGAGTTACTGCCAGGAAGTGAACACTGTGAGATGTGAAACCCATAACACTTCTCACATTTATGTGTAGTATTGGTTTGAATTACGTGTGACATAAATTACAAATAACACTTCTCACACTTATGTGTAGTATTGGTTTGAATTATGTGTGGCATAAAGTACAAATTTATTTAAAAGTATCTGAATCAGTTATGCTTTTAAATAAATTAGTTTAGTTGGCCCTTATGTATTTTCCTAATAAACACCAGAAGTACAGCTTCTATCAAGTTGGTAGATCCTGCCTGAAGTCAGCCAAAGTTGCAGTTCAGGCCCTGTCCCACCACTCCTGGCAACATGATATCAAACACCTTCCTTAACTCCTGTGCCTCTATTTGCTCATCTGGAAAATGTAGATAATACCTACACATAGCTTATAGGATGTCATGAGCATTAAATGAAATTAGACATGCTAAGTATTTAAAATGCTGCCTGGCATATAGTAAATGCTCAAAAATTATTAATATTATTTTAATTATTAATGGTGTCATCATAATGTATATTTTCATGAAATGTCCTCATTTTAAAAAGGGATTTTTATACTTCAAACATGGAAATGACTTCTCGATACTATATGCCTGGGTGCCTCCTTATTTTGGTTTAAATTGGCAAATGCTTGGTATTTCATATTTTTCTGTGACTTAAAAACTCAACTTTTAGTTGTGATATAACTCAAGCTTAGGGCATGTAACCTCAACAATGGAGAGAGAAGGCTAATAAAATCAGCTGGGTGTGCTTGGGAATCTCTTTCTTGATACTCCTGGAAGCCTACCTGGGATGCATCTCAGGCTGGAGGATCATGGACCTCATCTATTTTTAGTTCTAATTTTCCACTCCAGGGTGCATATTGCTAATTACTATGGGAAACCTTATAAAAATAATTACAAATTGGGAAAGAACAAGCCATTCTGTGAGCACCTTTTCAAAATAAACCACTTCTTCCTACGCTCAAGGCAGCAAGAAACAGTTTAATAGCAATGAAATAAACTCACCACCTGTTTGTGCAGCAGCATCAAAGAATTCTAACAAACATAAGAATGCTTTGATCATTTTTCAGCCAGAAGAAAATTATGAAGCTCTTCATTGATAGTTCATGGGGAATTTGAAGACACTGATCAAAGAAAACTGTTACTACTATAGACTAGAAATTAAAATATCTGCATATAAGCTACTTCAGTACATTGTACTTCTTTCAGTGGTGACTTGCATATTTAAAATTTCAAATGGTTGTCTTATGATTAAGCTAAATTTTATTTTAGCCTCTATGCCCTAAGATAAGACATTAAAATGTTTTTTTAAGCAACTTCGTTCTTTTGTTAATGACTTCCAAATTATATAGTTGAGATGAATTGAGAGGGCAGTGTGTAGTTTACATTTTGCAGAATCCCTCTAAGGGATTCTAAACCCAATTGAGCAGAATTATTCAAATGAGAGAATGTTTTGACATTCTTTCATGATCTTTAAGAAAAATTTCCATATGTTTTTCAATTCTATAATGGGGTTATATGATTATAAATTTTACTGTTAAGTACTGTAATAATACAGCTGAGTGGTATGAAGGAAAGGATAACAAACTTTATAATAGAAAAAGGTATGTTTATGGGCATTTTCTTGTACAAATTTGAGCATTTGAAATGGAAAACATAAGAATCATTTGAAAATACTACTGTGCTATGGGAGAAAACACTCCTGTATGAATGGCACAAAAAAATGGAAGATAAAGGTCAGTGCTGTTTTTGAGTGAAGATCTAGACCTTTCCTAGAGTTTTAAAGAAAGAGAACACTTATTTTGTAACTGCATGGTCTGGTCTGAGCCAGTTTTCATGTGTAGTTAGTAGCTCCTACCTCTGAAGTTACTGGAAGGCATTTAACAAAATATGTATTAAAATGCTTCAGGAATAACTAGTATGCCTAAGGATATAGAATCCTAAACAGGAAAAAAAGTCACAAACATCTCATTAAAAATGTGTTGATTGATTGGTTCCAAGAAAAACAGAAGGAAAGGCAGAGCCCCACCTTCAGACCACATCCATTGAAACCTGGTACACTAAATATTTGCCCTTACCTGCGGTTACCCTCCCTCCATTCCATACCAACTTCCTCCTAAAAATAAAAGAAACTAGTAACACAAAGACCCACAAAAGAAGCACTACAAAACATGAATGCAAAAGATCTTTCAATACCTGAAGTGGATCATTCTATGATTCACACTTTTTGGAAAAAAGCAAATCCAAGATTTCAAATGTAGTGCGGTCTTTGGCATTACTTGCAAATTAGTTCCTGCAAAACTTTACTGAAGAGGAACAAAGTCCATTAATTTCTGAAATGACATATTATGGACGTAGTCTCTAAGTTCTGCTGACTAACTTGCTTCATGGGTTAAGGCAGAGCTCACGGAGGGTTGTCCACCAAATAGCTCTGCAAAACCAGCCCAAAGGGCTGTTCCCCTGCTTGAACAATGTTTAAAGGAGAAAGTAGGTGATGGCTGAAGAGGTGTTTTGTGCTCTTCTGAAACTAAATGTTGTGTGATGTCCTGAGCTTATAAATAAGTAAGGAACCTGGTGGGCAAATGACTAGGATACAAAGAAGTGGTCCACCTTTCTGGCCTCATCAGTAATGGTTAGTGCTTTCCTCTGCAGTTTATTCAACTCTTGAGAACTTGTCAGTTCAGTCTTTAGAGTAAAAAAGATGTGTGCTATTTGGAAGATAGGGATCTGCTTTATTTTACAGTAAAATATGCCAGCAGTGAATTTGATACATGTGTTAGGAAGTAACATTTGTATTAGTCAAAGCTGAGAAATTTAATTAAGTATTATGTGTCTAGTTATTTTCCCCATGGAAGTATTTACAGCGCTGAGCAATTTGATGACTAATGGACATATTTAAAGGGTGTCTGTTACCTATCATGGAAACAAACAAATAAAGTAAAATAAAATTTGTTACCTTTGACAAGTTCTTATTGCAGTAGAATCATATGCTGAATGGTATCCCTGAGATTTTTTTTTTCAGCATATATGTTTTAATAGGTACCTGGCCAATTATGATTGCAAGGAGAAGATACTTCAAATTGGCTGCATGTTAGAATAGATCAGTCCCAAACAAATCTGTGTGCAGAAAATGCCATTCAATTTGCTATGTCTTGCTAATGAAGGAAGCCTTGAAAAACAAACCAACCAAAAAACCCCAGCAACTTAGTACATCTAAGTGTGGTAAATCCCTTGTTGCACCTGGGGTGAAGCTTACCTTCCTAGAGAAAGAGTGTGCCTCCGTGGTCACAACATAGGTGATTTTAAGGTGTCAGCTAGTAATGTTAATGAGAAAAGCTGTCCAGGTATATAAAAAAACAAAAGACAAAAAATAAATGAACAAACAACTGCACTTGAGAGCTGAGCAGCAGTTTAAACAGCTACTCCTAGCCTCAGAGTCTGAGAGCAGATAGGGAGCAGTGGGGACTGTGGCAGTCTGAGGCTTGCTGGCCACATCAAAAAGGGAGTCACTACTTGGCTCAGCTAATTGTTGCTGTGTGGAAATGTGAGTCCAATGATGCCAGATTTTTATAGCTCTTCAAGAGAGTGAAAATCTATGTTTTATGTGAAATCTTTCATTTTGAAATGTTTATTCACCACTCAAATATGGTGGAGGAGTTGGGAAGAAAGCCCTTGCAGGCCGAACAAAATCTTCTTTTGGATCAATTTGAACCAGAGGTATAGACTTTGATTTGTTTCCTTCTGAGTTAGCTAAATGAGTCATGTTTATGAAGTTGGAGAGGAAATGCTTCCTAGTATATGAATGGAAAAATGACTGCATGCATAGGTAAGAGCTGGAATCATGGCGTCAGTTTGCCTGCGTTTGTGTCCTGGCTGGGTACTGTGGGCATGTTACCAATTCACTTTGTGTCCAGAAGCCACTTCAGTAAAATGGGAATGATAATGGTACAAGTTTCATAGGGTTGCTGTGAGGATTTGGAAGGGCTAATTTATATAAACTGCTTAGTACAATGCCTGGCATATAGTGATTACTCAATAAACATTAGCTATTATTATTTTGCAATAAATTGGTATTTAAAGGTTTTACCTATTTGTTATACCTGAAGAAAATATCCCCTATAAATGTGGAGGATCTCTTCTGTGTTAAGGAGTATGGGTTAAGAGATGGATTCTGGAGTCAGAAGGCTAGGATTTGAACTCTTGCTCTATCACTGTATAACCAGAACAAGTTAATTAATTTTTCAGAACTTTAGATTCCTCATCTATAAAACAGGAATAATAACCCACATCTGAAAGTTGTAAGAAGTCAGGGAGATAATACACACAGTTAGTGCTGGCATATAAGTCAATAAGTTTTACCTATTGTTATGATTATTCTGCTAGGATATTTTCTCCCATTAGTTGGAAGTTCCATTTTTGCAAACATGTTTTAAGTTATTTATTTCTCATTATATGTATTTAATGAAAATGACATTGCATTTGATTTACAAATTAAGCTTCATCTTAATGAGCCACTTTACAACAGTGGTTCTCAGCCAGGTGATTTACCCTTCAGAAGACATTTGGCAACATCTGGAGACATTTTTGGTTGCCATAACTGAGGGGAATGCTACTGGCATCCAGTGGGTGGAGGCCAAGGGTGCTGCTAAACACTCTATAATACAAAGGGCAGCCCCCACAGCAAAGAACGATTCTGCCCAAAATGTTGATAGTGCTGAGCTTGAGAAGCTCTTGACTACAGCTATATAGCCACCATAATATTTAGTTTGTAATGTTTTTGCTAAGCAGAGGAAGAATTATTATTTTATCAAACCATTACCTTAATTTCAGATAGCTGTTAACGTGTAAATTGAAATCTGTAGAACTATACTTAATAAAATATTTTTAAATGCATATATTCCTGTTTTCTTCTAGTTACAAAAGTAATATGAGGTGGTGAAAATTAAGACTACCAAAGCATATAAATAGACAGTGAAGTCCACCTTTTTCCTATCTCCATAGAAATTCTCTGGAAATGCAGTAGTTTAAGTTATATCACTTCAAACTTTTAAATACAGTCACACATCTCATAACAATGCTTTAGTCACGGTCAGAACACATGTGTGATAGTGGTCCCATAAGACTAGAATAGAGCTGAAAAATTCCTATTACCTGGTAACATCATGTTCATCATAGTGTCGTAGTGCAGTGCATTTGGGTTTGGGGGTGATGCTGGTGTTAACAAACCTACTGCCCTGCCAGTCACATAAAAGTTTGGCATATACAGTTATGTACAGTACATAATACTTGATAATGATAATAAATGACTGTGTTACTGGTTTATGCATTTACATTACTATACTTTTTATCACTATTTTAGGGTGTATGTCTTCTACTTACAAAAAAAAATGTTAACTGTAAGACAGCCTGAAGCAGGTTTTTCAGGAGGCATTTCAAAGGCATTGTTATCATAGGAGATGACTGCTCCGTGTATTATTGCCCAGAAGACCTTCCAGTGGGACAAGATGGGGAGGTGAAAAGCTGATATTCATCATCCTGATCTTGTAGGCCCAGGTGTGTGTGTGTGTGTGTGTGTCTTCACTTTTAACAAAAAAGTTTTAAAAAGATTTTTAAGAAGCTTATGGAATAAAGATATAAAGAAAGTATTTTATGAATTGAAAATCGCATTTGTTTTTTATGCTAAATGTAATTGCAAAATAGTTAAAAAGGTAAACAATTTTTTAAAGTTTTTAAAGTAAAAAGCTACACTATACTAAGGCTAATTTATTATTGAAGAAAGATTTTAAAAATAAATTTAGTATAGCTTAAAGGAAATTGCATAAAATCTCCTGTACAGTGTTCTAAAGTCTATAGTAGTGTACTGTAATGTCCTAGGCCTTCGTATTCACTCACCACCACTCACTGACTTACCCAGAGCAACGTCCAGTCCTGAAGCTCCATTTATAAGTGCCATATACCAATGTACTATTTCTTAACTTACATACCACATTTTAACTGTACCTTTTCTATGTTTAGATACACAAATACTTAGCATTGTGTTAGAGTTGTTTCCAGTATCCACTATAGTAACATGCCACACAGGTTTGTAGCCTAGGAGCAATAGACTATATAGAGCCTAGGTGTGCCATAGGCTATACCATCTAGATTTATGTAAGTACACTCAGTGATGTTCAAAAGGGATGAAATGGCCTAACAGAACATCACATTTTTCAGGATGAAACCCCATTGTTAAGTGACACATGACTGTATATGTGTATGGCTGTTTTATAATTTGCTTTTTAAAAATTTATGTCTTTTTTCTTCCTGATTAGTGTAGTCCTAAAGCAACTATGTATGGCAGAGCAGGGTAGATATTCAGGAAGGGTGGTGTGGCATAGGGCATTGGAGCCCACATTAGGTAGGGAGGCATCCATGTGATGGGGTTGGTGACCTGGCATGGGGCATCAGAGCCCAAAGAGGGTGAGGAAGGCATCCATGTGTGTGCAGCTTGGTCTAGGGTGTTCCCAGAGGGCAAGTGAGATAAAGAGCACAAAGAGGAAGGTCTGGTGCAGGGCTTTGAGCCCAGGTTGGAGAAGGGGCAGAAAGCAAGGACATATTCAAAGGATCATAGAGGCATGTCAAAGGAACACAACAGCTGTCTTGAAGGGGTCACAACTGAGACAGTTTGAGCATCAAAGGAATTAATGTAAGTAAATAAAGCTAGTAACAGATTAAAATCCACTGAATAAAATAGGAAACGCTGAGTCCATGTGGATGTATAAATAGATAAATAAAAGTTTGATGAGAAATGGAAAATTTATAAGTTAAAAATAATCTGTTTGGCAAGGCACAGTGGCTCATGCCTGTAATCCCAGCACTTTGGAAGGTCAAGATGGGCAAATAGCTTTATTCCAGGAGTTTGAGACCAGCCTGGGAAGTATGGTGAAACCCTGTCTCTACAAAAAATCATTAGCTGGGTGTGGTGGTACATACCTGTGGTCCCAGCTATTTAGGAGGTTGAGGTAGGAGGATCGCCTGAGCCTGGGAGGTGGAGGTTGCAGTGAGCCACAATCATGCCACTGTACTCCAGCCTGGGCAACAGAGCAAAACGCTGTCTCAAAAGAAAAATAACCTCTTAACCAAAAAGTATTAATTATAAAGGGAAAAATAGTAACAGTATGGTGGAAACAGCTGGAAGACATCAACTTAATCAAAATTGGTCAAACTTAATATTGTCAGTAATGAGACAAGTCACAATCATGGCCACTTAATAAAATGCTGTGGTAGCCAGCTTCCAAGCAGATGGTCCTCTCCACCTACCTATTCATGGCCTTGGGTGGTCTTCTCCTTCGGTGGGTGATGCTGACCTGGATAGACAGCAGGATGTCAGAGAAATGACGGTGTGTGGCTTCTGATGCTACGTAATAAAAGACTGCTCACTCTGGGAGAAGCCAGCTGCCATGCTGTGAGGCTACTCAAGCAGCCTGAGAGAGAGGGCACATAGTGAGGACATATTTTTCCTGCCAACAACCAGCACTAACTTGCCGGCCATGTAGCAAGCTACCTTGCAAGCAAATTTTCCAGCTCCAGTCAAGCCTTTAGACGACTGCTGTTCTGGTTCACATCTAAACTGTAACCTCATAAGAGAACCTCCCAGCTAAGCTTTTCCTGATGTGCAGAAACTATGCAAGATGGTTTTCACCTACTGTGTTTTGGGGTAATTAGATATGTAGCAATGGACAATTAATACAGATGTAGTGAGAAGAACACAGCATCATTTCTGTCATACTCTTGCCAAAGATGAATAACCTGAATCTTGTCATAATGAAATGAACCAAACACTAATTGAGAGGCATTCTGCAAAATAACTAGCCTGTAATCTTCCACAGAGTCAAGGACATAAAAGCTAAGGACAGATTGAGAAACTGTCTGGAGTGAAGGAGACTGGAGACATGACAACTTTCCTTGGAATGCCTGATTCTGAACTGGATTATTTTGCTATAAAAAACATTATTAGAACAGTGGGTAAAGTTTGGAACCTGAAGATTAGATGTTAGTAATGTGTCGATGTGAATTTTTTTATTTTGATGGTTTTATTGAGGTTATGTAGCAGAATGTATTTGTTTTTAGGAAGTCACACTGAAGTGTTTAGAGGTGATGAAACATCAGATCAGTAGCTCTAAAATGATTACGGAAAAAGTTCTTTGTAGTATATTTCCAGCATTTCTATAAGTTTCAGATTATTTAAAAATATTTTAAGTTATGCAAAAAATATGTTATAGATTATACCCTTGGAGGCCAGGCATGGTGCCTCATGCCTATAATCTCAGCACTTTAGAAGGCTGAGGCAGGCAGATCACTTGAGCTCAGGAGTTTGAGACCAACTTGGTAAACGTGGCAAAAACTCTCTCTACAAAAAATACAAATATTAGCAGGGTGTTCCTGTAGTCCCAGCTACTCAGGAGGCTGAGGCAGGAGGATCACTTGAGTCTGGGAGGCAGAGGTTGCAGTGAGCCAGCGTGAATGACAGAGTAAGACTCCTCGACAAAAAAAAAAAAAAAAAAAGTATATGCCCTTGGCTTTAAAATAGACATATATTGTCTTTTTAAAAAAGGAATGCATAGTATTGTGATTTTTGTAACTATAAGTTGTTTTTTGGTTTTTTTTTTTCATTTGTTTGTTTTTTTACAAATCTCTTATTGAAGGACATTTAAATTGCTTTCAGTTCTTTGCCATTATAAACATTCAGGTCTTTATTATTACAAAAAATACTAGTAAATATTTTTATAAACATAGTCGTGTCTTGTTCAGTTTTAGCCCAAGAATTAATCCTCAGAAGTCAAATTGCTATGTGAATGGATATGCACCTTTTAATCAGTTTAATCATAAGTCATTCAAGGAAACCGCATAAAATCTCCTTAAAAGAAAATGAAATTTGCAGTTTAGTAGTCATTTTTATTTGTTTTTCTCCAGCCGAGAGTAATTTCTATGAGAGTGGGAATTTTACTGTCTTGATTATCACCATCTACACCATTCAGAGTCTCAGGCATTCAACGTATATTTGTTGCAACAACAATAATAGGGAACATTTATTATGTGTCCAGCACTGTTCTAGGGGTATTAATTCAGTTTTTCCTGGCAACAGCCTTACAAGGTAGATAATATGACTTTGTCCATTTTGGAGATGAAGAAACTGCAGGTAGAGAGGTTAGGTACTTGCTTAGTTTCACACAGCTAATGAATAGTGGAGCCAGGAATCAGGCAGTTTTCCTTCAGTTTACAGGTACCCACTATGCTGTCCTGCATCTCTTATAAATGAATATAGGTCAAAATGACCATTTAAAAATGAAAATTAGAGGGAATGGACTGCCTACTTTGTAAGGGTCAAATTAGTTTTATGGTCCTCTGGACTAGGCTGTACTTAACTACCTACTAATACTCCTCCCAGAATTAATATCCATATGGTTATAAATCATTCTTACCTGAACATTTTTTGGATATGTAAACAAAACATGTGATTTGTATTACAGATAAAATAGTAAATCTGGGCCTGCAGCTTGAGTCTAGGAGGCAGAACTTTTATTACTTTATGAACACATTCTGTTCCCCACCTGGGTTCCTTTGCTCCTGCCATTTCCCTGTACCTGGAATGCTCATTGTCCACCTCCCACAGTGGAAACTCTGCCTTCCAAGGCTTGCTCAATAGCCACCTCTTCCACTGAATACTGCTTTTACCTTTCTTTTTTTCTTGCCCTCCTTTTGAAGATTCTTTCCTTCTTCAAAATTCTGAGTCTCTTTTTATAGTACTCATATAGAATACTACATCCCAAGTTTACCTTATGTTACAGTGTAAAGTTCTCATCTCCCTTAATAGACTATATTCTTTTTTAGTTTTATTCATTTTATAAAACTCCAGTATGTATTACAGTATTTTGTATGAAGTATTGAAATTAAGGGTTTGTTTTTTTTTTTGGATGACTTAAAGAATTATCTCAGTGAAATATATTTAAAATTTTTAAATCCTAAATAAAAATATTAATACAATTTGATTATTGTATATTCCACATTATCAGGAATTATAAAATACTCATGGTTTTTTTTTCACATGATGATTTGTATTTTGTCTTTAGCTTATAAGTCATCCAGAAACAAGAAGCATAATTAGCTTTCACTTTTATAAGACCTTTTGTTCTATTCATGGCTACAAATACCAACTTTGCTTCTACCCACAACTTTAATTCCCTTTTCTTTAAATGGGTGGTTTAGGGACATCAGAGGTAATTAAAATCAAAGAGATAAGTGGAATTCTTTTTCCAAAGGCTAGTAGTTAAGGGTGTGTTCCTGTTAGAGAATTTTAATACTAAATGTGTTTTCAAGTGTTTGTGTGATACCAAATCTCCTTGCCAACTGGAAGAGGGACTGTCCTTGAATCCTGTTCTGAATGTTATATTAAAACATAATCCCTTCTTCATACATACATATATATATATACATTTTTTTTTTTTGAAAGAACCTCAGGGAATGTGAAGTATTGTCGTTTGACAGGATTACACTTTGTTGCTAACAAAGGTAATAGCATAGTCTTCAGGCCAATCGTTTCTCTTCCTCCGTAAGTTCTTTCCTTTACCCACAGGATAAGGACAAAGCTGAAGGTTTTTGTTTCTGAAAGCTCAACCAGCAAGCCAAAGAGAAAGTTCAAACAAATATTATCAGTCTTTTAAAAATGTCATTGCTTATGTAAATGAGCTGGTCCTTGACTGCTGGTGAGCCTCAAGCATCCTTGAATTTGTTGGATGTTAAGTCAGGTTTTATTTATATTTGCTATACGGTATGCTTCTTCTATGTAGAAAGCACTGATCATGAAGAGTCTCACTTTATTTAAGATTAGTGCTTTTTTATTCGATTTGGTTCTAGATTGTTGTTTTGTTTTAGATTACCTTCACTATCTTGTGATTTTCAGAGGCTGAGGTATTTTCAGAGACTGTGGAGCATTTTGATATGATTTTTCCTTAGGTTTTCTTTTACTGTTACACATCTCATCAAATTCATTTGAGATTCTTGGAACCATGTTTATAGTTACTGATTAAAATAAAATTTTAATCTCTTTCTTTGGAAGTACAGTATTTTTATATTGTGAATTATACAGTTTTAATTTATGCCTTCAGGCTAAAATTTGCAGGTCTGATACACAGTCTTAACTGTATTCAGAACAATAAAGTCAAAAGATGAATATTTTCAAGTTTAGCCTAGTTAAGTCCTCTTATAAAACGTTGAGCTGTCACACTAGGTCTTCGTGGCCTCTCATTTGTATTAATGTGACGTTCTTGATCATACCCTTTGTAGATAAAATTCATTTGGGGGCAGCTAAGAGTCTTCCTACTCTTTCTAATTCTGTTGTAAAACTCCGAACTTGAGGAAAGAATATCTTTAGAGAGGTATGCCTTAAAAGTACAAAATTATTATTTTGCATATTAGATGCAGGATTTTTAAATGGGCATTTACATCTTGTGTATCATGTTAGCTACTGCGTTTTCACTTGTTTTAAAATAATTCTGAGAACTTGGCCAATTCTGTTATGATCCTTGGAGTTCTTGGTAGGAGGTATCTTTCCTCTTAGATCTGTAGCTCTGTGATGCATGTATATAAATATGCCTTTGTTCTCAAAGTCTTTTTCTATCAAATTTTCTATTTGATTACTGTGGTATACAAGTTCTTTGTCTTTGCCTGTTTTCGTTCTGTTTTGTTTTGTTTTGATTTGTTCCTCGTGCCTTAACCGGTCATTTGTGTGATGTCTACATTCAGCAGAGGTACTAAGAGCATTTTTGATGAGAGAAAGGCGGGATAGAGGAAGTAAGGAAAAATTCATAGTGGGGCGGCTGTGAAGGATAAAGGGGGAAAGAAGTAGGAAAAGAAAACAGGAGTGGGTGCGAGGGAGGAAGAGGAAGCAAAGGCGGAACAGGGTCTCTACAGAGGCTACGCCGTTGGGGGTTCCTGAAATCTTGGGGCCGCTCGTGGGGGCGGGAGCTCAACAGACCAGCATTTTCCCCAGGCTTGGACGCAAGCTTGTGAAACTACTAATGTATTAAAGAACCTCAACTGGGATTTGCTGAGGACAAATGCTGTAACGTGTTAGTCATCCATTATCTGCTTCTATTTTTGCAGGTTCTGAATGATGACTGGCTCGCGTTTGGGTGATGCCCCTAACAGTCCCTGTCATTCCGGAGTGATAAGGCACCCGCGCGTCTAGCCCCAGCGCCAGGGCACGCGAGCGGCGCTGGAGGGAGCCACGCTTCCGCTTGCGGGCCGGACAGAAGTCCCGCCTGCCCACGGCTGTCTGCCCGCCGCTCGTGACCGAGACGCCTCGCGCGGCCAGCTCGCTGCTCTCACGCGCGGATGGTGTGTGGCCGCCGCAGGACGCCCGCCGCGCCCGGGCCATGAAGTAGAGGCTGCTGGCGGCGCCGCTGCCCGACCGCCGGCCCCAGCCCCGCGCTGCGCTGCCGGGTCCTCTCCCGGCGGGGCCGGAGCAGCGTGGACATGGCTGGCCGCGTCCCCAGCCTGTTAGTTCTCCTCCTTGTTTTCCCAAGCAGCTGTCTGGCTTTCCGAAGCCCACTTTCTGTGTTTAAGAGGTGGGTGTTCGTGGTTGGGATGGTTTCTGTGCATGCTGTTGAGAAATGTAATCACTTTTATGAACCAGGGTGTTGGCAAAATAGAAGAGGTTGATGTTCTTTGCGGGAATGACTTGGAATTTTAGCACAGCAACTTCTTGTGAAGTCCCCCGTGCAGAAAAAGCCCACTGTACTGTAGCCAAGCAGTTCTGGCTTCCAAAACTCCAATTAGAAGTTGTGATTTCCAATACTAATCACTCCCTCTTGGGGAAGTATTTCAGGAACTACAATATAATCGCTTAGATTTGAATGCCTTCTTGTTTATAATAGCTCGAAGGATAAAATATAAAGATACATCAGCGTCGAGGAGAAGCAGATCATAGACTGTAATAGCTCACAAGGAAACATTGAGCTGTATACAAACGCCTCATAATTACCTTATTAAATATTTATGTACTTGTACATTTGTAATTCACATTGCAGTCTTTTATTTCTTCCTCTTAACAGCTCTGTCTCCTAGCAAGATTATGGTTGGCTTTGTTTCTAATTAGTAATTCTGAACACCAAAATAGTTACAAAAATTTTTACTGGATTATGGTTACTATTTCTGCCATTAGAAAATTGGCATGCCTGTGATAATTTATTATGTATTAATATTGTATCTTCATTAACTTGAAACCAATACGTGTTCTGACAAGTTGTTATTGAATGGAGTTTTAAACTAGCCTGGTTGGTTGCATTGGTTATATTTTGTTTACAAATTAGGTATATATTGTTATTGGACTATGAAATGCAAATCTGAGTATGTTTAAGAACATTATGTAGTCATCACATCTTTAGAGTTTTCAACGGGTTTAAATCAATCATCCTTAAGGTCATAGAATTCCTTTCTTTCCCCTTCTCAGATTAAGTTTAGATTGCATTATGTTCAAGAATATTGAAATTGTCTTCTTTTTCTCAAGGTTTAAAGAAACTACCAGACCATTGTCCAGTGAATGTCTTGGTACCACCAGACCTGTAATTCCTATTGATTCATCAGATTTCGCACTGGATATTCGCATGCCTGGGGTCACACCTAAACAGGTGAGAGGAATTCTGTATTTCATTATTCACTCGTTCTGGATAGTCTATAATTAAAGTAAGGAAACTGCATTTACAGCTGTAAGAACTTCTTTAAACATGGGCATTTGCTTTCAAGACTCCAGCTAAGGCTAGAATAATTGAATATTATAAAGAGGATTAAGTTTTTCAAGGTGAATCTTTCACTTAAATGTTGTTTTTAAAATTTTTACTGATATTGTCTTTTGTGGCTTGAAATGGAATGTTGAAAATTTACATTTTGAGATTCTCTACGGAGTAATGGCCTCTGTAATGCAGCATGCAAGTATGCATTAAAATATGAAAAATTATCCTAATAAAGGAAAATGATATTGAGCAGCTGCATCTAAGCTACTTTGTTTAGATATCCTTCTAATACAACCACAAGTGAAGAAATAAAAATGTGTTTACTGCCAAGAATTTGAAAAACAATACATTCCACACTTGTAAAGGTTAAGAAAACTGTTCATACAGGTGGCTGATTGTGAGTTTTCTTTAGCCTGACTTGCTCGTTATAAGAGATGTATTTTTGAAATAATGGTAAAACTCATATAAATGTGACTTATAGAGCATTTTGAGTAGAACTAGGTTGTTGCTAGGGCTTTCCCTCTTTTAGGAACACACAAGAAGCTCAAACCCACTGCTGTCATGTGTGCAAGGTGTTTCATTAAGCATTAAAAGGCCAGAATTAATTATGCTTTGCAGCCAGGCAGTTCAGGGATTTATGTGTGTCATTAAAAGATAGTCCTCTCCTTTTGAAGGGCTGCAGAGACAGGGAAAGACCTGAATATTGTGGGGCTGCAGTAGCCGATGACTCATTGTTGCAGATAACATTCTATTTTTCTTTTCTTTTTTATTTTATTTTCAGTACAAAGGAAATAAAGGTATTCGTATTCTACTTACTGGGCAGAATTCCCTTTGCAATTAACATCCCGAAGCTCTAGAGAATACACACACGCCTTTTTTGGGGGTCTAAGAATTGGCATTCATTTATTTGAAGACCTGCGTATGATTGTCTATAAATAACTACCACTATAAAAATGACTTTTACTCCCTCCTTATCACCATATGATCATGCAGATGACTTTCCATGCATTCAGTTGTTACTGTGCTAGCTTTTAATTTCATAAGCTTTTTATTTAGTATTTAACCGCAACAAGTGAAATGAGATTGAGACTAGGAGACAAGAACAACAGTTGCTCACTTATCAAGTGTGTCTCTTGTCTCTTCTCACTTACAAAAGTGGATTTCCCCCTATATTTGCTTGAACTGAGTGTATTTCTTTTAAGGTATCCACTAATTGGGTTTTAAGCACTCTTTTCCCGCAAGAATATCATTATTTTATCAAATAGTCTTTTGTTGTGATTCACTATTGTTATTCTTTCTTCTCATTATTTAATAATAACGTTTAAATTACTTAACAGTAATAATGGGCAACTGTGATGAGATCCAAAATCTCAGTAAGGGATCCTAGAAGAGTTGATTATAAAAGGATGTGGAGGAGCCCCATTTTCATAAAGTAAAATGTGTTCATTTTTATAATCTTATATAATTTTCCAAATAAATCCATGGGGAAAGAACATACATTGTTTAGATAACTACTTTTTATTTTGCACTGTCTATATTCACCTTTGCCTCATGCAGTGCACATTTCCTGGTTGCCTTTCCAGCAAGTAGCTGATTGCCTCCTTGCCCCTTCTCTGAGACCATGTGGTTCCCAGGAGCTTCCTACCCAGGTTCCAGAAATGGAACACATAGACCATGATTGGTAATTGACTATATCCCACCTCCCTTTCCATGATGATTGGTTCAAAAGAAAATGTGTGATTTAGACCATTTGAATCTTAGGAGTTTCTCTGAGTATGTGTTTTTTCTGTTTCATGTAAGCAGTGGGCTTGTAGTGCTAGGGTCTGCTGAGTTCTAGGAGCCATGCCTAGAATAAAACTAACACCATAGAGGGCAATGCAGAGAGAATGAAAGAATGTAGATGCTTGGTGATATCACTACTTATGCAGTGTTCAGTTTTGTTAGCCTTTCTTGTTTCAATAAGGTTTTGTCTTATGCCACTGTAGCTACTGGGTAAATGATTCAGTTACTCTGCCTGACAGCTCAGAACTGCTTGTTGAATATTTCTTCCACTTTTTTCCCATCACTCTCTATCCACCATGTGCCATGAGTATGTAATTTGGTTCAGCTGACATACAGATCTAATACTTTGTAAACTTTTATGAGAAATGGTAGCCTCTCCATTGAATATACCCAGGAAGAGGGGAACACAGAACCTTCAGAACCTCTCTCCTTCTGAACTTGGTGTTCTCGTGAAGAAGACGAAGAGCTGTGATGCCGTAAGTACTTTTGAAGAAAGTATTCTTTTCTTTAAATGAAGATAAAACCAAAGTTTTACACAAGTCATTAAGAGGAAAGGAGATTTTTGAAAAAAGGAAGAAAGAAAAATGAAAAAGTATTAGAGGGAAGAAACAAAAGGTAGAATGGAACAAAGAGTTGGCCGAAAAACAAAGTGTAAAAAGGTCCAAGAAAATAGAATGATCAGGAGCCAAAAGAAAAAGAAAAAATTCAGAAATAAGTAGACTATGAAGATCAAACATTTAAAAATCATAAAAGATGAAGATGAAGGAAAATATAAAAACAAAGAAAGGCATTGATGAGTTAAATGGCAGAGGATTTTTTTTTTTTTTTTTTTGATGGCAGACAATCAAGAAGAGCAACATTTAAAGAAGGAGCAGAGGAACAAGAACTTGAGTTGGTAATTGAGAGACATGTTGATTAAAGAAATGTATTCATTCCACACAGGTATTTTTTAATAAAGTACATCTTAAGTTTTGGTAAAAATGAAAGCTACATCAGTAAATCTGACGTGTATCCTTTCTTTGGAAAACTTGAGATTGTTAGGTAGGTTTGGATAGAGAAACAAGCAGATGTAGAACAGAGGTGGAAAGAACCTGAGACACAATACAGATAGTGCAACTAGCTAATTTTATACAGATGGAATACAAGCCTAGATTAGTGTCTTATCAAGGATGCCCAGTCATGTTAGGCCTCTGAGTTGTCATTCTGCCATACCACAGGACTTTAAAGTGGCAATTAAAAATTTGAAAATAGTTTCCATCCTTTTTTAGAAATGGATAATCAGTGTTTAACTCTGTTAATCAGTGTTTTTCCAGCCTTTGGGTAGTTTAGAGAGAAGAGTAGGCAACTTTAAATAGCCTATCATAAAGTCAGAATCTGGTGTCCCATGGCACTGGCTTCAAATCCAGCAGAGCCATGAAGTGATAATATCTTGAGACTTCTCTCCTAGCGCTGTTTCTTTTTTTGACTCTTTTTCTCACCCAGGACCTTCTGGACTTTTGCTGTCACCAACTCTTATAGGAACAAACAAAACGTGATAAACTGCCTGTTTATAGTCATAGTGTGGTGATATCGATTTGACATGTTAACTATCCCTTGGGTGTTTTATTTTTTAATAAATAAAATATTTATTTATTAAATATAATAAATTAAGTATAATTGCAATGATTTTCCATAAAGTTTATTGCCTAAATGTAACTCAAATCCAGGGCTTAGAACAGAACCCGTGACGTTGGGGCTGGGCTGACAGCATTCTGGCTTCAGCTTTTGCAGTCTCAACTCAGATCTGTTTTTTAACCAGCTAGTCCTGTTCCTTCATCTGTAGAAAGAATAATAATAGTTTATTATCCTACACTAACCAGGGATGTTCTGAGGACTGAGTGACATAATATTGAGTTGCCTTGCACACGGTAGAGAAAATGTATGCTAATATAATTATTATGTGTGTTGAGGGAAATGTGAATGAATCTTGAGATTAGAAAGAAATTGCTAACCCTTAGGCTTTCAGCAACGGCTTCATGGAAAAGCTAAGATATTGCACTCACTGTGAAGGAGACGAAGGTGAAGAAAATGAAGAAAAATAGAAAGTACAAACCTAGGCAAGAGAAACCTGAATAAAATATGCAAAGAAGTAAATCTTTCGGTGCCCTTAAGTATTTGTAAGTAGTTATTTTCATTAAAAATGACCCTATCATGAGAGACGAAAGGAACAATGAGAATGGATATGCTTTTTTCAGAATTATACTTCTTTATATTGCTTGGAAGAGAAGTTATTAAAAGAAGTATCGGTTTGAAACCTTTTATTTTATATATATGTTTGAAATAAGCCTTGAATTTTTTCAGTGTCTGCTTTCTTAAGGACTTTATACATTGACCTTGTTTTAAAAAAACACATTACCAGGTGTGGTGGCTCACACCTGTAATCCCAGCACTTTGAGATTCCAAGGCTGGTGGATTACCTGAGGTCAGGAGTTCGAGACCAGCCTGACCAACATGGTGAAACCCAAGCTCTACTAAAAATACAAAAATTAGCTGGCATGGTGGCAGGCACCTGAAATCCCAGCTATTTGGGAGGCTGAGGCAGGAGAATTGCTTGATCCCTGGAGGCAGACATTATGGTGAGCCAAGGTTGTGCCATTGCACTCCAGCCTGGGCACCAAGAGCAAAACTCTCTCTAAAAAAAAAACACAAGAAAAACACTTTTATCTAATTTATATGCTTTCGAATCCTAAGTTTATGTAGCATTCTATTTATTTGCTTTTTGCTCAAGTTAGGTCCTCTGTATTCTTAGCTTAAGGATTTACAAATGCAAACAAATTTGCAAAACAATACATGATTTTACAAAATTAAATATCTTCCTTGAGCCTGATTTCTTAAAGCCTTATATTAATTGAATTGCTTTCAATGAAGATGCTTTAGGCTGTCATTAGTGTAATCATTGCCCTCCCTTATTTTGGGAGTGATGATCTGAGAACTATGAAGATATACACCTTTCCCTTTTTGAACCTCTTGCAAATTCTTGTCTCATTCAGCATTTTTCTTTTAAAGGACTCTTCAGATCATGCATTGAAATTGGAAAACAGCCAGTCCCTGTGTATCTAAGCACATATATCTATTGCCAAGAAACAGAACAATTCTGAGTTTAAGGATCATATCAGGTACCCCAGAGCAACATGTTGAAAAACCTGAAATTAGAATCTTAAGTTAGTATTTTAAAATATTGGTGAAAGAATATTGTCATTGAAATGAAACCAGAATGAACAAAATACTCCTACAAAATTTTCTCAGCAGCTTTTCACTGTGTTTCACTTTGCTATTTTCTCAAATGAAGAGTCATGAGAAAATGTTAACTAATATACTTTAACTTCTTTCATTTTCTAACATGAGAAAGAGATTCTTTTGCCTCCACAATGCATGCATAATCTGTAAAACAAACCCAGCTTTCATGGGCTTTTCTTTCTGTACCCCTGTAAGGAATCGGTTGTACTATATCAAACCGTAATCATAACATCATTTATAAGTGGCAGTTGCTCAGAATATCTGTTTTATCAGAGGTAATACACAAGTTAAATGAAGAATTGTTTTTATTAAATTCAAAATGCCAATTAAATTAGACTTTATAAGTAAAGTTACTTAGTTGTACAGAAGCTTGGCTTTTGTCTAGTTTTGAGGCTATCATGATGTTGTCTATATATTTTCTTAATTTCATCATTGTGTAAAAAGATGTACATATCCTCAGTCAATGCTTAAAAACTTAGAGTAGAGTTAGCAAGGGGGCCTGCTTGAGAGTGGAGGGTAGATGGAGGGAGAGGATTAAACAACTACCTACAGCCTACTATGCTTTTTACCTGGATGACGAAACAGTCTGTATACCACACCTCCATGACACATAATTTTCCTGTATCACAAACCTGCACACGTACTCCAGAACCTAATGTAAAAGATAAAAAAAAATTAGCAAGCATTCCAGAAAAAAAATGAGGCTTTACTGGAATAGTTTTTAGTACTTTAGGGATAGCGATTTCCTTATCTCCTTCTCTCTGGTTGTTAGTACCTAATATTTGCATTCTTTTGAAATTAAAATTCTAAGTTTGCTCTTGGACAGAAGAATAAAAGGAAGGGAGACACCTCACATCCCCATTTTACTGTTTTCCCTCATTGGCCAGCTTGACTTCCAGTTTAAACCTCACTGCAGGAGAGAAAACAACAGCCTTTTTGGCACCAGCCACTGGTAGGATATCTGTTGTACTCTTGTGGGGAAAATGGATCCAAGCTCTTCGCGAAGCAGCTGTATGATTGCTGGAAATGCTTAAAGAAGATCCCCATCCAACTCCAGGAGCCCCATGGATTTCCTGATCGCCTCTGTGTGGTCAGCAGCCATGGTCCAGCATACCTTCCCTAGTGTTGTGAACTGTCCACAATACAGGCCTCACCCTCATCTAATTGAATCTGTACAGTAGAATAGACATAGCAAATGAGGGTTACTTTTTGAGCCAAATACATTTGATTGGGAAGAGCTGCCTGGAAAGTGTTAAGAATTATGAGGCCACAGTGGGGCTTGGTGGGAAAGGGTGCAGCGACCCATTAGCGACATAAGCGATGTCTGCCATGAATGTGCAAGATACAAGTGGTGGCTCCAGGGCCAGCCTCTAGAAAGAACAACCCTGGGTGAAGATTGATTACATTAAGTCATTGTCTTAAAATGAATGTATGAATCATGGCTTTTAGGGTTTCTTTTTCTCCTATCCCTTTCTCTCCTTTCACAAAAAATAAAAACTAGCATGGTGATCTTCTTATTGAAGGAGGCATATTGAGAAACATCCTAATTCTGGACTAGCATGTACTTTTTACTTTGAAAGACTTAGGCAGTGTGTATAAAATTGCAAGGTTCGTGAAAAGAACAAAATAAATTAAAATGCTGTTATCTCCTCCCTCCCCAAATTGAGAAACTAATATTATCTCCATTTACCAATGGGAAAGCTAATAGCAAAGAAAATAGCATGATTATTAGAAAGGATGGCCACCAAGCCCTTGTTTTGTTTATTTAGCTGCCACACATTCATTCTTCTTTACCTTTCTATTTCGAAAGCTCAGGATTGGTGTCATTTAAAACATTACATGCCAAAATCTCAGATTAGATACATTTGTATATTTACTGTTTGCTTTATCGGCAAGCATTAATTATATGAATTAAATAGATTACAAAAATGTTAAATGGCTCTTATAAATGACAAATTCACATGTCATTCACTGTCAATTGTTTAAGTTTAAATTATGATGCTTCCTCTTTATTTTTACTGAAACTTATTTAATGTCCCCGAGGTGAAGATACAACTGAACTATTAACAATATTTTTTTCTGTGAGGATAATATAAACATGTCACATATCAGGGTTCAGAACTGCAAGTATGAGTATACATTGACTATTTTTTTCCTTTCTTTATAAAAAAATTAGAAACAAAAGAGAGTATTTATTATTTTCAATCAATTTTGAGTTTGTTTGAATTAACATGATGCTTGAGAATATTTTTAAATTACCTACAATATAAAGGAATCCCTTATTATCACCTATTTTCTCAACAAGGTTTAGAGTCCTTTTGGTTTTTTTTTTAAATTTTTTTTCCTGGTAAATATTTTAATGGAGAAACATATTTATTGAGTGTTCATTATGTAACACTACTATATTGGGCACTTTACATCCACTGTCTCATTAATTCCCATAAAACGTCTGTGTTCAAGGCATTATTATCCCCACTTTTTATATTATTGAAACCAGAAGAGATTAGTAACCTGTTCTTAGCAAATAGCCAGTAAAGAGAACAAGGATTTAAATACAGATTTACTTGAATCTGAAACTCATGGCTCATTTTATAATTCTGTACTGCCAATCTGTTCATGATCTATCTCCCACAGAATTTTACTCTATGTGTTTTTATGTGTGCAGGTATATATATATACATATACACACACATATATTTTTATTTTGCATATAGTGTAAAAACATAAGCTCTCTTTTATTAAACAAAATACACATTAGTGGCTTCATCCTAAACTATTACTATCTGTTTTGAGATGGGATCTCACTGTGCCCCTTAGGCTGAATGCAGTGGTGCAGTCAAAGCTCACTGCTACCTCAACCTCCTTGGCTTAAAGGATCCTCCCATCTCAGCCTCCCGAGTAGCTGACACTGCAGGCACACACCACCATACCTGGCTTCATTTTTTATTTCTTTTAGAGATGGGGTTTTGCTGTGTTTCCCAGATTGGTCTTAAAATCCTGAGCTCAAGTGATCCTTCTGCCTTGGTCTCCTAAAGTGCAGGGATTACAGGTGTGGGCCACTATACCCAGGCCATCCTAAATCCTTGAATAATTTTCTTCTAATACCTATGCAGAAAGACGTGCAATAATCCGAATTTTGGTAAGATATTCTTGGTCACTTCACCAAGGTTAAAAGATACCTTGCAATCAACTTAAGTTCATTTATTTTAACAGATTTTTTTTGTCATTCTCATCTAAATCTAACTAGACATTACCAAATTCTTTCTTAAAGAAGTATCACATAGTAAATATTTTCAACTTGTGAGCCATATAGCTTCTGCTTTGACTGTTGTAGTTAGAAAGCAGCTATAGATACTATGTAAATGAATGGCTTGGCTTTGTTTCAATTCAAAACTGTGTCTACTAGAAAAGGCAGTCAGCCCACCGGCTGTAGTTTCCCATTCCCCGATAGAAACAATTCCATTTAGGCTAATAAATGGATTTAACCTTTGGCATCTCATGAACAGTGTCTTCTGACTAACAGAACATAAAGAACAAAAATATCACTGCAAGGTTAACAGAGCTTTGATCTTTGTTCCTTAGTTACCTATTCAGTTTTCATGAGTAAATAATTATAAACAAGCGTTCTCTTTTTTTTTTTTTTTTTTTTGAGACGGAGTTTCGCTCTTGTTACCCAGGCTGGAGTGCAATGGCGCGATCTCGGCTCATCGCAACCTCCGCCTCCTGGGTTCAGGCAATTCTCCTGCCTCAGCCTCCTGAGCAGCTGGGATTACAGGCACGCGCCACCGTGCCCAGCTAATTTTTTGTATTTTTAGTAGAGACGGGGTTTCACCATGTTGACCAGGATGGTCTCGATCTCTTGACCTCTTGATCCACCCGCCTCGGCCTCCCAAAGTGCTGGGATTACAGGCTTGAGCCCGGCCGGGTAAACAAGAGTTCTCTTATTTGGAATATTATATTTCAGAACTCTCCTCCTCACTAGATGGCAATTCTTGTGGTGTAATTTCTCTTGGCCAAAATTACTAGAGTCTTTATTTATGCTTCTTTTCTCCCTCATAGCCTGTAAACAAAATGCTAGTAAATCCTGTTCATTCTACCTTCATTATACTTCAATTCCAGCTTTTTCTCACGACAGCCATCTTTTCAACTCTGACCCGGGTACCATCCTGTCTTTCCTGGATTATTACAATATCCCTCCTAACTAACCTACCTTGTACCTGTGCACCAGTGCAATCTGGGCTCCACTCAGTAGTCACAAAGATTCTATTTAAACAGAAGTCAGAATACATTACTCTTCTACAAATACCCTTGAAGAGTTTCTTGCACCACTCACATTAAAAGCCCAAGACTTTATAGTTACTTCCAAAGCCCTTCATCTTTCGCACTTTTGTGTCTCTCATCCCTCATTTCTGCATTATAAATTGTGTCAAAGATAAACAAAGCTGGACATTCGTAAAGTGGTAGGGACTGAATTTAATCAACAGTTGATTTGTACAGAAGTGACTGGGCATTTTAAAGGGAGAAATAGTAGGAAAAAGTAGTAAGTGGGGGCTCAGTAGAGTCGGGAAAGTGAAACATTACAAAGGGTTAGTTGGCATAACGCCATTAGGCCAGCTGTGTTCACTAGCTGGAAATTATTGAAGTTGTGATTCCATCCCACCACAGAGACTGGAAGACAGAGGCTCTATTCTCAGGTATTGGCTGGAAGAAACTAGATTTTTTTGGCAAACTTGAGTTTTCTCAGGCACGCACTTTACATGGAGCTAGAATCATCTTAAGGATATGGCACTGAGCTGTCAGAAACTGTTAGTGTCTATCAAGTCTTTGTAAGCCATGGTGGAGGCCTAGTCAAGAGGAGGGCTTGCAGGAGCCTGGCTAGAGTTTAATCAAGGAGATAATATCTGTCCGTCATTATATATACAAAACAAATCAGAACTCTGTTCCACCACTTGCTGGCTGCAAGACCTTGGGCAAGATACTTAAACCTTTATGTGCTTTAGTTTTCTCATCTGTAAAATTGGGATAATTATAGTTCCTGTCTGATAGGATTGCAGTTAAGTAAACTAATATGTGTAAAGCCCAGTAAATATCAGTGAATTTAGTTATTAACATTTTTGCCCTGAACTACATTATAGTGGATTAGTTAAGAAATGTTGTCAAGCAGCTAATGCAAGGCCCTATTGATAAATATGTTAGAATACTTGAAATACAGAATACAGAGGATCAAGTTGGGAATAAAGAGAGTAATTGCGACAGTAGTCAGGACTGCAATCATAATTTTCTAGAGCACATTATGGAAGCGGGTTAGAATCTACATTTGTCCCTTGCTTTATTCAGAAAACATCTGTGGAGGCCGTAGGATTTGAAGATTGTAGTTCAAGGGGTAGAGAAAGAGATTTGAAAACAAAAATTTAGAATTCCTGTAAAGCTAGCATTCTAGAAATAGTGCTGTAAACAGATGAAGTACTCAGAACCTCAATTTTTATAATTTTGTCTTTAAAAGAAACTAGCAATTATTAAAGGTACAACTTGTTAGGAGATAGAAAAATTTATATACTATGGGCATAAGAGACCATCACTGTCAAATATTTAAAATAAAAATTCAAAGTGAGCTGCATGCAGTGGTTCACATCTTTAATCAAAACTTTGGGAGACTGAGGCAGGAAGACTGCTTGAGGCCAGGAGTTTGAGACCACCCCAGCAACATGGAGAGACCTCCATCTCAATAAAAAAATTTAAAAATTAGCTGGGCGTGGTGTTATGTGTCAGTAGTCCTAGCTACTCAGGAGGCTGTGGCAGGAGGCTCACTTGAGCACAGGGAGTTGAACCTGCAGTGAACTAGGATTGTGTCACTGCACTCCAGCCTATATGACAGAGTGAGACCTTTTCTCAAAAAGATAAAATAAAAAAGAAAAAGACTTAGTGAAGTTGATTAAAATCTCTTTCTATAATTATAAAGGGAGAATCCCTCTATAATTATTAATACATAAATATCCCTCTGTAGCATATTTGGTGTATCAAATAGATCTCAAAAGGCAAATATAATTGTATCTGAATATTTCAGTAAATAGAATAATTTTATTTACTGTCATGTTCTTTATAATAATGTTTCAATCAACAACAGACTGAAGATTATAATGGAGCTGAAAAAGTCCTATCACCTGGTAATGTTGTAGCTTTCATAACTTCATAATGTACGTGTTTGTGGTGATGCTGATGTTAACAAACCTGCTGTACTGTCAGTTATATAAAAATATAGCAATACAATTATGTATAGTACATGATGCTTGATAATGATGCTGAATGGCTATGTAGCTGGCTTATGTATTTACTATACTGTACTTTTTAAGATTATTTTAGAGTGTACTACTTCTACTTGTTTAAAAAAAAGTTTATTGTAAAAGAGCCTCCAACAGGTCCTTCAGGAGGCATTTCAGAAGAAGGCATTGTTATAGGAGATGACAGCTCCCTGTATGTTACTGCCCTTGAAGACCTTCCAGGAGGACAGACGTGGAGGTGAAAGACAGTGATATTAATGATCTTGACCTGCGCAGGCCTAGGCTAAAGTGTGTGTTCGTGTCTTAGTTTTTAACAAAAATCTTTAAAGTAAAAAAAAATTTTAATAGAAAAATGCTTATAGAATAAAGATGTAAAGAAAATATTTTTATACAAGTGTGCAATGTTTGCTTTTTAAGCTAAATTTTATTACATGAGTCAAAAAGTTTAAATCTTAATACATTTATACAGTTAAAAAGTTACAGTAAGCTAAGGTTAATTTATTATTGAAGAAAGAAAAAATCTTAAATAAATTTGTTGTGGCCTAAGTGTACAGTGCTTATAAAGTCTACAGTAGTGTACAGTAATGTCCTGGGCCTTCACTTTTACTCACCGACTCACCCAGAGAGACTTCTAGTCCTTCAAGCTCCATTTATAGCAAGTTTGAAATGGTTGGGATTTGTGTCCCTGCCTAAATCTCATATCAAAGTGTAATCCCCAGTGTTGGAGGAGGGGCCTGGTTGGAGGTGATTGGATCATCAGATCATGGGGGCAGATTTCCCCCTTGCTGTTCTAGTGATAGTAAGTGGGTTCTCATGAAATCTGGTTGTTTAAAAGTGTGTAGCACCTTCCCCTGTGCTCTATTCCTCCTCCTTTGGTCATATAAGATGTGCCTGCTCTCCCTTCACCCTCTGCCATGATTGTAAGTTTCCTGAGCTCTCCCCAGCCATGTCCTGTACAGCCTGTAGAACTGTAAGCCAATCAAACCTCTTTGTAAATTACCTAGTCTAAAGTAGTTCTTTATAGCAATGTGAGAATGGTATAATACAGTGCCCAATATATGTTTACCATTTTTACCTTGTATACCATATTTTTATTGTACCTTTTCTATGTTTAGATACATCTAGATATAAAATACTATTGTGTTACAATTGCTTCCAATATTTAGTGTAGTATCATGCTGTACAGGCTTGTAGCCTAGAAGTAAAAGGCCATACCATATAATCTAGGTGTGTAGTAAACTTATATCATTTGGGTTTGTGTAAGTACACCCTATGATGTTTGCACAATGACAAAATTACCTGATATATTTCTTAGAGCATATCCCCAGAACATTTCTAGTAAGGAAATTATTAGATATGTTCTGAGAAATTTTCTAGATTGTTAAATGGCATATGACTTGCTCGGTGCTATGGCTCATGTCTGTAGTCCCAGAACTTTTGGAGGCTGAGGAAGGCAGATCACTTAAGCCTGTGAGTTTGAGACTAGCCTGGGCAACATGGCAAAATTTCCTCTCTACAAAAAATACAAAAATTAGCTGGGCATGGTAGTGTATGCCTGTAGTTCCAGCTACTTGGGAAGCTCAGGTGGGAGAATCCTTTAAGTCTGGGAGGTGGAGGTTGCAGTGAGCCAGGATTGTGCCACTGCACTCCAGCCTGAGCAACAGAGTGAGAATCTGTCTCAAGAAAAAAAAGTGACATATGACTGCATTTAACATATAGTAAATATAATCTAACATATATAGACAAATTTTACATTTGGGAAAGAGAATACAAATTCTTTCCCAATACATAGAAAATATTTATAAAATGTTACATAGCAGGACATTAATAAATATTTGACTACAGTAATTAGAATTTTTATACACTCATCCACTTATAATTCAATAAAACTAGAACTAGACCAAGAAATGATGTCATGGAAGACTTAACAACTTATAAATTAAGGACCATTTTTCTGCACAACCCCTGAAACAAGGAAAAAAAACAAACCTGAAATTTTAAATTGTCTATAGAGCAATGACTCTCTCTAGTAATATCCAGTAAGGAAAATACTGGATAATAAAACTTATGAGACCCAGCTAATGAAGTGCTCAGAGAAAAGTTAATAATCTTAAATTCCTTTAAAATGAAAGCTAGAATAAAGTAAAATATAAATATAAAGTCAACTTAAGAAATGAAGATAAACATTAAAATCAATAAAAAGAAATGAATATGATAAAAGTTAAAAATAATAAATAGGTTTAAAAATGGAAAACATCAACAAAATAGATTATTTCTTTGAAAAGCCCTTTAAAATAAACTCATGGCAAGCCTAAGCATTTGTTAAATGTCAAAAATTATGCATTATTAAAAATTAGAAAGGATAAAAGAAATTTTTAGACACTTATGTGCAACTGTGTTTCTGTATATTTTATAATCTTGAGGAAATGGATGCTTTTATAGAAAATAACTGAAATTTACATACTTAAAATCTTCACAGACCACTAACTGTAGAAGGGACTAGAAAAGTAAAAAATTATTTTTATACATACACACACAGACTTACAAAGATGAGAATTATTTAACCAAAAACAGACTGAGAAAAATTAAAAACACATATTACAGAAAAAAGTTAAAATATCAAGTATATAAAGAGTTCCTGAGATTTCTGAGAAGACAAGCAGCCGAAAAGTAAATTAAGAATATTAATGTAACAGAATGACAAAAATTCAATCCTGTGAATAATCAGATAAATTAACAGAAAAAAAGTTACTATTTTTTTAACCCATGAATTTGGCAAAAATTGAAAAGAGCTATACTATAAAGAGCTTTTAAGGATGGGAAGACATGGGACAATTTCATACATTGCTGGTGGAGGGTGCACTACTACAAACTTTTTAGTTTAGTTATTAGAGTTATCTTCTAAAGTAAAACTACTCATATCCTTAAACTTTGGGGAGGTCATTCTATAGAAGTTTATGCAATTAACAAAAGTCTTAGTTAAAACTGCATATTCTGCCCCAGAAATATTGCCATTGTATATTAAGTGAGAAAAACAAACTAGAGTTATGTGCAAAAGTGTGATCCTACCTTTTCTTTTTAATTTCAATAGGTTTTGGGGGAACATGTGGTGTTTCTTGGGTTACATGAATAAGTTTTCTAGTGGTGATTCTGAGATTTAGGTGCGCCTCTCACCCACACTGTACCTAATGTGTAGTCTTTTATCCCTCATCCCTTCCCACCTTTCCCCGCCAAGTCTGTTGTATCATTCTTATGCCTTTGCATCCTCATAACTTAACTCCCGCTTATGAGTGAGAACATTCGATGTTTGGTTTTCCATTTCTGAATTACTTCACTTGGAATAAAGGTCTCCAGTTCTATCCAGGTTACTGTGAATGCCATTATTTCATTCCTTTTTTATAGCTGAGTAGTATTTCATGGTGTATGTATATATACCACATTTTCTTTATCCACTTATCGATGGATGGGCATTTGAGTGGTTCCACATTTTTGCAACTGCAAATTGTGCAGCTGTAAGCATGCATGTGCAAGGATCTTTTTTTGTATGATGACTTCTTTTCCTCTGGGTAGATACCCAGTAGTGGGATTGCTAGATCAAATGGTAGTTTTACTGTTAGTTTTTTAAGTAATCTCCACACTGTTTTCCATAGTGGTTGCACTAGTTTATATTCCCACCAGCAGTGTAGAAGTGTTCCCTTTTCACCATATCCACACCAACATATATTATTTTATAGATTTTTTGACTGTGGACATTCTTGCAGGATTAAGGTGGTATCACATTGTGATATTGATTTGCATTTCCCTGATCATTAGTGATATTGAGCATTTTTCATATGTTTGTTGTTCATTTGTATATATTCTTTTGAGAATTTTCTTTTTTTGTTGTTTGTTTTTTTCTTTTTTTTGTTATTGCATTTTAGGTTTTGGGGTACATGTGAAGAACATGTAAGATAGTTACATAGGTACACACATGGCAGTGTGATTTGCTGCCTTCCTCCCCTTCACCTATATCTGACATTTCTCCCCATGCTATCTCTCCCTAACTCCCCACCCCCGCTGTCCCTCCCCCATTCCCCTTAACAGACCCCAGTGTGTAGTGCTCCCCTCCCTGTGTCCATGTGTTCTTATTGTTCAACACCCACCTATAAGTGAGAACATGCGTATTTCATTTTCTGTTCTTGTGTCAGTTTGCTGAGAATGATGGTCTCCAGGTTCATCCATGTCCCTACAAAGGACACAAACTCATCGTTTTTGATGGCTGCATAATATTCCATGGTGTATATGTGCCACATTTTCCCTGTCCAGTCTATCATCAATGGGCATTTGGGTTGATTCCAGGTCTTTGCTATTGTAAACAGTGCTGCAATGAACATTCGTGTGCATGTGTCCTTATAGTAGAATGATTTATAATCCTTTGGATATATACCCAGTAATGGGATTGCTGGGTCAAATGGAATTTCTATTTCTAGGTCCTTGAGGAATCGCCACACTGTCTTCCACAATGGTTGAACTAATTTACACTGCCACCAGCAGTGTAAAAGTGTTCCTATTTCTCCACATCCTCTCCAGCATCTGTTGTCTCCAGATTTTTTAATGATCGCCATTCTAACTTGCGTGAGATGGTATCTCAATGTAGTTTTGACATGCATTTCTCTAATGACCAATGATGATGAGCATTTTTTCTTATGTTTGTTGGTTTCATATATGTCTTCTTTTGTAAAGTGTCTGTTCATATCCTTTGCCCACTTATGAATGGGCTTGTTTTTTTCTTGTAAATCTGTTTGAGTTCTTTGCAAATTCTGGATATCAGCTGTTTGACAGATGGGTAAACTGCAAAAATTTTTTCCCATTCTGTTGGCTGCTGATTCACTCTAATGACTGTTTCTTTTGCTATGCAGAAGCTGTGGAGTTTGATTAGGTCCCATTTGCTTATTTTGGCTTTTGTTTCCAATGCTTTTGGTGTTTATCATGAAGTCCTTGCCTACTCCTATGTCCTGAATGGTTTTGCCCAGATTTTCTTCTAGGGTTTTTATGGTGTTAGGCCTTTAATCCATCTGGAGTTAATTTTAGTGTGAGGTGTCAGGAAGGGGTCCAGTTTCTGCTTTCTGCACATGGCTAGCCAGTTTTCCCAGCACCATTTATTAAACAGGGAATCCTTTCCCCATTGCTTGTTTTTGTCAGGTTTATCAAAGATTGTATGGTTGTAGATATGTTGTGTTGCCTCCGATGACTCTGTTCTGTTCCATTCGTCTATATCTCTGTTTTGCATGCTGTTTTGATTACTGTAGCCTTGTAGTATAGTTTGAAGTCCAGGAGTGTGATGCCTCCTGCTGTGTTCCTTTTACTTAGAACTGACTTGGCTATGCGGGCTCTCTTTGGGTTCCATATGAAGTTTAAGGTGGTTTTTTCCAGTTCTGTGAAGAAGGTCATTGGTAGCTTGATGGGGTTGGCATTGAATCTGTAAATTACTTTGGGCAGTATGGCCATTTTCACGATATTGATTCTTCCTAACCATGAACATGGAATGTTTCTCCATCTGTTTGTGTCCTCTCTTATTTCGTTGAGCAGTGGTTTGTAGTTCTCCTTGAAGAGGTCCTTTACGTTCCTTGTTAGTTGTATTCCTAGGTATTTTATTCTCTTTGCAGCAGTTGTGAATGGCAGTTCATTCTTGATTTGGCTCTCTTTAAGTCTGTTATTGGTGTATAGGAATGCTTGTGATTTTTTCCTTAGCTACTTTTCAATGGGATTTTTCTCTCTCTCTCTAATTTGAGTTCCTTGTAGATTCTGGAAATTAGTCCATTGTCGAATGTATAGATTATGAAGATTTTCTCCCACTCTGTGAGTTGTCTATTTACTCTGTTGATTGTTTCTTTTGCTGTGCAGAAGCTTTTCAGTTTAATTAAGTCCCACTTACTTATCTTTGTTTATGTTGCATTTGCTTTGGGATCTTGGTCATTAAGTCTCTGCCTAAGCCAGTGTCTAGAAGGGTTTTTCTGATATTATCTTCTAGAATTTTTATGGTTTCAGGTCTTAGATTTAAGTCTGATCCATCTTGAGTTGATTTTTATATAAGGTGAGATGAGGATCCAGTTTCATTCTCCTACATGTGGCTAGCCAGTTATCCCAGCACCATTTGTTGAATAGGGTTCTTTTCCTACTTTATGTTTTTGTTTGCTTTGACAAAGATCAGTTGACTGTAAGCATTTGGCCTGATTTTTGGGTTCTGTATTTTGTTCCATTGGTCTATGTGCCTATTTTTATACTGGTACCATGCTGTTTTGTGAGTATGGCCTTATAGTATAGTTTGAAGTCAGGTAATGTAATGTCTCGAGATTTGTTCTTTTTGCATAGCCTTGCTTTGGCTGTGTGGGCTCTTTTATCGTTCCATATAAGTTTTAGGATTTTTTTTTCTACTTCTGTGAGCAATGACGGTGGTATTTTGATGGGAATTGCATTGAATTTGTAAATTGCTTTTGGCAGTATGGTTGTTTTCACAATGTTGATTCTACCCATCCATGAGGATGGGTTGTGTTTCCATTTGTTTAGATTGCCTGTGTTTTCTTTCAGCAGTGTTTTGTAGTTTTCCTTGCTGAGGTCTTCATCCTATGGGTTTTTTCTTCATTGTGTTATTGTTTTATAGGTCTTATGAGATTTATGCTTTAAGGAGATTATATTTTCACATATTTGGAGGATTTGTTTCAAGATTTACAGCTCTTTTTAGCAGTTCTGATAGTGCTGACTTGGTAGTGGCAAATTCTCTCCGCATTTGTTTGTTTGAAAAAGACTATCTTTCCTTCATTTGTGAAGCCTAGTTTCTCTGGATACAACATTTTTGGCTGAAAACTGTTTCGTTTAAGGAGACTAAAGATAGGACCCCCATCCCTTCTAGTTTGTAGGATTTTTGCTGAGAAGTCCACTGTTAATCTGATAGGTTTACATTATAGGTTACTTGATGCTTTTGCCTCACATGTCTTAAGACTCTTTCCTTTGTCTTGACTTTAGATAACCTGATAATTACGTGCCCAGGTGATGATTTTTTTTGCACTGAATTTCCCAGATGTTCTTTGAGCTTCTTGAATTTGGTTGTCTAGATCTCTAGCAAGGCTTCAGAAGCTTTCCTCGATTATCCCCTTAAGGAAGGTTTTCAAACTTTTAGATTTATCTTCTCTAGAAACACCAATTATTCTTAAGTTTTGTCATTTAACATGATTCTTGGAGGCTTTGTTCATTTTTTAAAATTATTTTTTCTTTGTCTTTGTCAGACTGGGTTTATTCAAAAGTCTTGTCTTGGCCCTCTGAAGTCCTTTCTTTTACTTGTTCATTTCTATTGCTGAGACTTTCTGGTGCATTATGCATTTCTCTGTGTCCTTGATTTCGAGAGGTTGTGATTGTTTTCTATTTATGTTAACTACAAGGGTAAATTGAAATTTTTTTTCATTCATGTCCTGTATTTTTTTTTTAATTTAATTTGGACTTTATTATTCTCTGTTGCCTCCTTGATTGGCTTAATAATCGACCTGAATTCCTTTTCTGGCAATTCAGAAATTTTTTTCTTGGTTTGAATCCATTGCTGGTAAGCTAGTATGATCTTTTGGGAGTGTAAAAGAAACTTGTTTTTTCGTGTTACCAGAATTGTTTTTCTGGTTCCTTCTCATTTGGGTAGAATTTGTTGAGGGAAGATCTGGGGCTCAGGGCTGCTGTTCAGATTCTGTCCTGTCTCTTTTCCCCTAGTACAGGGCTCCTGAGAGCCAAACAGCAGTGATTGTTATTTCTCTTCTGGATCTAGCTACCCAGCAGAGCTACAGCTCTAGGCTGGTATGGGCAAGTGACTGCAAACAGTCTTGTGATGTGATCCATCCTCAGGCCTCGCAGCCCTGGATAGCCGCACCTGCTCCAGTGGAAGTAGCTGGGGGATAAAGTAGACTCTGTGAGGGTCTTTGGTTGTATTTTTGTTAAGTACACTGGTTTTGTGTCCTTTGACCTCCAGCCAGGAGATAGAACTTTCAAGAGCATGTAAGCTGTGATATTATAAAGAGGATACAAGTTTGCCCTAAGGTCAGGCGGTAGGCAGGGCCATAGAGCTCTCAATAGATTATGTCTTTTGTCTTCCCCTGTAAGGGCATCTAGAGAGAGGCCATCAGGTAGGAGGCAGTGTTAGGCCTGTCAGAGCTCAGACTCTTGAGCAGATCCCCTGTGGCTGCTGTGTGGGATGGGAGTGTGATTCTCAGGCCAGTGGAGTTATGTTCCCAGGGGGATCACGGCTGCCTCTGCTGCATCACACAAGTCACCAGGAAAGTAGGGGAAAGCTGCCAGTCACAGGCCTCGCCCAGCTCCCATGCAGCCTACAGCCTGAAAGACCGGTCTCTCTCCCACCACTCCTGCCCCTCAACAGCACAGTTTATTTCCAGGCAGCTGGTGAGCAGGGCTGAGAACTTGCCCCAGGCTACAAGCCTCCCAACTGAGGAAGCAAACCAATTCACAGTTCCTAGGCTGTCCCAGAGACCCTGCACTGGCAAGCCACCTCCTTCAAAGGGTCTGTGGGTTCTCTTGGTCTTTGTGGTATGTTCCTGCAGTAGTTCTTGGAACAGAAGTTCACAGTGTGGGTGTCTGCATGCTGTTCTGTCCATCCAAGTGGGAGCTGCGAGTTAGTCTTTTCCTCTTTTCCCTAAGTGTGATCCTATCTTAATAAAAATAAATAATACCAAAGATCCCAATCTACATGTGTCAGTTTGGTTATTTAGTTTTAAACTAGCATGGAGGAAGTTACAAAGAGTCATATCAGGCTGTAAACACTGGTTCCCTTGGAGAGGTAGCAAAGAAGGAGGATAATGGAAGATTTAGGGAATATTTATCCATGTTATTTTATCATTGAAAAGATCATTTATTCTATAGTTGTTAAAAATTAATAAAGAAATAAACAATATCACCAACAAAAAGGATACAGCTAGATATCATGTGTTTTGATATAAGTCCCTACTTTTAAAAATCTCTAGAGGGGTTTTCCACACAGAGCCTCTAATTGATAAATTTTTAAATCCTATTTCCCTCCTTTGCAATGGTGCTATTAAAAGAGCCTGATTAGTTAAAGAATTTAGGAAATTTGGTATACGTTTGGAAACAAATAAATCCAGATTTGTAGGAGGTCATTTTTTTATTGTGGTCATTCTAAAGATATGTATGGAAGGCAACCATGCATATCTTTCCACATTAGCAAGAAAAGTGATTCTCTCTGCACTTATTAGCTACCAGAAAAATTCTCTTTGTTTCACTTATTTTCAGATTTATTTAGTCTGAATTAATATTTCAATAACGCTCTTCAAGAAAAGCATTTGGAACTATTCCATATGAATGTTGCATTTTTTAAGCAAAAGTACAGAACATACTTTTTCAAGGCACAGATTGCTTTTCACAGATAATGTCTTCTCCTTAATCATGTATTTAGGACAAATATGATGTACACATTAGAGAAATGGCTCTGTCTTAACAGGCAAAAGTCACCTCAAAGCTCACAGCACTTTTAAAGAGGAGGGTATATAAAAATAGCAAGTACATTTCTTTGTACAATGTGTCATACTCCCACCCTCAGCTAATCCAGTATTAAATGAAAACATTTGCCATGGCAACATCGATTTACAAAGGGCCAATGATGTTTCTGAGAGGTTGGAGTATTTCCTTTCATAGATTTCAGAAGCACACACAGTTAACACTTTAGCAACCTTGTTTAATAACTACACATGCAACTGAAAAAGCTTTACTTGATTATTTTTAAGGATTGTAATATGGAGATAAAATCCAAAACAAAACAACAAAATCCCAGCAAAAACTGACATCAAATTAGAGTCAAGCAGAAAAATATTACTAAAACATTTTAGCCTTCACTATTTATGGGAATAACAATTATTTCATGTGGTAAGCTGTGCTAAATTATGGTTAAATCTCTGAATGATCGTTTTGCTATGAAAATGAAAATTCTGTTTACCTCACTATTTCTATAGTTGATATTATCTATAATATTTAGCGTCCCCATTTTGGACATGTTAAAGTATTAATTTTACCTTCTTTATGTATTTTTCATAAATACTAAGGTAGTATTCACAGATATTTTACAGTTATGGTTTCATCTACGTGGCTCAGACTATGAAGGCAGACACAGTAGATGTAAGAAAGAAGACAGATTGCTGGCCTGAGCAAATACAAGTATTGAAGAGGTGACCTTAGTGGGGTCAAACAAGTTTAGAAGTTAACAAATAGTCTCTATATTGTTTCTCTACTTGTCATAACCACTCCATAATACAAAATGGAGAAAATTGTGCTTGGTACTGAGGAAATTAAATTCTTGCCCTAGTTTATAGTCAAGAGCAAAAAATTTGTCTTACTCAGTGTGAATTCTTTGACTCTGCCAGGGGAAAGTACTGTTCTGTCTTCTAGCTATCATCTATTTAATCAGCACAGTAAGCTTGGGTCTAGAAGCCCATGGCTTTTGAGTGTAAGGGAACTTCTAGTCCTTCAATCAATTATGGCAGGAGTCAACTGAAATAAATAAGGTGTTTCATACAGTTACTGCCCACAGGATTCACCAGTGAAGCATGCAAAAGCCAATCTAGCACTATTTTAATGTTTTTAAGTCCACTGCTATTTGAAGACAGCAAGTTCTTTAGAAGACCTTGTATCATTTATTTCCTCACTTCCCTCTTTCTGGAACATGTATTCCCTGAGATTCAAAAATACAAATTGTCAAAAGTTTACAGACATAAATCTAATATAGTTTCCTTGCATTTGCAAAATAAATCCTCCAGAAGATATTTATCATGATTAAGAATTTATAGAGAATAGAGATTAGCAAACCTGTGATTCTCTGTCCTATTTATGTTTATTATGAAGGAGAACATTAATTAAATTAAGAATTATCTTATCTCTTCATTGTGGAAGTCAGTTCCAGAAGTTATTGAGAATGAGCTTTCTCTGCAAGATAAATTTAAACCTTCTAACAAATCCCAAAGATATTATAATGTACATATGAGTATTAATAGAGTTAATTCGGGCATACATAACATTTTTATAGTGATTTTGCAGACTATTAAAATGTTAAGATTGAAATGATTTTTCATCCCTTTTTTTTCTTTTAAATAGGCTGCCAGACCATTTTTCTTCTCAGGCTTTCATGTTGCCATTGTTCTTTACATTCATTTTTCAGTATTTAAATGTCAGTCACTATAATGTTACAGAATATATATTCTTTCCCTATGAACCTACCTGACTCCCTCAAACTGATCTTATCTGAGCACCCTAAGTTGTATCACTCTTATAGAATAATTATATTGCCACTAATTATAGTGATTAATTTTTATGTTTTATATATCTCTCACTAAAGGGTCTCTGAAACCAATGACTTTATCTTAGTCATCTTTGTGCATATTTGTGGTCAGTATATACTCAAACTTAGCAAATACCACAGACTGTATTTAAAAGAAGCTAGCTTCTGTCTGTCCTGTGGGAAAGATAATGTTTGCATAGTATTCTGTATTGTGCCTTGCACATAGAAGTTACTCAGTGAATATCTGTTGATTAACAGATCTCCCTTGATTCCACACCTAGTTGTTTCTTCTGTTCTTCAGTACAGGTAGGAAAGTAAGTTGGATGATGAGCCACACGTGATAAAGATTGTCTGTCTAGTTAGGAGTATATTCCTAGTGCCTTGCAGAGTACCTGATACTTAGTAGACATTAACAAATATTTGTTAGGAATTGATATTTAATGGTTATTGCTATGGCTTGGATATGGTTTGTCCCTACCAGAACTCCTGTTGAAAGTTGATTCCCAATATGGCACTGTTGGGAGATGAGGTCTAGTCAGAGGTGTTTGGGTCATGGAGGTAGCTCCCCTCACGAATAGACTAATGCCCTCACATGGGGGTAAGTGAGAAGGGATTGGTTTTCAGGAGAATGAGTTGTTAAAAAGTGTACCTCCCTTTGTTTCTCTCCCTTGCCTCCTTTCTTGCCATGGGATTTTGCACAAGCTTTCTCTCCATTCTGCATTTATCCATGAGTTGAAGCAGCCTGAGGCACTTACCAGATGCAGCTACCCAGTCTTGAACACTTGGGACCATTTAAAATGTAATCCTATCTATGGAATAGAATGGAAACCTTAACTAAATATAAAAGGGAGACAGATTTAGGACTTTAGGAATATGTTTGAAGATACATGTTTTCAATAAATTTCAGTACTCCTTTGTTTTTGAGGTGTCCACTTTATAATTTTTAAAATACTAAGAACTGCCAAAAGAAAAGTATAAAAACAGATGTATTTTATGTGCTGGATATTCTCCATTGGCCTCTCCAGAGGTTATTCCCACCCTTCTTCAGCCTGCTCCATGCTCCAGGAGGCTGACCTTTATGGACTACATTAATGGTTTCCCTTGCTCTCTGGCTTCCAGTTGGCTTTAGTCTGTGGGAGGAGCTGGCAAGAAGACTGGCAGGCAGGAGGAGAATGAGGTCAGGGTCTTTATTTCCTTGGTTCTTTTTCTGCTAGGCAGCAGGTTGGCAGTGACTGGGTTTCTCTGCTGATTTCGTATCTCCTATCATCTCCCATGGCTATAAGAGTTTCTGGTTTGCGTAACTCTTCCTTTTCTTGCCTCTTAGGTTTTTGGGTGGTAACAGTTTGCTGCTTTATAAATCCCTGGGGTGTTTTAACATCCCTGCGTGCCTCCCTTAACCTAGCTGTCTTTGTTCTTGGTTCCTTGGTTAAATTCCTCTGAATCGCCCCCTTTATTTGTGTCTTCTCTCTTTTTATTGGAACATTGATATCATTTAAATAGTAGATATTGCAAATTAATGCTTTTATTATAGAAGTGATACAGTGTGATATACAGTGCCATTCACAAGATAATTACATGATTTGTAAATATACTAATTATTTGTGCATTGCATCTGGTGGGGTCTGAACACAAGTGGAAAGTTATGGAATGAATATCATCTTTTTTCATTCCTATCTTGGTGTCTCTAACTCTGCATGATCTTGTTAGGGGAAAAGGTCTGACCAAGTGGCCCTTCTCCCTGACCCCCTTATTGGGCCTGTCTAGGACCAAGTTAGCACTCTGGTCTCTCCCTTCTCTGAATTCCTACTACTTTTCTAGTCCTTACAAGAAAGCTTAACACTTCACTATTTCCTAATGGCAGATTTTTGTCTCATCCATTGGATTCTAAAGTTTCTGAAAAATAGTATTCTTGTATCTATTTTCATGCCCCACGAGCAATACATATATAGCATAAAAGGATCTCGAAGATCTCTTTCCCTTCTTTTCCTTGTAATGTATTTGTGAAGAAATCAGGGTATTTGTTCTATAGAGTATCATACAATTTAGGTTTTGCTGATTGCATCACTAGAGTGTCATTTAATATGTTCCTCTGTCCTTTTTGTTTTTTGTACTGGTATCTAAAGGCAAGATCAGATTTAGATTACAGTTTTTGGCAAGAATATTCACAGATGGTGGCATGTATTACCAGCAGAAGGTAATCTGATTGTCTCTCTTCTTGTAATGTTAATACTACCTATTAATAAGGAAATGTGAGGTTGATATTCCTTTATAAAGTCTCTTGTTAGCTTTTTACCTATTGCTTTTAGTTGCCATGAATGATCATCAGTACCTTGGTTAATCAGAAGTTGCATATGATAAGTATTCTAATTCTTTCATTTCTTTTGAATTTGTCAGTGGAAATATATCTATACATGAAAACTTTCCCTCATAAACTATTTGATCACCTTTAAATACACTTTATATTGCTTAATCATTTTTGTTCTATAATTGTTAGATACAAAAGTTTTTTTATAACACCTACTAATGGTCATTGGACTATAGAAACTTAATTATATATTTATGAAAATTTTAAATTGTTTAATTTTATTGTACTTACCATGATGTATGTATTTGTGCATGTGTATGTGTAAGCCTGAGAAACCCTAAGAAAATAAAGCTGATTTTAAAGCATTGTAATTTTGTTTTTGAATATTAGGAATTTTCCAAGGAGCTTTAGGGAAGAATACAATATACTAAAATGTAGTATTTATGTTTCTAATGTAAAATTAACATATGGCAAGTAAAAACATATCTCGAAAATGGTTATTTGCAGTTTCCACAGCTATTTGGTTCATATACTAATTAACTGTATGACAAGTATCCACAGGGAATTTAGAAGACAACCTTTGTAGAGTTAATTCCTTTTCTTGAATTATTATTATCTTTGAATGGAACTTGGAAAATTACAGTGGAATAAATTTAGTTTGATAGCCTTAAAAAGCATAAATAAAATACTTAACAGAAAAAAATGACTCAATGCTCTGGAGCTGTTTTTGTAGGATCAGATCCTTTATTAAAGGTTATTAGTCATGAAAACAAAATTCAGCAAACTAATTCAACTAACATTCACTGCATACCCACTTCCTATGTCAGGTGGTCTTTGGGAATGCAAAGAAGAATGAATCAAGGCTTCACCCCTTAAAACACAGTTCAATGGCAGGACTAGCAAAAAAGGAGCTTTGTTGTAATTGCCTAATACTGAAATAGAAATGTTTATGACATATAAAGGAAAATCAAAGAGCAGGCCAAAAAATGTTTTTATAATTGATTTTATAGTTCCTCTTAAAAGTTCAAGGCTAAGGATGAAAATCTGTTGAAATGTTTCTTTTGTGAGTTAGAAGTCTAACGAAAAATGAATAGGTCCCGGAATCACCGTGAGGGAGGTAAGGAGAAGCAGAATGCCTTTGCCCTTATGGTTAAATATTCGCTTGATCACTGTACATATGGTCCGCTTGTCTGTTGCCCCTCTCCTTTGAAAGGAAAAAAATATAATTTTTCAGAAGGCAAATATCTTTATATTAATTTAGAATTGAGTTGACTTTCCAGCCCTTATTTCCATCAAGATTATCAGGCTTGCTGAACTGGGAATTGACATTTTATCATTTTGCCTTCTTATATCTTAGTAGCTAGTTAAGAGATTCAGCAGAAAATGTCTTGATGAGTATATTTAGTTAATGGTGGATGAAAAGACAGGAATTTCAAAAGTCAAAAACCCAAAGATTATCTACTGATGAATAAACTTAGAATGCTGTCAGGACCTATTGTTTGCCTGCTTTACAGACATCTCCTGTTCTTTGTTGCCTAAGAGAAATCCGCTTTTGTTCCAGCATTGGCCTTCCCCTTCCTGATTAGACTAAGCCAATTCTGGTCATTCCTTTTCTCTTGCTAATGATTGCTTTAGCGGTGGGCATGTGATATAATTCTGGCCATGTGAGGTGAAGTGCTAGGGAGCCGTAGTGCTTCTAGCAAAGTGTCATTCTGGAAACACCCTTAAAGAAGAGACTTATCCTTCCCTAGCCTTTGGAAATTCCATTGGCCACTGTAGCAATGTCATACTCAAGCTCCTGCAACAATTTTGTTGTCATGAAGGGAAGAGAATCCATGAAATAAAGGGAACGTGCTGAATATGACAAAGCTGAAAGAGGAAAGAACCTGATTACTTGATAACGTTGTTTAGTTGCTGGATGAAATAATCATTCTTGCATTTGTTTTACTTCTGGATTTCTCATTATGTGAGGGACTACATCCCGGTTAGTTTAAGTCATTTTACGTTGGTCTTCCACAATTTGCCAAAATGCATTCTTAGTGATGACAAACACTTTCTTACACCTCTTACAGTGACTGAGATGCCATGTATTTGATTTAGTATGATCTTTGTGATATGTCCTGACAATTGTATGCACAATACACCCAAAAATTAAAAGAGCTATTCCTGCTAAACACTTTCCTTGCCCTGACGGTGCATTGCTCTTTTGCTTTCTTAAAATCATTGTACCAATTTTAAGTGTCATCAGCAATGAAATAAAAATTTAAGCATCTTTCAAGTAGAAAATTCTGCAATAGTTGCCATGAGTACATACAATTCTTTGAGCTTTACAAGATTATTTGCATATTTTACATCCCGTCTTCAACAAGAACCCTTTCAGGCAATGTTACACTGTCCTGATACTAGTTATAAATGCGTAACGTATAGTGAAAGTGCAAGTAATACATGAATACATTAATTTACAAATTGCCCTTTGCTTACATATGCAGCAGAGTCTCACAGTTTATACACTAATCTTCAAGTAGGCAAAATTCTACTTTAAAAAATTGATATAATTTAGCTTTTTACACCAGTGACCTCTGAGTAACAAGAAAAGAAAATCTTAAAAATGTCAGTTAAAGGTACCTCACTTTCCTCTGGTTCAAGACAGTCATCTCAACTTTTTAGTAAGCTATACCTCCTCCTCCCTTTTTTTTATTTATCAGTACAGAATTTGGTTGATGAAAAGGGTGATCTCACATGAATGGCCTTGAGCAGTGGAAGAGGTCTTACATGAATGGGATTCGTTGCCTCTGTTCTCTTAATTGGTGTCAATTTCAATAACAGTGATTATGAAATTAAACTCCATTTGCCCAGAGAACTTTCTTTTACTTCTTCCTTTCATATAGGTAGGTATTCCTCTACGTCTGCTTTCTACCTTCCCCAGCTTAGCTTCAACCCCGACCACCTCCTGGTCATAACAGAATACTTGCTGGGGAGCCAAATACGATTTATGTGGGAGAGGAATGTGAATACCTTCAAAATACTAATATTACAAATATGTAATGCCTGAAAACCCAAAACTTTGCACAGAACTGTAACATTTATAAATATGCTGAAGTCTGTTGGATTGTTAATGGAAGTCATCCACTTTAATCATGATTTTTGTTCTTTTCTTACTCTTTTATGTGAAAAGCATCACTTTTGTAGTATATCACTTCACTGATTCCCAGTGCATCATAAGAAATTAAAATCTGTGTGCTGAAAGGGTAAATTACGTTTTAGGTTCCTAGGTTTGTGTTGGTATCACTAGTCTATGGAACAGGAATAGTTTCATGGATTGGAAGTCAACAAGTGTCCATTGAAATTCTCTACTTAGTGGCATATTCTCTGCTAGAGTCTATATAACACCAGTATTGCTTAAAATAATTTTCCTTACCTTATTTTATTTTGAGTATTTGGGATTTTTAAATTAACCTGTTGACTCCTCCTTTTCCTTCAGCTTTCTAAGCTCTCTGGTGTTGGCTGCTGTTTTTATTGTCTCTTCCTTGATGTTCTTTCCTGTTTCTCAATCTGCCCTAGGCCCTGTGGCCTTCACCAAAGGAGCTTCTGAGAAACCTTTGTGGTGACTGCTATGCACCATTGCTGCAGGCATTTCTTCAATGGGTCAGTGTAGACGACAGCACTAGAGAGGCTGGGGGTAAATACCATAGACAGAATGTGTAGCCCGAGCTTTACATAACCTTGGGAAGAGCCTGAACCATGAGAACAGAGTACCCACAGGGTCTCAGTCCTTCGAGGGGGAGCCACAGAGAAGAACTGGGTTCTTTAAAATAGTAATAATTAAGGGATGTTAACACAAAAGGTAGACATCCAGATATTAATATTGTATTATAGATATGCCCATGAGAACACAGCTTACTTATTGACTTTGATTAGCTACATTGTCAACTACCTTCTTTTTAAAACATTCTCTTCCTTTGGCTTCCAAGTATGTGGCTCCCTGGTTCCTCTGAACTCCTTGGCCACTGTTACTGGGCCAGCCAGTTCATAGCTCTGTCACTTCTCTTTCCCTTTTTTATCTCTACTCTTACTAAGCAGCCTCCTCTACACACATTGCCCAATTACTACCCAATTTTTATGTTGCCTAAATTTACATCTTTAGGCCAAACCTCACCTCTGAACTCCAGACCTTTGACCTAACTGCCTCTTTGACATTTACATATGGATTTTTCAAAAGTTGCTCAAATTCAACATGTCCAGTGCCAAATTCATTATCTTCTTCAAACCTGGTAATCTGTGTTTTATGTATCAATGAATGATACCACCAGTGCATTTAGTTATACAAGCCAGAAATCCAGGAGTTATTCTCAACACTGCCTCCTTACCTTCCTTTCAAATCCACTCCCAGATATGTCTATATCACCTAGTTTTGAGCTACTATTTTCCTTAACAACCACCTGGCATCTTCACTAGCCTCATCTGGTTAATTTCCATGTCATTTTCCTACAAAAAAAAAATGTCTGTGGTTTTCTGTTGATATCAAGGAAAGCAAAACAACCACAGTTCTTAAATGGAGTACAGGCCCTGCGTTGTGAGCCACATCTACATGTCCAAACCAACTTTAAAAACATTCCTCCTCCTGTGTGTACTTGCTTTTGTTTTTTCTGTCACATCAAGTTCTGTCCAATTACAGGGCCTTCGAAAATACTATTTCTTATGCTAAAACGTTGCCAACCCCATCTTGACCTAGATCATTTCCCCTGAATTATTAGCTTTTGTAGCAACCTGTATTTCTTCTTGGTAGCACTTAAAACAGTAAAACTTTAACATTTATTTGT